>NC_052031.1:53841229-54149729 GCF_015832195.1 Motacilla alba alba | reverse complement strand
TTCTATACCAGATCAGTGTTATTACATGTACATAGTGGATTTCTAGAGCTAAAGAATTAAATGTGAAATATATTCCTGTTTTCTAAAGGACAGTCTGAATTTTAAGGCACCAGGATTATGTACTAATAAATGACACAGAAATAGATGTGCAGTGTCTCAAGATTCCTATCTGCAGAAAGCTAAGCTCTCTGGCCTCAATTCTACAAAGTTCTAAAGTCCATAAGTAGGCTGAATGAGTTTTAAAACAGCCTTCATCCCTGAAGTGGGCATTCCCAGGAATACCCCCAGATGTGGGAAACAGCCCTTCCCAGAGTTCTCTCCACAGAGGTGAGTCCAGAAACACCAGTCCAAGTGAATGGGGGCTTCTGTGAGCTGGGTAACATTCCTTGATATTCAAAAGCAGAAATGTGGGGAAGAAAAGAGAATTTATACTGGTGTTATAAATATATTAAAATTCATGTTCGAATAAAATATGATTGTACTTAGAAGGGATAGAATACACTGAGGTACATGTCCAGACATGTCACTGGGGACTGACATAAAACCACTGAGCTCACAGAATCAGCCACAGGGATTGGGAAACTGGTTACCTCATGCTTCATTTGAAACACAGTATCCACAGATGCACACTGAATAGAAGCTGAAATTAGCAGGTGAAGGAGAAGTTCCAACTAAATCACGGAACGCCGGAGACATCAGCAGCCCATCGTGGCCACGATAACCAGAGATAGCATCATTCCAGATAGTCAACTTAGCATGAACAGCCGGTTCTGGGAATCTCACTAGCATGTAAAAACCCAATTCCTGTAAACTCTATTCAACATGTACGTCTTCCCTGACGCAGTTTGTGTATTGCAACGCAGCTTTTGTCCAAGGCGGAGACAGGTATCTGCACACGCCAGACCAAGAACAAGAGGACAGCATGAATATTCCCAAGACTCCAGAGTCTGCACTGTTTGTTCATCAGATAGAATTATTCCACACCGGAGAAACATAGGAAAGCTCATCAGACTAAGAAAAGGACAAAGGAAAAGTAGCTCCCGGCAAGAAAGAGTATAAAACCTGGACTGATCCAAGCAGACTTTGTGAACTCACCAGATCTGATGCGCCAGGGGGTCAGATCTGTGTTCACCCAGAGTCGAGTCCTGGGCTCGGCTCTGTTCCTTTGATTCGTGGCTGACAAAATTTACGATCCAATTCACGAAATAAATTGTATTTTTGTTGCCCTGTAATTTGGCTCTAGCAAATTATTTGACTCAGCTTAATTGGGCTATTTACCTATAACACTGGGTATGGACATCTCCCATCCTGTCCTTTAGAGTTTAACCATCATTCCCGTAGAAGAGAAGAAAAAAGGGGTAAAAATACCTAGGTAACAACATCATTCACAGATAATTGGTGTAATTATGAAAGTATCTCTCTGTATCTCTGAGCTACAGGATGCCATCAAGTCTAAACAAGAGCTGCCAGATTTGCGGCCACAAAAGATTACATATTAAATACAGATTAATTTACTGGCCTTGTTTTATATGTTTCAGGACTTTGAGAAGGTAACTGAAAGTTGCTTAATACTTTTTTCAGGTTTGTGAGCCTAGAGAAGGCTGTGAAAAAGTAATAGGAGGAGCTTTAAGGACAGCAAAAGTATTTCTATAGGAAGAGATAGAATGCTTTTTAATTACAATTGTCTCTCCTACAACTCACTGAAAGTGGAAGCACCTGGAAGGGTACATACACAGCTGTGCAAGTCTGGCTTCCATACATATTTAATTGGTTTTGTTCACTTTTTGATAGGACATTTATTTGAAAACATCTAAGAGCTGGACAAGAAAAGCAAAGCACAAGACATAAAAAAAAAAAAAAAAAGAAAAAAAAGAAAAAGAAAAAAAAAAAGAAAAAGAAAAAAAAAAAGTTGAGGGATAAAAAACCCCCAAGAATCCCAGTGCAGAGAAAAACACAGGGACTCTGAAGACAAAGAGAGCCTAAATCCCAACTGATATGAGACTGTAGGAGCAAAGGCAGGACTGAAAGGAAAGCAAAATCAGGATTTCTGAGCTGTGAAGGATAAGTCAGCCAGAACACTGTAGGAAGCCTCAGACTTCCTCTCTGAGGGAGCTCTGAAACTACAGACCTGGACGTGCACACTCTGTGTCTTGCTGTGCATCTGCAGGAGAGAGACCCACGCACCTCAGCAGCTCCCTTGGCTGTTATCTCTTAGTTTAGATGAGGTTATTTGTTTGTTTGTCTCTTCTTTAAGCCAAGAGCTGAACAATACTAGAAAAGTCATGGTAATAATTCAGGAACATGGGGTTTGCCACCTTAAACAGCCTAGAAATGCAAATTGCTCTACAGATCACTTCATGAGGAAATATTACTATTATAAAACAAAAATCTACACCCGCTTATAGATTTCAAAACAAGACTAGCAACGAAAATTAACTATGTAAAAAAAACCAAAATCAAAACCTAATTTATCATAATTGTCCTGATATTCTGCCAATTGTCAAATTAAAACATTAAACCAGTGGTTCTTTACACAGGCTATGTTTGGCACTCTTGCAACCCCTTGGCACTGAACCTGATGAGCACTAAAGACTTCCAAGGATTCAAAGAACAGCTGAACAAACTCACAGAGGACAAAACTATCAAGCATTAGCAAATACAAAAAGGTGCCACTTTCAGCTCAGTGTGTCCCTGAGTAACAAATTGTTTATGGCTAGGACAGTTCAGGGAATTTTTATACATATTTATTAACATTGCTTCCATGACTCCTATTTTTGGCCACACAATAGAGGGTGTTGGATGGATTTTTGGCCTGATCCAGCACATTTGACCTGCTACTAACAATGACTTTAATCGAGAATATTCCTTCTACAGTCACTTCCAGGGTAGGGGTAATAACAAAAGAAAACATGAAAAAGTAACAAATCATAATATTCCAAACACTGATAGGATTTAGGCTGAGATTTTTGATACTGAGAACTCAGATTTCCTTGCAAACTACAGGAGATCAGTTCCCACAATCTCCAGATGCATGACAGACATCCCAGTTGGGGAGCTGAGCCTCCTGCAAGAATTCTCTGAGCAACACCTGAAAGATTAGGAAGCTGATATAAAAGCCTGTGTTTTCTGAATCAGGGAAGGAAGAGCCTTGATTCTTCCTTCCTGTGGATTTGTGGGCTGTGCTGGAAGAGGGGAACGGAACAGTGGCACCTAAGAGCCCATGAGACACAGCAGAGACAGCAGAGGATGTTGCAACACAGAGGCAGGAACTTCCACGGTGTCCTGTAGGCTCCATGGGATGCTCCAGAAGGCTGTGGCCTGACAGTGCCTTCCAACACCTATTTTTCCTGGCTGACAGAAGAGGCAACTCAAAATCCCCCTAAAGGCTGCCATTTGAAAGTCTGGCTCATTTTTATATGGCCTGGAGCCCGGTCTGTTTCCTTCTAAAAGTATTTCAGCCAGAACAGAAATTGTGCTTTAAGTTTATAACCCCAAAAAATGAAACCTGACATGTCTGAAATTTAAGTTTAGCCTTCCCAGCACTTATCTACACATATCCGTGTCTGCTTCTAGGAGCCCAGTGGCCTGGTCACATTCAGTTCAAACAAACAAAAAAAAAATCTGATTTCTTTTTTTTTTTTTTTTTGTCTTAATAAAGAAGTTTTTCAAGTTTAGTTTTTGTTTGTTGGGGTTTTTTTCCTTAATTAAGCTGTCAGCCTCAAAGCCATCAGATTACACTTAGTGTCTGATTTAGTTAAAGCCTTTCTATGTTCTGATCAGCTGACTGAGGCCAAGCACGTAAAGCAGCGTTGATATATTTCCTGTGTTTAGGTAATTCATATTCACTTATTAGCCGCGCCCTTCCTTCACAGTTATGTCTTCACAAGGGAAAAACCAAAGGAATATTTTCTATGTAATGGAAATTCAAGATGAATCCTAGAGTAGAACTCACAACTGATCCCTACTAGAAAACATGGCTCAAGTGTATGCTAGTATTTTTAAATGCATGTAACACAATATACTCTGAAAAACCTTGGCATTTCACCTGAGATGAAGAAACTGAACCATTTACCACATTTTGAACACAAATTTCTTAGAGTGGGATCACTTTTGAGAGATCAGACAAGCTTACTTACACTTCTGAGCATTTTCTCAGGATTAATGAGAACTTTTGCACAAACAAACTCCAAGAAATTTGATTTCCTTGCTAAAGAGATGATTTTACCTAGAGACATAACTATCACCCAATAATTATTTTCCTGTAAAATTGCCATAGGGACAAGGTATTTGTAATTTCAGCAGAAGGACAGTGGCTGGACAATGATTTTGCCCCTGCACATGCACCTTTATTTGGCCTTCTGTCCCAAAAATCCTCTCACCAAGAGATGGACATGCATTTTTTGCTGTCAAGGAAGACAAACATTGTCATTGTTCTGCAATGGTTCTGCACTGACTTCACTAACATTCAACACTCTGCAAGATGAGATAATGTTAGAGGAAGCCTCCTCTGTGTGCAAAGTTATCTCACCAATTCAAAATCCAACATTTTCTTCTTCCAAAATCATTCTTGATATTCTCCCATGTTTTTTGTTTTAGGTTAACTGAAGATATTCGTGTTCTTGCACAAACTTTGCAACTACAAAGCCAGATGGCCAAAGCAGGCAATGCACTTACTCTTTTTTTGATTCCATCCTCATCTATGCATCCTCTGACTGGGTCTGAAAGAGAAGCAGACATCTTTTAGTCATCCCATTCCCTTATCAAACCTTTTAAGTGATGATCACCAAAATACAGACTGCTTACTTAAAAGCTTGATTTAAGCTGTGAGAAGTTTGGGGGGGTTTGTGCTAGAGTGTGTGAATTCCTACCTGAAGACTGCAGGCATTTGTCCAAAGAGCACAAGAATAAGCCACAGAAGGCATAAACAATGACTGTGGTCCCAAAACACTCCATGAGCAATAACTAGGCCGCAATTCTACAGCACTTCTTGTACAGCCACTGCTCTGCCCAGATGATGCTTAAAGGATGAGCGTGGCTTTGGCTCTGAGGCACAGTCCAGCCTTACCTCAGAGTCTTGTGATCCTTTGAGAACATTTCTGGGAATTAGCAAGTAATGACAATTTCCACACTCACATTTATTAAATGCAGGAAGATCAATACAGCATAACTACACAAATAGCTGTAAAAGAACACTCAAATTCAGTTTCCTTACATTTAGTCATGACTGTGATGAGCATTTTTTTCACATAATCAGTTAAACAGTCACAGGGTACACACTGAATTGCAGCTTCTATGTTTGGGTGCTTTCACTACACATCTAAAAATATTTTGGAAGCAATTTCATTTTTGTACTATGGCATGACAAAGTCTCTAGGATATTAAGATACTGACTAGCAAATTCTTTGTAGAATACTGGACTATGGTACCCTATATACACTCTCTGCTCTGTCTTTTCCAGGATAAGTAATGTATTTTGAAATCATTTAGGAACTCTTTAAAATCCTTTTTTAATGGTATTATTTTTGGTACAATTCCATACAAAAGGCAAGACTCCCTCTGCATGAGAAATCAAACTGTATGAGTCTAGAGGGGAAAATTATGCTTTACAGATTGTATGAAATTTATGTAAAACAAAACAAACAGGAAAAAAATCCAACCAAAAAATAAATCCCCACCAAAAAAATATATCGGTTTTCACCCCCTAGCAAAGTCTTCACCATCAGCAAAAGAGAGAGCTAAATTTCTCAGATTTTAGGTGTTGAATATGTCTATAGTTCAAGATTGTCTATAGTTCAACAGCTTTTTGAGCTGTTGGAAAAGCTTTCATTAAAAATACAAAGCTTTCACCTCTAGTACTGATAGGTTACAGCACTGATTGCAATAAGACAATAATTATTGGCTCCAAATTCCTGCTCCCCATCCTAAATCTTGGATCAATGTAATTTAGAGCAAGAAAAATCACATGTTTTACAGTGTGAAGAGAGGAAATGCATTTTCAAAAGCTTATTTTAAAAGAGAGGAAAGAAAATGGCAGCTGTTTAAATCTAGAAAATGGCAGCTGTTTGATGCTCTGGAGAGATTTTAAAACGCCAGAAGTGATCTCAGCGGAGGCTGATCAGATATCTCCAAGCTGGACTGTGAACACTCTGCAACTTCTTCAGAGGTCTTTGGCTCCATAAAAAAAGTCCATTTATGGTAGTGAAGGTGTAACTAAGCCCTCATAATGCTGGCAAAAACCTGTGCAATTACTAACACCACAAGGCAGTGGCTTGTGGTGAGAACATGTGGATGTTATTGGAACAGGAAAACAAAACGAGATGAGGGATAAATATCTATATCCAGACCAAGGAGGTAAAAAAGTAAAATCCTGGTCAGTGTTGAAGCAAGGTTCCTTAGAGAAGGAGTGTTGTCATCTACAAATAAATGAATACTTGTTTAAATCATTTCACACTTTTTTCCCCCAGTATCTGTTTCCCTGGGAAAGGAAATTCTTTATTATTTTTCTTTTTGCCTTATATTTTGGCTGAATTTTCTGTAGACATGCACATAACAATGTCTGAAAAACACATAACTTGAAATTTTGCTCACAACGTTTCTGAAACTTCTGAAACCTGCCCCATTTATTCATGACAGCTTCAACTTTCCTGGTGTCCTTCAGTTATTGACCAGTCCTGAGTACTGATTATCAAGATATTTATCAAGATTGATTTTTATTAAGATGGCAGCTTTCAGGCCTAAGCAGTTCAGGCCTAAGCAGTTCTAAAAACCTTACTGGAATTGGGCTAACTGGAATAGCAGCTGGATACATATTTAAAGGGCTCAAATTTGGTTTCACATGTAAGTGATGAAGGTGGTCTAGGTTAGCATTTGTGATGGTTGTCAGTGGAACACTCACAAGAGAGTATCTGATTGCCTTCTCATATCAAGAATAATCATCCTGGTTTTGCATTTCAATTTTTCTGTTTTGCTCCAGACACAAGGTCATGACTTTCAGACTTACCCATGCACACTTTTTTCATAAATTCACTGTTCAATGTGATCATAGTGGATAAATCTTCAAAATTCTGGAGCTTCATGATTCTGTTAGCAGCAGATGGCCCAGCCAAAGTCCTCAGCTGCCCTTCATCATATCTGTTCCCAACACCAACTGGGAACAGGGATACTCCTAGGAAAAGAAAAGGAAGGGTTTGAAAAAAGCAAGGCACAGGGGAAAATCATTGCTTATGGACATGGAGTGTTCATCCCTGGAAGTATTTAAAGGATATGGCACTTGGCAGTGCTGGGTTAATTGTTGGACATGATAATCTTAAAGGTCTTTTCCAACCTAAAAATGATATCATTTTTATTTTTTTATTTGCTTCTAAAAAAAAAAAATAGAACTGGGAAAAGTTTTTCTCCAACACATAATTTTCATGTGTTACTTGCATCATGCCCCCCACATTGGCTAAAGGCAACTAAGGGCTGAAATGGTGCTGCTCTAATCACACTGGTAGCTAAGACGAGCTCTATTAGTCCCAAACATAAGATCATTCATGGGCAACAAAACGCAGCTGCAGACTTAATGACATCTTCACTCTTTTTAAATGAAAAAAAAAAAAAAGAATCTCAGTATGCTGTTTTCTTTCTTCAGTTACACAGCAATTGGATTATTTTCAAACCATTTAATTAAAATTAACAGTTGATAGATGTTACACAGTCCATGCCTTATTCAATAACTCCCAGAGCAACCTTCAAACAAAGCCAAAGCTCCTCAGCTTAACACCTGAGGAACCTGAGGTACTGAAAGAACAGCCAGAAAACTTGAAAAATCATCAGGCAGCGCATTGATAGCAAAAGTATATTCCTGTAGAGGTCAGTGAAGAATCTGATCAAAACCTCTAATTACTAATTATTATTATCATCATCATTATTATCATTGTCTTTATGATTATGGTTAATAATTGTTAATAATCTTTATTATTATGGATAATAATCTTTATGATTATAGTAATTTTTTATTATTTATTATTATTATTACCAGAGTGAACCTTTCAAGTTTCCCTGTACTGCAATAGTACTGAATTTATGATATTAGACCACATTTCTGTTATCCCTGTCTACCCACATGATCTCAGAAAACAAGACGCTACTAATTTTGAGTCCTGGGGAAGTTGTCAGCCTTAATTGCAGATTGGTCCTGAATTTCCCAGTACCTCAAAGGCATCTTCATGAGGCATGCTTTTCTCAGGTCTGTTCCTTACCACAACACTATGCACAGTAACTCCAGAACTTACATGAACACACCAGTGTCCTAATTTTCCATCTTTTGTTCCAGCTCATTACTTAAAAAGTAACAACTCTACTTATAAATAGTGACAGTGAAACAAGATTTACTGTTCACTCTTGCAGAAAGGGCAGCAGCCTCCACAGCATCTTGTGAGCTCCCCGACACGATGACAATCACAACCTTTGATGCGCTGGGTCTGCCCCCGTGGGATTCTGACATCACATTCTGGACCACAAAATCAATGGCATTTCCTAGGAAGAAATGAAGAGAGAAATGAGAGATATAATAGAAAAGTCACAGGAGACCACAGAACTAAATTTTATATAGCTTTCGGGTGTTACACTATTAGGTAATGAAAAGTATTTATTCTTAAAAGACTCTTAATGTCTGATTTATTGCAGCTACATGAAAGATCTCAGCTATTAAAAAATTTCCAGTATTTATTAAGACATCCAAACACAGGAGGACCATCCTTAATTCCATCCGTAGACTATCCCAGTCTCTGCAGTGACAGGAATTTTTTTTCCTTTCCTTAGCCACGATAACAAAGTCACGCTCCTCACTTAAGTAGTTACCTTTCCCAGAAGTATTGCCAGCCCTAAAGGATAGAAGACATTGTGGGGATTATATTCCTGCTTCGAACTGTCGAGCAACACTGACATCCAGTGGCGATCTGATCCACAGCTTGGCATCATCCTGAGCTGTTCACACAAGTTGTTCTGACTCCTATAAAAGATCTAGTACTTCCCTAATTTCATCTTTCCCTACAGGTGTGAAAAACCTATCTTGCCTCCACACTACCAGCAACCTTTCTGAAATTTAAACTCTGTGTAATCCAAGACACAACCAGGTGATCCTTATTAAAATAAAAACAAAACCAAAAAAACCCACACCAAACCCCACAAAACTTGCAAAGAAATTCTACCTGAGCTACCAAATCACAAACTAGCATAAAAGGGAAGCTGCTGCCCATTCATTTTACGTCTGTGAACACTCAGGCAAATTTTGTTGATAATTATGACCTCAGCAAGAGAGCCCTTTGTTAGCACTTGCATTTAGACATGTATTTGCACAAATATTTACACTGGGAATCATGATATGCAGCTTTGTTAAAAGCTCCTTTGGGCTTGGAAGTTATCAGGTCAGGAAGTAGAAATGAAACTGGGTGACTGATGTGACATTAGGGGAAAACAGCGACTGGTGAACAATCAACACTTGAAAGAGTATTTCTTCTGAGTAATCTGCAATAACTGTGGAGCAAAAATAGGTTTGCCTGAGGAATTCACTGTACAATTTATAATAACAAATGCATTTGTAAAACACTGGAAGTCAACCTGTAGATAATTCACCAGAACAGCCCCAGCACATCTTAGAGCACCTGAACACTGTACTTGATGTCTTTTTGAACCATGTTAACCACACCTTTTCAGTGATAGAAGCAAAAACACTTTTCCCAAGCTGCTGAAAGCATGGACAAACTTTAGGAATCTCACTCAGCACACTGATTACTGATAAGGCTTGGAGAGCTGGGATTGTTCAGCTTGGAGAAGGCTCCAAGGGGGCTTGTAAAAAAGAATGACAGCAACTTATTATAGTGGTAGGTAGGGATAGGACAAGGGGAAGAGTTTTAAACTAAAAGAGGAGAGATTTAGATTTGATGTGACAAAGAACGTCTTAACTCAGAGGGTCCTGAGGCACCAGTGGAACAGGCTGCCCTGGGAAGTTGTGGCTGCCCCATCCCTGGAAGTGTCCAAGGCCAGGCTGGATGGGGCTCTGAGCAACCTGAGATAGTGCAAGGTGTCCCTGCCTATGGCAGCGGGTTAGAATGAGATGACCTTTGAGGTCTCTTCCAACCCAAACCATTCAGTGGTTCTACACCATGGCAACAGCAGTTGGATATTCAGTGAAAACCTTGAAATTTTGGATGTTTTTCTACTTGCAATAAAACACATTTTAAAACACCATTATTTGTTAGGTGATGGTGATTCCATTTCACAAACTACTGTTCCTGACCACAAAAAAATAACTAACTTCAGGCATTAATTCATGTCCTACACAGCTTTCCCACAATCCTTTCTCCAAATAGTTTTGTGTCTGTCAAGGTAAATGTTAGATACAGAATGGCACATTAGCTAGAAATAACTAAGGATAAAACAAAGTACAGCAAATAAATCTCACCACATTCAAAATCCCTGAGATTGCTCTAGGATAGTCACTGTGCCAGATGATTGACTCACTTCCCTTTGGTCCTACAACTACCAAAAAAAAGTATTTAACTTTCAAACATATTTTAGGTTAAACTTTTGCACAGTAAGACTCACAAATGATTTTTCATTAATTGGTGAAAAGTACTTGAAATTTCTTATTTGTTTTTTTTAATGACCCTTTGACTTTTGTGTGGTTGGTGCGGTCAGCAGCCAGTCCAGCTCCATTTTTCTTCTTCTCACATTAATTTTTAAAACGTTCAGAAACTCCATACATATTTGCAAACTGAAAAAAGTCCATTCTTTTTATAACTTCTCATAAAGAAATCAAGTATTGTTGTAACAGAACCAGTGACTATTTCAAAGGCCTCAAAAGCAGTTACTCAATTTAATACACAGAAAATTTGATTTAGCATAGTAAAAACACTTTGGATTTCTCCCTTTATTTTTAAGCCAGCGCTGGAGAAAAAAAGCAAGGTGTCTGAAGGTCTGAAGACATCATCAAATGAACACTTTTGTCCTGCTAGAGGGATTCAGAAAGTCATCATCCCAAGCTGGAAGCTGTCACTTCTCAGCTCTTCGCCTCTCCATCTCACCACAGAGGGAAATAACAAATCCCTCAGAGGCCACAAAAAAAAAACTATTCACTGCTAAAATCAACCAACTTCAACATTTTCATACTGAGAGACCACAACACAACAAAAACCTGACATTTTCATATCAGTAAAGCAAATATAAGTATTTACACTGAATTAAACATCACCATGCACAAGGCTTTATTAAGACTGGAAAGAGTTTTCACAGCATGGAAACATAAAGACAATCTCAGAATGGTTTGGGTTGGAAGGGATCTTAGAGATCATCCAGTTCCAGCTCCCCTGCCATGGGCAGGAACATGTTCCTCTATCCCAGGTTGTTTTCAGCCATTTTAGCCCTTCCCTCAGCCTACCAAATGTGGTGAGCCCCCAGCAGCCTTCCAGCTCAGTCAGTAGGGTATGACTGCCACTCAGTGGGCATGTTCAGGGGAAAAAAATGCAAATAAATAAAAAGGGAAAACAAAAACCCAATTGAACCATACAGGCTGCTTTAAAAAGGACAGACCAATCATTCCAAGCACAGAACAGCATCTTCTCCCCATCCTTCAGTGCTCATGTTTGGAATAATCATTAAATAATGACTATGAACATTTGATGCTGAAATTCTGAGAGTCAGAAAAGGCTTTTTGAGAGCATTTTCCTGGTTGACTTTACACCTGATGGATTTTAAATTTAGATTTGTATTCTGAAGTAACAACTCAGAATGGTTCACACAGAGGTTCCTGCAAGGACTACAAGTTGACTAAAAAGACATAAACAAACTTTAAGGACAAAAGACAATCTTTTGAATAGGGTTGGAGTTGTTTACTAGGAGTCTACAGGGAATTACACTAGATTCTGCCTTATTTTGAATAGTTTCATTAATGATCTGGATGGAAGAGTTAAAATGTGTAAAAAGGCATGTTAATCTGAATTACAAATATTGGATTGGGAGCAATCATGGACATCATGGAATTAACTGAATGAGCACAAAGTGCCCTAGAAATATTTTAAATATATCCAAGAAATAAAAATGAAGATTCATCCCAGAATTAGCCAATCTGGAAGACACAGACATTTAATGTTTTGGTGGATGCCTCAGGGAAAGCAAAAACTTCCTAAGAGAAACCTTTGCAATTATTTTCTTTGGGCCTGTAGAGTTGTGACAGACAGGGGATTTCAATTAGATGTAGGTTCCTGCTGGAAACTTGTAATCTGTGCCTTAAGTGGCCTCAGTGGTTTCTCTAACATTTCTGCAACATCTTGACCCAAAAAAAGTATCATAAGAGAGTCTAATCTCCCACAAGTCCTGAAAGTGGCCTGGAAAATGAATAAATAGGAATGGTTCCTCGGAACTTGAAGTGATACATAAGCAGCCAACACTGTCTGGATGGTGTAAGTATTCCAGACTGCAACTACTTAAGCAAGGACTTGTCTAACCAGGAACAACTCCCCACAATGATAATCATAGAATCATAAAATCACAGAATGGTTTCAGATGGAAGGGACCTTAAAGATTATTTCATTCCAACCCCCTTGCCATGAGCAGGGACACCTCCCACTGGACCAGATCCATAATCCTGAAGCTGGTCTTTGTATCTTAGTTTAGGCTCTTCACTTGGCACTGAATTGGGATTTTTCACCAAAAATAGATTATTTTCATTTTGAAGCAAATCAGCTATTGAAAACTGCTCCCACAGTGCTTTAAGTGGTCAGTTCTTGGTACACAAATACTGATATTTTGGCATTAACACACATTGATTAACATGTGCCGAACTTTTCATGAACAGCACAAACCTGTCAGTCCAACACCACTGAATGGAACAGGCCCCAAAAACCTTTCCTCTGCAGATCACAAATCCTGCATTGCTCTTAGCACCAAGGGTTTCTGATGAACCCAGACTCCACCAGAAGCCCATTTAACTCACAAACCTTGTAAGAAACGAACAAAAAAAAAGCAAACAAAAAATCCCCTGAAGGGCGGTGAATTAAAACAGCTTGGGAAAGATATTAGTGGTACTCAGTAGTTTTTCATTATTTCTTATTACTAAAATCTCTCCTGGAGTTTCCTTATGGCTAAATAATGCAGGAAGACTTTCACAGTGGTAGCAACAACTGCCCTCTGCACATAGAGCTTTTGGACCAAAATAGCACGATTTGGATCAACAAAGATGGAATAAAGATTTCACTGAATTGTTCTTCTACCATCGGGCAGTCAGTGCAAATAAGAAGAAACAGCTCTGGTCTGATAGCAATGATATTTTCTGATGGGTAAATTCAGATCAAGCAAAGGCTAGAAAAGATTTCCTAAGAAAATGCAGCATCCAGACTGGGCCATCTACATTTGTCAAGCAGCCTCTGTGTTTCCAGAGGCCCGGGCACAGATAGAAGGGCCTGAGTGACCGTGCACTTCCCGGGAATGCTGTCTCCTGCACAGCCAGTCACATTCACACACATCACAAGGTGCAACACAGCACCATATTTTCATTACTTCATTTGAGAGGAACTACTTCTACTCTATTCCACTTTCGTTCATTATACCACATCCTCAATCACAGTCTCTGAGCATTTTCCAAAGAGACATAAACAAATCACTAATGAGGATGTCATGTGGCTGCCTCTCCCATTTCATTTCCCAAAGGCTGTGTTTGCTCTGTTTATCCTGCAGTTCCATGTGGCTTTCTCTACACAGTACATGGAAGGCTTCACAAAACTTATCTATTTGTATGCAACAATTCATCCCACAATGAGCCTATAGAAGTCTCATTAGCCATCTGGTATTTTTATTTCTCCAGGTTCAGAAAGCATTTAGAGCTAATCCTCCTGTGAACTACGGAAGTCAGGTTTTATTTTGCACTTTTCTGTACAAATAACTCTTTATAGTCCAAAGACTCCAAAAATCTGTGTATTCCTCAACCCTTACAGGACCCTGAAGCCAGGTGGCTGCCAGAGTAAATGTGGTTCCAATCCAGAAGAACAAAATTCTCAGGGTATCTTTCGTAATATGCTGTAGGAGAATCATTTTTTGCTGAACCCTGCAACAGATATTTGTGTGTGCACCAAGTTTTCACAGACCAGTGGGAAATCTGATGTTTTTGCTCATGAAAATGGAAGTGGGCCTGTCTATCTGGAACAGAAGATATATTATTTCACAAGTAACTCTTCAGCTGAGGTGTTGCCTTAGGCAATCCTTGTTCTCTGCTTCCTGGCACCATCCCCAGACTTGTGCCAGCCCAAGTCCCTGTGGAACTAGCAGGGCAACCTGGGTGAAGGACATGAACCATACAGAATATAACTCATTTTGCTATTTTTCAACCAGATGGGTTACAGTGGCTCAGCACAAACATCTGGTAAGGACAGCTCATGAAGCCAGCATGAGCAGTTCTGCTCCTAAATGTCTAACCAACTAACCAGCACTGAAAGGTTAATGATCAAAGTCTTTACTTCTTAATTATGCTTTGCATGCTTGAAAGATAATGAATGCAAATCCTGAGCATTACTTCAAGGCTTCTTTCCAAAATACATTAAAGACAAACCATAATTTGTGTAACCTATGAATACATTTTAATAGAGAAAAATGAACCATAACAACAGGTTGAACCTTAACAGGAAATGCCACCACAATGGCATAAATTGGTGCTTGTAGCCAGCCTGTATTTAGCATTCCATGGGGTTTTCTTCCTCCCCTTGTTTAAATACCAATATTCACAAAATCACTCACCTAATCTGGTAGGACCTTGCTCCCTTTGTTGAATGGACTTCACCATCTCTACAAGCCTGTCAGTCTCTTGAGGCATATTCCATGAAATTTCTAGATTATTTTCCTTGGCATACTGGAGAACTGACACATGAATTGAAGAATTGCCTGAAGCAGAGAATAAACATTTTAGGCAGTGCATGTGAATGTCTTAAAATAAATCTAAAGAAAAGTTGGCATTGCGATCTACATTAGGCACAACTGGACAGTGGTTTTCCATCAGAGTGTGAAAAGACCAAAACTGAACTATTCCCTGATGAAAAAATATCCAAGTACTGCTGGAAACAGTTGCTTTTCTATCAGGAGACAGCATGCAGTATTTTAGCCCAGATCAATATGACAACAACTGGAGAATTTTGTTTTCTTGATCTCCATATTATCCCTTTTCAATTTTAAAATTGCCTAAACATCCCCTCTTTTTTTTTTTTTTTTTTTTAACGTGCACCTTGTTTCGCACAAGCAGTAGATTGATGCTCCATTTGTCATATGGGCCAAGCTCCCTGGATCATTTCATGCCAAATTCCCTCTCTCATACAGCACTGGAGTGATGTGCATGGAACAAAATGAATCCAGGGAGCTTGACCTGTGAAGGGAAATGAAGATAAATTCCAAATTATAGTCCTCTCTAACATCCTGATTATACATTATATAAGAAGTACAAATAAAACTATTAACAGAGCATTTATATAGACAGTCAAAATTACCAGATTTGCAAAACTGAAGCAGGCAATATGTTGTTTATAGTGATTAGCTATACTTCTCTTCATGGCTTTCTACTGAAGGTATTTATGTATAGAGCACGATGAGTCTTTATCAACGCTTTGTAAGACATATATGAACACTACCAATAACAGCAGTTGCTCCATGGAAATGGTTTAATGCTGGATCAAGAAAATACAATTCTGACTAAAAAAAAAAATCCATGTTTGTTAAATACTACTGGGAAAACATAGGATGCAGATGGACTTGGTACAACCCACACAAGGTCTTAAACTGCTCCCTGTGCTACATGATCCCTTCATGTATGTGCAGGATACAATGCATTCTGCCAGGGCAGCTGCACTGATAATGAAAGATAATGAATGGCCTGACCAGAGGTGTACCCCCCTCTCAGTACACACTGTACAAGCACAGTGAGCTTAGCACTCCCAAAAAGCATCAGCCATCCCACATGGGTCAGGAAATAAACATTGAGCAGTCAGTGCTTTGAGGGATTAGAATGAGTAATTTAAAATTAAGAATTGAAAAACCTCCAATGAGAAGCTTGTTTGTCCCCTACAAGCAAATTCTTTTGTTTTACAAAACATATTTCTGTGTTTGAGCTGAAAGGCAGATACATACTGATCACAACACTTTCAATAAATGCCTGCACAAAGCTTTTCATTTCCTCAAACTCCAACACTCCAATATTCAAACTCCCATCCAGAAGAAACATGATGTCCATGGGTTTGTTGCACAACTCTGAGGATGAGAGGGGGAGGGAAAAAGTTATTTTATATATAATAACCAAAAGTAGTATCTGCTAATGTGGCAGGAGCAGAAAGAGTAGGTCCAGTTGCACTTTGGAAAAACAAAGCAGGATAATGACCATTTGAAACAATTAGTGATGCCCCTTTAATGAAAACCAGGAAATTCATATCCAGTGGGATACATGGATATTTCAATTCCTGCTTTTCTACTGATTCTGTTTTACTCTCAGAGGACTAAAACAAAAAACAAACAGCAGATGACAACAATAACAAAAAAACCCAACCCAAACTAACAACAAAACAATCAACATAGAATACAACAGCACGACACCAAACCAGATAAGGGAACTCTTCAAATTTCAGTGATGCACAGGGTAAACAGAGGAGACCCGAAAGAAGAAAGAAGAAATCACACAGAAAATTCATCCAATCTTACCTGTGATTTCAGTCCAAAATCTCATCCCATGAGTGCAGCACAACTGCAGCACTAATTCAGGTGCCTCTTCAATAAGACTGTTGTAACTATTCAAGATAATTGGGTCATTAGGCTGACTGATCTTTCTGAGCTCTTGGATATTGGCACCGGGGGTAATGCCTATGGGAATAACATTTATGCTCCTGGGAGGTCGTGTGATAACATCAGTGGAAGGACTGGACGACACCATATATACCAAGTGAGGAACATCTTGCCTGCCCCCATTCACTGATGCAAATGTATGTTTGGAAATATAATCGAGGGCATTGCCAGTGTTGGTAGCCCTACCTCCCTGGTAGGGTATACTCCTCACTTTTTCAATAATATTTTCCTTTGACTGTATTTCCCTAAAGGAATACTCTAGACCGACAGTCTCTGAATACTGCATGACTGTAACATGAATATTTTCCTGTCCCACATTCATTCCTGTGACCACCTTCTCAATGAATTTCTTGACTTTATTGAAGTTTTCCTCCCCAACATTGTCAGATCCTTCGACAATAAAAGCAATATCCAGCCTGTTGGGATGGGACTTATCTGAAAGAGGGGGTGGGTCTGTGAGTCCCAAAGGGGGAAATATGATACTGGACATGGTTGGAGCAGATGTAGCTGGTAATAGAAGACTTTCCTCAGGTCCAAGATCACACAGGTGATCAATGAGGAAATCTCTATGATCCATTAGCTCCAACACGTTGCTCACTAGGAAGGCTCTGCTACCTGGAAACATTTTTGCCATGAATTTGACTTGCTCTACATTGATATGTGGCCCAATCCCCACGGGTATTACTGTGATGTCTCTATTCTTCAAAAACCCAAGCATGTCACGGATTTTTTTTTGAGACCTGCTTGCTATAAATATCACTGCAATTTTGGCAGCATTGGTCCTCTCTGCTTTTCCAAACACATGCAACGCAGTGTATTTAAAGACTTCATAGGCAGATGCTTCTTTATCACCTGTGTATTTTATGTTCTGGACAATTCTTCTCATCTGGGAATTTGTTTTGATATCTTTAAGGTTAAGATAGATGGTGGGACCAGCCCTATACACCAGAATTGACACTCGGATTTTTTTCTGGGAGATGTGGAGTTTTTTCATCACGCCAATTATGAAAGTCTTCAGCTGTTCAAAGTCCTCCTCTGAGAGTTTATTGGAGCCATCGATCAGGAAGGCCAAGTCCATCATCTTGCTGCATGAGTATGCACTGGCTGGTAGCTCAATGTCCTCCTCCGGAATAGGTGTTGTCAGAGTTAGGGTGTCCTCCATGGGCTCACAGTCCACACAGGTTAAGTTCTTCCCTTCACACAGACTACAAAAATCATCAAATCAGAAAACATCAACTTTAACTGTAAAAAGCAATGCTTATAACAACAAGTCATCCACACATTATAAAAGAACACCAATGCAAAACCAAACATCTCAAAACCACAATGAAACCAAAACACGATGTGAATAATTTTTTTCCCCCACCCCAATTCCCGACAATTCCCACATGGTATTGTACACCTAAATGCCCTGTGTTCGTGGATGTTTGTTTAGATCCAGGAAACGTGATCAACTATGGTGTGTTTGTCAGAAGAAACTCCTTAGAACAGTCCTTGGCAGAAGGGGTAAAATCTGTGTCTGGAAACTGTTTAGGAATCACTGTGTATCAGCAGTACAGCAACCTATAGGCCACTGGTGGACTGAACTGGCTGGTCTTGTCTGCTTTACAAGGAACCAAAACATGAGGCAAACTGCAGGCAGCAAACACCAAGTAAAATCCTAGAGGAGGAGAGATGTTTTACCTCTGATGTGACTTAATAAACTCTGTGCAGGGGCCAGGTTTACACAGATTTTAACCTTACTGAAATTAACAGTCTTTTTTCTACCTCTAAAGTGCTTTACTTGCCTGGTGTTTTATTTTCCTGATTTCATTTTAGTTTGGATACAGCTTTGGCACATGTTCATCCTCCACTGTTTCTTGTATCTCTCTTACCTTCCTATTATTTACTATGATTTCTTCTTCAGTCCAGTTTCTCATGTTAAATGCTTTATTTCAACCATAGATGTTATCTCTTTTTAGTCCTATGTCTTCCCTCACCATTTCTACTCACCTCCAGTAGTATATTTTCCCCTTTCCACCTCAGCTCCCAATTTTCTTTCCCTCCCTTATCTCTGCCTTTTCCACTATTCATCCTTCTGCACCACCATGAGCTTTTTCACCTCTGTTACCCACCACCTTTTATGAACCCATTTAAAATTCATCCATCTTTAGCAAAGCTTTAACACTTCTGCCCTTCTAATTCCTGGCTGCATATTTCTCTTTACTTCCTAGAATCACAGAGGGGTTTGGGCAGGAAGAAATCTTTAAAGCGTATTCTGTCCAACTCTCCTGCAATGAGCAGGGACATCTCAACTAGATCATGTTGCTTAGAGCCATGTCCAGCCTGACCTTAAATATTTCCAGGGATGGGACATCCACCACCTCTCTGGGCAACCTGTGCCAGTGTTTTACCAATCCCTTTGGTAATTTATTCCTTATGTCTCATATAAATTGAACACCCTTCAGCTTAAAACCATCACCCCTTGTTCTGACCCAACTTGCCCTGCTAAATATTTTGTACCCATCTTCCTCATAGGCCAAAGCACTGAAAGGTCACAATAAGATCTCCCCAGACCCTTCTCTTCTCCATCCTGAACAATCCCCTCTCTCTCTCTGTCTTTCCTCATAGGAGGTGTTCCAGCTCTCTGACCACCTTTGCTTCTCAGATAAAAGAACATGACTGCACTCAGACAGGGTGGAACAGAACCAGTCCATATATTCTCCTTGTCTTACTGGACAGTCCAAAGAACAGAGTAGGAAAAGGAGTTACAAAAGAGCAACCACCAAAAAACACTTGTTTGCACTGCCAGAGAAAACCAAGGACGTACAAACTGCATGCATCAATACTGAAAGAAGGTGCCATTTTCCATGAAAATACTTCATTTTATATATGGCACCTTCATTTAAGTTCTCTTGATAGAAGTGTTATGTTCTTTTCAAGCTCATTTTAGTGTCTTCCTAATTGCAGAATGCACAGCTACTTTTAGCATTAACACACAGCAACAGAAGATTTATTATTCTAATCCTAGTATGAACAAGACTTCTAGTTTCCAATTTCTTTTGGATGTTTGCTATGAAATTCATTTTTGTGCAATATTTTCTATTGTTTGTACAGATGGCGTAGGCATCTAAATTAGGTGACAGCTATGCAAAAGGATGTTTCCCTAGTGAGGTAAGTTTTCCTAATGTTCTGAAATCTTTTCTGAGCAGCAGCCAGTGTATCAACATTTAAGATCAATTATTATTAAGAATTACAAAAATTAGAGAACAGAGACTCATTTAAGGGGACTCTTTTTTGACCTTTTGATGGAATTCAGGGTTCTTCATGTATATTGTTTAAAAGTACATATTTAATTGATCAGCCTAACAGTCTCATGCCCTGGGTTTATAGCTCAGTTGCACACCAGCCCTGGCTAGAGACCAGGAATTGTAAGTTTTTACCTATTCTGAGCTTCTGTGAGGTTCAGAGCACTTGGAGCGATGGTGTTGGTCTGTGATTATAGCTGCTGCAGTTTTACAACCCAGTTTCCATTAAATTTGATAAATTTACAAGTTGGAAAATTCTATTTTATTCACAGCATTATTAGTCACTAGTGAAAATATCCATCCATGGTCCAGACATCCAGAGAATGACAAATTTTCATAATATGCCATAGGGCATTAAGCAAATGCAAACAGTCTCTGCTGCATTGCAGCTGAAGGCTCTCATCCTGCACAGTGCACAGCACCACATTCCCTGCCATTCATTTCATCCTATTTGGAAATGCCTGTATGCAGGATCAGACCACGGGTATCACCTTAATATCTCATAGAAATTGGTTTTCCAGTAATGGGACACAATTCCAAATGCTAATAGTCTCAGCAAGTTCTAGACTGAGTGCACATTCAGACCTTGCATTCTCACACAGGAATTTTTTAGTGCTGGCAGAAGGAAGGAGTCTGACAGCTTTATTGATGTTGAATCACACATTGCACAAAAAGAAGTTGAACATCTGAAGCCAGTAGGGCCACCAACACATGGGACAAGGCCTTTTTTTTGAAAGGAATTTATAGATTTCACTTGCTTCAATTCAGTTGACATCCTATAATCCCTACTGCTGTCATTGAAAAACTTCAGCTCTGGGTTCTCTGCGAAGGGGTATTGACACAAAAGATGGTTTCCAAGCTTCTTTTTGAGTGATATATTTACAGTTACATCCATATATTTATTCATGAGGATGTACTTCATCCCTGACCCTTCATCCTACACAAGAGGGATGCTGGTCCCCTGCACAACCCCATCATACCAAGATTGACAGTGATGTGGATCATCTCTGTTCAAAACTATTCTCCTTCCATGTGGGATCCTGTCACCTCCAATTGCACACATGGGACAGTCTTCTGGACTGACACAATCCAGGGACAGCTCATCAAGGATTTTCCCTGTTTCAAAACAGCAGAGCAATGTAAAGATGCCAGTTGTTATGAACTGTAAAACTATTCATAGGGTTAAAAACAAAGCAGTGCTTCTGAGGTGGGCTCAAACCTCCTGAATACTCTGCTTGGTGTTGTGGCTACTGCCAATTTGACACAGAGAAGTATCTCCTTCCCTCATAATGGCTTTTATTTATATATTGAAAGCACCTAACCCAGTGTATACTTGCAACAGCCAGCACCACACAGAAGGTAAATAAATCTTCATAACAAAGCATGGAGGATGTCAGGGTATCGGTAACATAAGGGGAAAATTACATTCTCCATTTTACATGTATATTATTTATTTCTCCTCCTATCCTCCACCTTGTTCTGATCAGAAATACCAGGGCCCAGAGTAGCTACTTGGGATCTTAAAATACCTTATTGCTTCCCTTCTTCATTTTTTTCTCCCTGTCCCATATTTCCCAGGTTTTTTTTTTTTTTCCTTTCCCTTTTCTACAAGGTAGTTGTTGGAATAGTTAAGCTGGAAGCTCATGCTCATGGGAGGATGCCAGCTGGGTACTCTCAGGAGCATCTTGGAGGTAATAAGCAGGTGAAGACAATGGGTTTCTTTGCTGTAGCTGCTCTGGAGCAGAGCATTTTATCAGTTTCCAGCACAAATTCATACTCTAACCACAGAGTCAACAATCTCTGCTCCCACACAGCCCCTAATCCTCCAGTCTCATCAAGCTGATCCCATCCTCTCTCATCCTTAGAGGTTCACACTCCTGGACACCACTTCATGCCTTCCACACATTGTGCCCATTTCACAAACCCAAACTGAGATGTCCAACCACCTTCCTCCTCAGGCAGTAAGGAAGTGTGAAAATACATCAGTGAACCTGTTAAGAAGAAGAAAAGCTGTTTAAATAAATCAAAATATGGACTTGCCTGGAGGACAGTGCACGTGGCATCCTTCCACACACTGCAGAGGACACTCCAAAGCCTGGGGGTGTTGGCATGTGACAGGACAAGCAGGTCCACAGCTGTTATATCTCCATTCACACTGATAATCTAATTCCTGTTTATTCAGGTCCTCACAGCTTTGTGCTATGCAGGGACAGAATCAGAGGCAAGAAAAAAAAAAGTCAAACCAGAGTGTATATCCACCATGCCTCACAGAACTATGGCACCAAACATTGTACAAAGTGGACCACATATATTTAGAAAAATAAAGATTTCTACTTTTAAATAAAGATTATTTTACTACATTATTGTTTGCTACAATCAGAGCAGACCACCTTTTCACACTTACATCTTTTTTTCACACAATGAATTACTTGCTTTAGACAAGAAATTCTTAGGTTTGATAATAGCAAGTGCAAAACAACCCCAAACTGTAAACTTTACTTGATGCACATGTACATATATATTACTGAAACTATTTCTTCCTCTAGATTTTGTACCACAAGCTACTACATCCCCTAACTGATGGAATAGGTTTGCCAGGTACAGAAATAGAACAGAGGATGGGAGTGTCAGAGAGAGCGGTTAGCCCAGCTCCATTAACATAAGAGTCTCTGGATGTCAGTGGGAGCAGAGCTAAATCTGACCAGTCTGAGCCAAAACCTTGCACGTTTGCACCCACTTCTGCCTTGTGTTTTCTGTACTTACAGCACAGAGTCGGTGACCTCCAGTGAACAGCCACCCCTTTCTGCGCACAGGCGTGCGCGTAGGCTGCGATGGTGTCACAGAAACATGCGCAGTCCCCAACAGACTCACAAGCACAGGTGTCATACAGGCAAATGTCAATGTAGGGCTCTGGATTCACCTACAGGAGAGAAGGGCAAAGGACACTCCTAGTCCTTCATCTCCTTCCTATACACATCGTTAACCTTCAGATGGTTTGGCTGCTCCACTTGCCAAGGGTCAAGGCACCACATAAAACCATGCAAATCTTTCTGCTCATGTCAGCAAAGACTGCAGTTTGCAATCACTTAATATTTTTAAGGCTTGTCCCAATCCCTCTCACGCAGCAGCTTGGGTATAACACAGCCTGAAAGGCATTGCATTGGCTCAACTCCCCCTTCCCTCAAATCTCAACCCTTAGGCTTCACTTCATGTGCAGTCCCTGGACCATCCAGTAAAATTTCCTTTGGGAAGAAGTTACTTCATAGCTTAATAGGTGCATTTTCCCATAAAGGTGCATTTTCCCATAAAGTCTCCACTAGAGATGAGAACACCAGCCAGCCCTCACCAAGTCCTATATGCTGTCAGCACAACCACACTTTTTTTCCCTCAGCTGTAATCAATGCTAGCACAGATCATGCAGGATTGAAGAATGTGAAACATGTGACCCCAACACTCACCAATTTTGTGCATTCTTCAAAGACACTTCCAGACAAAACGCTGCATGATGATTCTACCATCATCTGCTTCACTATATTTCCACCACACAGTGGAGACATCAAGGTCTGTTCCAAGCCGGGCTTAATATTGTAAGAGACAAGCAGAGATTGTTTTAGCCTTGTCTTCAGTACCTTGGGACACTTCAAATTGAAGTAAGAGACTCACTAGCAAAGGAAATTGTTTCTCTGAGTAGTTTCAACCTGTTGCACAACACACACAGATCCTGCTGCAGCAGAGCAGATCACCTCCTTGACTTTCTCCAGCTCTTACTTGTACCCTGAAGTTTTAACTCAGATTTAGATACAGGAAGACCCACTGTACCAAACATCCAATCTGACGAATGATCATCCACAACTCCTCAGAAGGTTGACAAGACTTAAAAATATGATCAGATTTCAGCAGACAATACCCAAGGCTACTGCTGAATAAAAATGGCTCAGTAATCTTCCCTCCTCCCTTTTAATTTATCTAAGAACAAGGAGCACTAGTATTGACACAGAATTTTACACAGAATTTACGGACCCTGCAGGTCCGGTCCTGTGCTTATGACACTGAAATGAGAAGCTGCTCCTTCTCAGTCTGACCCTGTGGCCTCACTCCCCAGTACTGCAACTTTTTATTGCATTTCAGTCAAATGAAAAAAAGTTACATTCAGAAAGGTAATATTGTGGCTATGTCACACTTGTACATAATTAGCAACTAACCCAGAAGACTTCACATGATCACAAACACATGCTTCAGTGTGTTTGTCTGGTAATTCAAATCTTGTAAGAAAATATCTAAAAAAGCCTTTTTCCACCCCCTGCCCCGACCACTTGGACAAATTTTCAAGAGAAGAAAAGCATCAGCTGAATGAAATGCTTTGTTTTACAAATGTCAAAACAAGTTGTTTTCAAGGTATTTCCTTGCATATTTCATTTGGAAATACTTTGGGCTTTATTTGTCAGCTACATACAAATTTCTTATTCAATTTCATTCTTTCAAAACTCTGTATTTGGAAAATAGGAAGTACATTCTTATGTATAATATACTTAGAACCCCAAGACAGCACTGGGACATAGATAACACTTTCAGAGAGTAGCTACCCTCCCCAAAATTCACATGCAATGTTGGATGGCAACAGGCTCTCCTATCCCCTCCTTTATCCTGCTTTTTCTGTTCAAGCATTTCCAACCTGAAAATAAAAGCAGAATGCTCTGTACTAAAAAAAAAAAAAAAAAAAAAAAAAAAAAAAAAAAAAAAAAAAAGTAGAAAGAAAGAAATTAACCTGTTGCATTCCATTGTTTGTAATGGACAGAATTTGAATAGGGAGAAACAAAATTTTTATTTGAACTCCCCCTGAAAATTACAGCTATTTTTTTTAAGATTAAACTCTAAAATTTCCAGTGATAGCTGGATTTCACGCATCTGAGCTGGATAACTCTAGGAACAGTCTCTACTATACGAATTGGCTATTTTAACATTCCTATGAAGCCAGGCAGCCCAGAAGCTTTACGTAAGTTAATCTGCCTTCTACCAGATTTAAAGAAATAATATTATTTGGCAAAAACATGGAGGAAGGAGTTAATTTCTACTTATTTTAATCCTTCCAAAGCTCTTTGTCCATTCTTCACTGATAGTGTATCCCACACTCATTAGTTTTCACAGTTCATTCACAATTACCTTTGCAACATCAGCACAGAGGGAATTAACTTTCCAAGAATTCCCAAAGTCAACTGGATCTACTTCAAGATGTTCACTGCTGCTGGTCAAATCATTGTTTTGAATTCCATCAAAATTTCCACACAGACCACAGACTTGATCCTTGCAGGGAAAGAAACACAGAAAGCATTAATCTTACAACTGTAGACCAGCTTAGGGTTTTGTTAAGTCTTTTTAGCCTGGTGCTTTAATGCCATGAGGTTCAAAAACTGAATTACCCAAGACCTTGCCAAGGCCACTCAGACACAGTCTCTCTCAGAGAATGTGTAGCTCCCATTCCCACTCTGCTTTGCAGAAAGCAGGACCACGCTGTCCCCAAGGACTCCCAGAAAGAAGGACTGCTCTAATGAGCAGTGCCCAGTGGCTCTGTTTGGAGTGTGTCCCTACAATCCCATTTTATTGTTGGAGATTGCTGTCCTATCACCATCACCAGTAAATCTGACTCTTCTTGAATGCTGCTCTTCTTGAATGCAGAAGAAATCACTCATGGTTATTCTGAGGCCCCACAGCACTCATCCCTTCTGTAATAACTCATTTCCAATGTTCCAGGATTTGGCCCTTATAGTTGAACAATCAGGAAAATAAGGCAGTCCTACAGTACTACCAACCCCTCAATTTTTGAACAAGTGCCTAATATACCATGAAAATCTACATTAAAAACAAACAAAAAAAAAAAAAACCAACAACAACAAAAAATTCCCAGGGACAGGTTAAGTGCATTCTTTAGTGAAAATAAGAGGTGAAGCAAAAAAAAACACTTACTCTGAAGTTGCCTTTTAAGATAATGGAGACTCCCATGGCCAGGTCCCAGGTCACACTGATGCTTTTGCCCAGTAAAATGATGTAATAACGGCCAGACTTGATGACATCTAAATTATCATTTCCACCCTTAGAAGGTACCCTGATGTTTACCTGAATGAGAGAAACATATTGTGCTGTCAGCAGTGTCTCTAATTATTATTTAAGGTCGGTGATTTTCCCAGTGGGACATGTTAACAGGTGCTTCCAATCATGCTGTTCTCCAGAAAGTTTCCATACACTACCCAGATGCTCCAGAGAAAACCAGAAATTTGGGATACAAGTACAGTATTTCAATCTCATCCCATTTCCAAAGTCTTTGAATATGGTCCCAGGGTATAACACACGATGCCAATATACGAAGCAGGGCTGATAAAGACAGGGTATACTCAATCACCTATCAGTTTAGTATTGGTCACTGGTTCACTGAGTAATTACATGTTGGTTTGGGCTTTTTTATTTCTGCTTTTTTAGGAAACTTAACAATTCTGTTCTTCTTGTGTAATAAGAACTGGGAGAACCACACATATCAGTGGCCTCTGAAAGACCAGTCTTAATCTGGAGTCAGGAAGGACCTTCTTCCCAACTAACTACACCTACAGGAAAGATCCAGAGAGATTCCTTTTGATGTCTATTCATTTTTTCCATCACTTTCCCTTCCCCCGTGTGCCTCTTTCCATCTGGCTGCAAAATCACTGCGTCCAGCTACTAAGAATTTAAGAGAGTAATTTAAAATGTTCTCTTTCACAAGACAATTCCCTTTCAATGGGAACTCTAATAGGAATATTAAACACATTTGAAAAGAAAAAGAAGTCTAGCATGGTGTTACTTTAGGCACCATATTAATGCATTAATGCTTAGTTCTGGAAGAGGCAGATGAAAACTTTTAATCAATAAAAATAGCAATTAATGTAAGGGAGAAAGAAGAGCCCAGAAACCATTTACCCACTCTCCTACTTTGAGAGCAAACTATTTCTTTATCCCACTATTCTTTCTTGCTCAATTCAGTAAAAGCTCAGCACAGTAATTAAATTCTTTTAATCTCTGAGCTATCATCAGAAACATTTATCCCAGAGAAGACAGTTAAAAGTCTTTCGGGACCTAAAATATCTTTTAATATCTTCCCTAAAGACATTGAAGACCTTCTTTAGGAAACACATGGAAGATGTAAACTTTCTCCTATGCCGAACATATTACTACACATTAGAGTCACTTGACCACTTAAAATTCTTCAACAGTCTTTGTCTTTCCAAATTCAGAGGGCTCCAAAACACAGAAGAGAACAAAGTTGAGTTGGGAGGTTGACCTAAGTTACAGAATTTTTATGTTTATGGAGGATTTTTGCCCAACCATTAAGTCAAAAACTTTTGACCTTGCAAACTTGCAGATTTGTTTCAGAGAATCAAAAATCATTTCATTTTGTTTTAAATGTCAGCCAGAACTGTAACGGGTCAATTAAACTCTCATTTACCAGCAGCAGTAGAAGCTGCTCTCAAAACATATCATCTTAAAACAATGTTAATTGGAAACATTTTAATGGCCAAAAGAATACCTGATTCTTTTGCTTGCTTCTAAGGATCCTTGTGGAAAAAGAGTGTAGAAAGTCATTACTGAATAAGAACTTGCCTAGGAGTCTCCCTAGCTGTTGTTTTCTTAAATGTCTCTTTTAGTTGTTATTTCTAAGCAAACTTGTTCTAGATATTACTACACTGAGTCTTAAACTCTCCAAAAAGACAACTGAAAATTCACTCAGGGTCATGCAGACAGTGCTGTAACACAGACCTAGGTCTTACAAGGACAGGCTCCCTCAGGAACCCAACATCCTCTGATGCTGGAGCTGCTGGATGCCTAAATCACCTGCTGTTATCTTCAGGCCCTTTCTTACATATCCAAATGGAATCACAGCTTTTCTGAAAATCTTTCACCTAAAGAAGCTTTCAGACAAAGCCCAGCTAGATGGAATGATCCCTGCACTGCTATTTACCCTCAGCCAAGTCAGGGATTCTTTAACAGTACAAATAAAAAACTGGACAACCAATATGTCTTGTGTTCATTCCTGCAGCACCCAAAAGTCTGTATGGATCCTATGCTGTCAAGGTGCACTGCACAGACACCTTTAATAAAGGTCATGTTTGTGTTCCTGCCAATGCTCGGCGGCAATTTGCAGGCAATTCCAAACCTGGTACAGCTTTGTCTGTTAACCCAAAACCAGGCAAATGTAGAGTGGTTTCACTGGGAAGATTCTTGCAAATGTCTGGTCCAGATGCCAGCTCAGAGCACAGGACTTCTGAAAAGGCAGTGACTGAAACAATAATCCACTGCACCCCTACAATGGCTAAACTCACAGGCAGTGAGAATTGTTACAGTGCTCAAGGCTGAACTCTGCCCTCTGGAAAGCTCATTTCCTGCTGGGAAGGGACATGGGAGGTGGAAGCAATTCTTGGTCAATTCTTCCATGTTTGTTGGTAGCAAAAGAGAGGAAAAAGTAGAATATAGTCAGGTGGATATTCCATCCAGAAATTTAATAGGACAAAGGACAGCTGACATTCCAGTATCAACTTGTTGGAGCAGTGACTTTTTTTTTTTTTTTTTTTTTTTGTGTGGGTGTGCACTCAGTCCTTCAGACTGCTAAATTAGCTCTGATGTTTTACTAGCCACAGGTCAGTCATTTCTTTGCCCTTCCTTGCACTTCAAGTCGCTGGAAATAGGCTTTGACAAACCATGTTTAGAAAGGGTCTGAAGCGCCCAACACATTAAGCATGTGGAGCTGTTGGAATGAGTCCAGAGGAGGCCACCAAGACGATCAGAGGGCTGGAGCACCTCTGTTATGAAAACAGACTGAAAAAGTGGGAATCGTTCAGCCTGAAGAAGAGAAGGTTCCAGGGAGACTTTATTGGAGTCTTCCAATAGCTTAAAGGGCTACAAAAGAGCTGGAGAGAGACTCTTTACAAGGGTCTGGAGTGGGACAAGGGGAATGGCCTCACATTAACAGAGAGCAGGGTTAGATTGGATATTAGGAAGAAATTCTTCCCTGTAGGGTGGTGAGGCCCTGGCACACGTTGTCCTATCCCTGGAAGTGTTCCAGGCCAGGCTGGATAGGACTCTGAGCAGCCTGGGATAGTGGAAGGTGCCCTGCCCATGGAAGGGGAGTAGAACTGTGTAATATTTCAGGTCCCTTCCAACCCAAACCATTCTATGATTATCTGAGATAAACTGATTGGAATTAAGAAATAGCAGAAATCCCAAAACAGCAGAAATGCCAAATAGCAGAAATATCAAAAAAGCATTATACCTCTGGAAGAAAAATGGATAAATATAATCCTGCTAATCTGATCATTTTATGATCAAGAACCCCTGAGTGTGAGGTCATTCATGCCTTAGCTTACTGAATAACCTGAAATTATTTTCCCTAAAAAAAAAAAAAAAAAAAACCAAAAAAAACAGGAAGGAAAGAGAAAAGATAGAGTACATACGTTTCCATTGAACAGCTCTATTTCCCCTCCTTCATACACAATGATAACCCTTTTGGTGCACTTTTCTCCAGTGAAGCCACAACCTTCATTTGAAATTAATATCCGAAATGTTCCAGACTCACCCTTGCAGAAATCCTATCAGATAAGAAAATACATGAGTCGGTAATGTAGAGTATTTGAAAACCACACACAGGGAAAACACAGAAAAAAAAGAAGCCTCAAACAACACTGTGTAATCCGTGGTCAATAGGATATATATTGACACGCTAACTGTTCCCATGTTCATTTTGTTTATGCTTAGCACTGATATTCATGTGTTCCATCCCTCAAAGAGTGAGGCACGCTCTGCCAGTGACACAGATGCATAATTTGGAGAGTATTTTTTGGCAGGGAGAATCCATCATGTTACAGTATCTGTGATATTTAAAAATGTATGAAGGGCACAGGGCACATCTGAGTACACAGACAGCTTAATGTATTGATTTTCTTCTAAGTCCAGTATTTCTGAGATACTTGGAGAGTTCCTACTACATTTACATGATAACTCATATGTCTCTAGCCTTTTAGATTTTTTTTTTTGGTTGTGTTCATTTTTTTCAGTATGCACCTTTTAAGAAAAAGGCCCTGTGTGAAGCTCTCTGTGTCTGTCATTTAAGGAAAACAGATTTGAATTCCATTTTAAGTAGTTTTGTAGTAGCCTATGGTATTGCTGCCCATAACACCTTTACACAGAGCTTTCAGTAGTGGCAAAGCAATCACTCCTCAAACATAATCCAGCTGGAATCAAGGTGGGAGCATATTTGAAAGACCTAGGCAGAGGCAGGTTGATCACACCTACCTCCCTAACGAGAACCGCAAGGAGGAATGTGCCTCATGAGGACCCTGTGGGGAAAATTGTAACCCATCCAGGAAACACGTCCCACTGTAACTGCAGAGTATTGTTATCAATCAGCAGTGAATCCATCTAGTTTTAGAACAAATTTTCAGATAAATCCTTGTTTGCACAGACATTTCTAAATACATGATAATTTGCATGTAGATGAGCCTTTATCTTAGTTAACTCTAAATTCTGGCTGCTTCCACAAATCAAACGTTAGTTTTAGTGTGCTCTGCCTTTATCCCCCTCCCCTTCTTGCTGTGAGGAAAATGGATATTGTCAAGGGACTCTAAGAAGGTGGTGCATGGAACAAGACAGGGATCATGCTGAAGGGAATGAGCAGAGCCTGTGCCCTGGGTGCATTTAGGGAAGGTTCACTGAACATTCCTTGTCTCACTTAGCCAGACAGTAAGCTACCACTACAGGATAAAAAGGAAAAGAATAAAACATTGATTTATGGATAGCCAGAATTCCATTTTGGAGATGACATTCAGACAACTCTGCTCTGTACCAAAGTGCTCTCACAAGGTTTATGATGGCCAGCTGGACATATGACAGCCTGATTTTTATAGAACACAATTCACTTTTCAAAATTCTCAAGACATCTCTAAAAACATAAATAAGCTCTATTTTTCTCTACTATACATCTGGCTTAGTAACTAGAAATAGTTAACTGTGATTTATCCAAACACTGGGCTTCTCACCTGGTGTAAAACTGTTTTTATATGATCAGGCAGCTTTAGCATTTGACATGCTCTTCTTACCTGAGCTAGCACATACTGGCAGTTTCCTGGAAACTTGTATTTCAATCCATCAAATGTCAAGTAATGAGCTGTACCAATAGCAGTGCAGGTGCCATCACACAGATTTTTGGTGCATTCCCACTTCCTCCCCTGGCACACACTGTAACAGAGAAAAGGGGGCAGTGACAGTTGTCCTTATCTCAATGTAAATTACAAGCAAGAGAACGGAAAGTGCTTTAGGCTAAGGGAAAGTGCCACAGACTCTGCCTTCAGCAGCTCTCTACCACCAGATGAGAGGCTCTCTCATTAACATAAATCAGCATATGTTAGCAGTGGGTGCATAAATCCAAACAGTGCATTAAGATTAAATGATTAAGGGATGTGCTTCTCTGCTTCTTACAAGCTGCAGTGTAGGACTCAGGGTGGTTTGAATTTCCCTGTTACAAAACAGGTCAGGACAGAGTCTGCTAGAATATTCTTTTATACTAGAATTTGCTGGAATATGCTTTTATACTAGAATTTTATTCAGGATATGCTGCTCTGCTCCAAGTACCCTTTCAGCCAAAAAGAGCATCCACCACTCTTGCTCTTTTCCAGAAGTATCCTGGAGGAGCACAACCTTGCTACAGAAGCTGCAAATATGAAAGGAGAATTCTCCCTTGACATCCACAGGCTTTTGATTAGTGAAATAAATTGATTTGCTAACTAGCAAAAGACTGACCAAATAAAGTAAAACTCAAAATCAGTGGAGAGTTAGAATATCATTTGATGCAATATCTAATAATAGTAATTTAATAATTAATAAGAAATATATTACTGGAGGAGGATGGCAAAATATTTATCCACTAAATGCTCCATGAATGCAGATGGCCATCATCACTGCCCCAGGAATTTTCTAACAAGCTCTGTGAGGGCAGGGAAAGAGGAATTCTATCCATACATTATAGACATAAAAAATCAGGGATAAAAAACTTGAAGTCCTTTCCCAAGATCAAATTGCTACCTGAAGGAAAAACTGGGCACTGAATTGAGTTCTCTAATAATGCCTTAATCTGAGCATAGATATTATTTAATCTTGGTAACATTACACATCCTAATAAATACTGGGCAAAACATTTTCTTCAAAGAATGAACCTTCAGTAACATGAAACCTCTTGCCCCCTTGCCTCTGCTAACAATTAGACAAGAGCAAGATTTTGTAAATACACGCATGGACAGATTATAAGAGACATGGGGTGGTTAAATTCAGATTAGCAAATTTCTGCAGTGCACTGCTGCACAAGTGTGACTCCAAAATTTTCATTGAGCTCCACAATGAATTCCCAATACATTGCATAACAGAAGGTTTGCCACTGGCTTAGGCTTGGAGACATTCAGCTGTTCATGAATTAGGGTCTCCCATATGTCAAGTCAAATGTAAATGCCAAATCTGACACCTCTGGCTCATACATGGCCTTTGCAGGTGTTCACATCTGGCTAAGAACAAGTGGGAATGAGAACTCCTGCAACAGCAGTACAAAAAGCAAAAACAAAAGAAAAGGAAGATCTCAACCTCCAAAATGCAGACTCTCAATTCTTATTAATTCTCAAAGCAATAGTAGTTTCCTACATCACTTTCTAACTGACATTTGACTTGATATTTGCTGAGAACTATCAAGAAACTTTTCAAAGTCACACAGTGCCAAAAAGCCCTAGTGACATTTTTGAAGGGACCTTATCTCCAATTTTACTTCCACATTCATGAAAAACACCTAAAATTTGAGGAAGAGCTTTTTATCAACGAGAAAAGGTCTGATTTCTAACATTTTGTTGATCTTAATATTGAAGGAAATTCTATGTATTTGAGGAAATATAACTTACAATGGTACTGCCAGAATTGTGGGCAGTTACAACAATGAAGCAACATGGTAATAATTACTTTAGGATCAAAGACTATTTGAATAATTGACAATAAAAAGGATGATCATGGTTATTGTGAGGAATCTTGCAAACTTTTTAACACTGAGGAGTTTCACACTGTACTCTTCTTGTTTCAATAAAATTTTCATGGTGCCTGATTTTCAGCTGAGTTACTTTTACCTAAATGCAATGTAAGCAGATTATAGAATATGTACCTAGATAAAAATATCAATTTCTCTTCCATCTTTTTCCCTTTCAAGCCTATTTTTCCCCAGGTTTGATTACAGTACATGGATTCACAATATTATATGTAGCTGCAAAGGAAAGAAATTAAACAAAATATTGGGAGATTAATATTTCCATACAAAACCTTCATCCAAGGCTAAATCATGCTAGTTATAGTTGTCCCACTAGTTAAAAAATGCAAAACTTGAAATTCACTGTTATTCAAAGAGCAGTGTACCAAACAAAAATCAAGCATTGGTCTCTCCAGTGGTGCTGATTCTCTGACCCAAGTCCAGCCTGTCATACAGAGGATGACAAACATTACTCCTGGGGTTGCCACAGAGCTGGGCAGGAACACTTAGGGTAGAATGCATAACAGATTCTCAAGTCTGAGTTCAAAAAACCACAGGATTTTCACAGTGCTGGCGGCCGAATGTCCTACCTGGACTCCTGGAGATCTGAATGAAAAGAGCCACCATTCTCCCCCCACCACACAAAGCAAAACAAAGCACCTCCAGTGCAGCCAATGGGCTGTGCAGGAGAAGCCAAAAGTGGCCCACTGTACTTTACCAAAGGCTGTGCTGAGGGCTTCCCTCCATGCACATTGAGCAGCCCAGAACTCCCCTTTAAACCTATAAATCCTTTCCTAGCAACCAAGCAGGATAATGGTGAAAGACATGGAGCACTCACTCTTTTCTTCTAAGAAAGTAACAGTTTTCCATCTATTTTCATCTTTTTAATATATAAATGGATAGAGCACTCTTTTGAGATATAAGAGGTTGACCTTGTCTCTTCCTAATTCTTTATCATTTCCCTGAAGAGCTGCTATCATATTACAGCTGGTGCATCACACCCCTTCTGGCTGAAAAGGGCTGGTTTGACGAGACTCAGATAGCCAACAAAAAGGGAAACACAACACCAAAGCTTAGTGAAAAAGCCCAGGCTCCATTCCTCCCACCCAAAGCATATAGGTCCTAAATTGTTATCTTGTGTTGCAAAATCCACTATCTAGTGCCTACAGAAGAGTTGCACAGACACACAACTATTTGTAGGGCATGAGGTAGAGGTTGCCAGACATTGCAAGGAATTTTATTGGATCTTTATGCAACATGCAAAGGGAATGTCCTGTCTGTGCAATTAATATGCTGCAAAAACTGGCTTTCTCTAAAAGAGATCTGTTAAGTAAACAATATTTGGTGTTACCAAAAAAACAGCAGACCCCCTAAAGAGAAAAAAACATCCTTCCAGTGACTCACCAGGTGTTGCAGTCCTTAGTCACTGTTTCTCCCTTGGAATACTCCCTTCCATTGTGGAAGCACGGGCACCTCTCAGGAGTGACACACTTGTTTTCATGTCGTACCTAAGCAGAACACACAGTTTGTCACCACCTGGGGCTGCTGGGCAGCCATGTGGCCATGTGCAGGGCAAGCATGCAGCCAGGAGCAAGCACAGAAAGTGTGGATAGAAAATAAAAAAAAAGGTTGAAAGAATGAAGGCTGTTTGAGGTGAGAAAGGCACAGTACTACTAATACTTTTAGCCATTAACATAAATAAAGCTGTAGGTATATAAATCACAGCTTGCTCCTACCATCTCAAGCAACTGGGAGAATTAATGACATTACAGAAGAATGGCACAATGACAAAATCCAGGATGCAGTGAAGCAGACTAACCTGAGTATGGAAGCAGGTGAATAGCTTCTCATACACAACAAACTGGAAAAGGGCCTACTAGAAAAGCAGACAAAGGGCCCCGATGGACTAAAACTGGAAACAGGAGACCAGAAGCCACAGTGCCTGACCCACCCACGTGCAAATGCAGGTTCTGTTGTCACAGACAACATCCCCTTCACAAAGCCAACCCTCTATCAACTCTTCTCTGAAAATTGCAGTGATCACTCATTTTCTTTCAAATCCCTATTTATCTCCTGGAAGGCTGGATAAGTATCAGTCCACTTGAGGTATTATTCTGCTCTCTCTGCAACAGGTCCTGGTGCTAGGAAATAGGACATTATCTTCTATCGAAATTTTAACTTTCACCCTTCTGATCTGAGTTTCTCTTTGTATAACAAAAAGTCATTTGTCACACTGTTGTAGTGTGTTTTTATGCTTTATAATGGTTTTTGTCTTTGTATCCCCTTATTTTCCCCAAACGGTTTACCCCAGATTGTGTCCCCTCCCTCTACCTGAATAATCCCTCTCCTTTGCTGAGATCATCCCCAAATCCCTGCCCTGGCTCTCTGTCAGTCACTTGGCATCCCATCCCCTCTATCTAGAACTTTCAGTCCAGGACGTCGAGTGATTAGCCAGAGGCCAGGGGTCAACCCCCCAAGTGTTACCCCATACTCTGTCCTAAATGTCCATTCCCCCAGTCTCCATCCCCTAAGTTTCCTTATTGATCAGTGAATGTTATGTACATTCGGTTTCCACTTCCCTTTAAATGTTACCTTGGCACCTCTCCCAGCGCTCTCAGCTGCAGGCCCCCTGAGGTTTGTGGGGGCTCCCCAGAGGCCCTGAAATAAACTTTGGATTAACCCCGGCTAAGAGTCGGCTCCTTTATCCTCCGCCATTGCTACCAGTGTCTCCTCTGCTGCAGGCAATCAGCCTAGCTGCCTTCCCCACCCCTGGGGCCTGGGAGAGTGCCCCCCCCTCCCCCCCCCACTGTCCACCGTGTCGGGGCTGGCCAGGGTTCTTTCAGTGGCACTCAGAGAGACTGGGACATTCCACTTAAACAAAAAAAACTACAGCCAAAGTAAAACAAGTAATGCCTTTAGACTATTCCATTTTTCCATTCATTTTCTGTGGTTACTTTCCATTTTTAAGACCCCCAGTTTTAGAGAACCAAACATAACCAAAGCTAGCTATGCTAACTTTTCACTCAATAGCAGTTCTGGCAAAGCCAGGATAGGTTTGGCTCTTGTTTCATGGAATACGTAAATGGAGAGCCCTTCCCCTTCTTCTCATTCACAAGTCACAAAATACCACCTTCCCACTTAATTCTCTTTCTGCAAAATCATTAAAATAGTTTCTTTTTTACCATTAAATATGGCCCAATAAAGAAGAACAGCTTTGCCTTTTCCTATTGGGACCTAGAACTGCCACATGGAACAACTCACAAAAAAAGATTTCACAGCACAGAGACCCTTCCTTCATATGCAGCTCTGCATGCGCTGTGGCTTATGGAGAGCTGCATTATGCCAAACAAAATCACTTCAATAGAAGCAAGATGGAAACAAAGAAATGCTTTTCTAGATAATGGAGCTGCAGCTCTGCCTTCACCTTTACAAAGGATGGTGAGAAAGTCCAAAGAAGACCAGAAAGAAGAGTTTAATACCTTCTTTCCTTCCTTCCTGGTGGTATTTAGGAAAAAAGCAGGAATATGACCTCACATTCGTGGCTACATTTCTGAATTTTTGCAGAGTGTTCAGCAACACAGTTCACAATACACTTGAGGGCTTGCCTCTGGATACAAAACTAGGGATTAAACATCTGGTTAGTAAAAAAGAGAATCAGAACCCCTTTTCTTTGCTCCATAAAAACTGGTACAGACTGGTATTAGCATTTTTATCACAACCAGCGCAGCAGCCATAAAACCACCAACAGAGGGAAGAGCACCTTGTCTTGAACACGGACAGAGTGGGTGGGTAGGATTCAGCAAGCAGGACACAAAAACCCAAAGTAGACTTTGACTAGAAGAATGATCATTTTTTTCTGCAAAACTCAATGAATTATAATTTTGTTAACAGTAACACACAATCTATTGGGCCTATTAACACCCCATCCAAAATCTGGGGCACATCTGGCAGCCTGCTGCCATGCCGCACTACAAGGACCATGTGGTACTATAGTACAAGGCCAGGAGCATTATTCCCAAGCAGCTCAATTTTCTATGGAAGTCTCTCAATCCATCAAAAGACTGCAGTTAATACAGGAGATTTAGCAGTCCTGAGTGCTTGAGATGACAGGAGGCAGCAGCACGGGGGAGGCAACTATACAAAAAGACAGACATTTGAAATGAAAACAACAGCTGTTTGCACCATTTAATGCCCTTAGGATGATGCTCTGTATCCATGTGATTACAAGTGGTTGACTAACAGTTCTCCCATTACTTGGGGATCAAACAGAAATGTCTGTAATTTCCTTGCTCTGTCTTATTAATTGCTAAACCTTTAAAAATCTTATAAAAGGAAGGACAATGTTACAGGTTTCAGAATCTTCAAGATTCTCCTTACCCACTCCGCTCTGCATGGTGCAGCCTCACCTTGAGTCCTGGGGGCAATTTTGGGCACCACAATATAAGAACCTAAAGCTGTTAGAGGGTGTCCAAAGGAGGCTACAAAGATGGTGAAGGGTCTGGAGGGGGAGCCACATGAGGAGTGGCTGAGGGCACTTGGTCTTTTGAGCTGGAGAAAAGGAGACTGAGGTCAGAGCTCACAGCAGTTCTGCAGATTCCTCACAAGGGGAAGACAAAGGGCAGGCCCTGATCTCTGCTCTGATGGATGAGGCACAGGACCTAAGGGAACGACTAGAGCCATGTCAGGGAAGGGTTAGGTTGGAGTTTTGGAAATTTTCTTCCTCCAGAGGGTGGTGAGGCACTGAACAGGCTCCCCAGGGAATGGTCACGGCCCCAATGCTGCCAGAGATCCAAGAGTGTTTGGACAATGCTCTCAGGCACAGGATGGGATTGTTGGGGTGTCTGTGCAGGGCCAGGAGTTGGGCTGGACAATCCTTGTAAGTCCCTTCCAAGTCAGGAGATCCTATGGTCCTGAAATCCAACTCAATGAACCTAAACTTTGAACTCTCTTGGTCAACACAATTTGATGAGTATCCCTCTGTCAAGGTAAGCTCAGATATTGCTCTCTTCCTTCTGACACATGCATGGATTGCAATGGAAAGTCAGCCAAATGTATGAAGAAGCATGGAATTAAATAAAGGAAGTGGGTCAGATGAGAACCCAATAGCTAATAGGCTTTAGAATAAGAAATTAGTTTGGGGAAGAAGAAACCTTAAAGATCACCCAGTTTCATCAGCAGGGACACCTTCCACAATCCCAGGTTGCCCAAAGCCTCATCCAACCTGGCCTTGGACACTTCCAGGGATGGGGCAGCCACAGCTTCTCTGGGCAATCTCTGCCAGGGCTTCAGCACCCTCAGAGGGAAGAATTTCTTTAATTTTTATTTTTTTTAAACTAAAAACAGCCTCTCACCCTTACTGTGCAAACAAAGTTAACAACATGCCAGAAGATCAAAATGTGCTGGTTTACACTTGACTTCTCTTTCTTATGTTAGCTGCATGTCTCTGATGTTTTCTTGACATGCCCATCTCCTCCTGAGGACATTGTAACATAGGATAGGCTCACACCAAAAAATACACAACAGAGAAATCAAAATAGTCAGGTAAATGTCAGTTGAAAATGGTTACAAAGAAAATTAAAAAAAGCCTTCTAAACTTTCCTGGTTAAGATGTTTAGGATTTGTAGGGTTTTTTCCCCTTTTTCTACTAATGTATCAAAGTTTCAGAAATAGTTTTATTTCAGCAGTCAGAATGCAATAAAATATTTCATTTAAATTTTAAACCTTAATTTTTGTCAGTTGTTGGGACTAGAAAGAAAGTGATTTTCTACTTTTTTAGTGTCTGGATTTTGTGCTGTGTGATTGTTATGCTCCTCTCTTTCCCCAGAAAGGTGGTTAACACTCAATTCATATATTTATTAATATTTTCCAATGGGAAAAACTGAAGTGCAGTAAACTAATCTGAGAAAGCATATTTTTCCCCACACTTCTGCACATATGTTATGATTTCTCTTTTCTGCTGTGCAAAAGGGTGACAAGTATGGAGAATTTCCCACCTTCCAGATGATCAAAGCCAGAAGAATTATTTTTATGACATATTGAACATTTTTATTTGCTAGAAATCAAAACAAAGTAAAATACTAAGTCAAGATGAACCAGAAAACTTATTTTTGAAAGAAAGTTGAAAGTTAAAAGTTTGGAAGAAGTTAAATGAAACTGGGTTTTGTCTTCAAGCTAATAAGTAATCTGTGAGCATTGATAACTTTCATATGCTACTGTATCACAAAAGAAAAAAAAATCTTCAGTAAGAAGGCACAATTTCTTCCAGCATGATAATATGTGCAAATATTTATGGGAACACATGTTGAGTAATCTGTTACTTCCCACAGACCTTCCTGCAAACAGCAGCTCATGTCTGTGAGTGCTTGTAAATTAGGCAGGATTACAGAACACCAATACAGGAGACTGACAAGTAAAATGGTAATTCCTTTTTCCAGTTCCTTTATTGCTCACTTCTGTTATACGAGCCTGAAAAACACTGACTTTGACTTGGATTTGACTTTGAAGAGCTTTGCCACTGTGCTCCCAGAGTCTCTGTGTTAGAAAAAGACAGAACGTAAAGGAGATCCTGGTCACCATCCAAATCCTTTTTTAGTGGGGGAGCACACAGCCTCATCGCAGAGCACAGAAATAAGAAAAAAAGGCCCTCCCAAACCTCATCCCATTAGGTGAGGAGAAGGAAACAGCTCTTTGAGAATGAGCTGGCAGCTCCTGTGGAGCCAGGAGTCAAAGACAGAGCAAACAGGACACACCTGAATGGGGACTGGGCTTGATCCTGACTTTGCATGGCAGTGGTTACAAGATCATTTCTGCCATGGGCTTCTCCCATTGCAGCTTGGGTGCAGCTTATAATTTTTATTCTCTGCCACAAGGGAAGCCAATGAAAACAAGTAATTCCAGGCTGAGTTTAGTTAAGATTTCAACCACACTGTCATCTAGTGGACAAAGAATTTATTTTACTTTTTTTTTTTTTCTTTTTAATAGTGAGTCTGATTCTTCAGTTCAAAACCTGACAAACCACCCTGCTGAACTCAGGGGTGTGTTTCACATCACTGCAAAGTCAGCTGGAGTCTCCAATTCCAAAAGGCCAAAGACAGCTCTCTTGGCAACAATTTTACGAAACAATTGCTTTTTTTAACTTACTGAAAAAGAATACAAAATACTGTACCAAACATAAAGGTCAATTTCTATGGCAGTTGGAGTTTGTTCCCTGTGAAGTAATTATCATAATTTGTTTTCCACAATTATGTCAAAAGTGTACTATTACCATGTCCCAGAACTGAAACCAAAAATCTCAAGCTCATTTACCAAATCAGTTGAATGTTGCCAAGATGCAAAGATGCAAAGAAAAGCCTGTCCATCCTGGAGCTCTGGGAACTTTAAAGTAGAGAAGCTTTTCTAAGTTTTCTTATCTCACTACTATTTAGGAAAATTTTTCACATAAAGAATAGGCATTTACAGACTGAAATGTGAAAAGAAGCAACACTTGTTTTAAAATCATGGTGAAAATTTATGGGTGACTTCAGATTCTGTTCTTTTTCACCTCCAAGACATTTCACAAGCCTAAGCTTTTTTCCTAGAGTTGGCACTTCATTCTGGAGTAGAATCTATTTATGTAAATGTGTGTTTATCAGAAAAATACAGTTGCAACATTCAAAATATATATTTATATTATTGCTAAAAATTGCTGCATAATGAGAATTTGGGAACAACTGTTTCTCTAGAAAAACAATTGAAGGAATTAGGGGGCAGAAAACAAACCTATTCTTAAATTTGAGGGTTGCAGTGGGATATAACCCTGGACCCCAAAAAGCCTCTTTTTTCAGTGGAAAAAAAAAAAAAGGTGTGCTTAGTACAACACCTGCAATTCCAAGACACACTGTGGCATCATCTTAGCAAGTTTCATATCCCACATTCCTTCTCCCAGGGAATGTTCAGTTTGGTACAACCCACAGGAAGGCAGCTGGAAAGATGGAGACTTGACAAGGAAGAGCCAATATCAGGAAGGATGGCTGGATCAGAGAAACCAAAGAATGGGTTGGGTTGGAAGGGACCTTAAAGATCATCTTGCTCCAACCCCCTGCCAGGGGCAGGGATACCTTCCACTAGCCCAGGTTGCTCAGAGCCTCATCCAACCTGGCCTTGGACACTTCCAGGAGTGGGGCAGCCACAGCTTCTCTGGCCAACCTATGCCAGGGCCTCACCACCCTCACAAATAAAGACTTTTTACCTCACGCCCAATCTAAACCTGCTCTCTGCCAGCGTGAAGCAAGCCCCCCTTGTCCTGTCACCCCACAACCTTGTCAAGTCTCTCCATCTTTCCTATGGGGTCCCTTCAGGCATCAGAAGGCCACAATGAGGTCACCCCCAAAGCTTTCTCTTTGCCAGGCTTAACAATCCCAATTCTCTCAGCCTTTTTTTCGAGGAGAGGCGCTCCATGCCTATGATCAACCTGAATATGGGTGTACTCCTGTCTCTCTGGCTGAGCAAGTTCAGCAAGACTGAGGAGGAGTTTAGGAGCAGAGCTGAAGGAAGACAAACTGGTCTTCAAGGCAGGCTTTGGAATTTTGATTAATAATAATTTTTGCAAGCTGAAGTTCATCTTCAATGCTAGTGCATGTTCTTTAAGCCAGCCACAACTTGACAGTCAATACTTCACAACCACTTATTCCCAAGCTGCAAGAAGACGGTCGGTAGCAGAGAATGAAGGCAAGAAAGCAAAGAGGACCTGCTTCTCACTGCTGTATTGAAAGCTGCTTACCATCCCTTTTGGACAGAGGCATCCAGATATGCAGCCATGGCTGATACACTCCAGATCATAGTTCTGGCAGGTCTTGGTACATTCCACTCCTTCTGCTCTCGAGTTGTTGGCAGGACAGATAATTTTTTCCATGGGGAATCTGCATGTCAAGCTCCTTTTTACTTTAAAAAAAAATGAGTTCACAACAAGTGCAATTAGAACTCAAGCACTGTTGGCACAGTATTTTTCTAAAAGGTGGATCTTTGATTTCAAAATTAATTTCTTTGATTAGAAAATTAATTTAGAATATAGCCTGAAGCAACACCACTATACTTGACATGGCAAAGAAAACAGCCCCTACTTCCCCTGGAGTGACCTCAGTTAGGCTGTCATGAAAGCAGGTATTTAATACTGAAGCAAAAAAGCTGCACTAAACATAAAAGTGCAATTCCAGACTGCACTGGGGCTATGCAAACACCTCTAGGCACTGTACAAAGTTAGCAGAAAATTGATACTCTGAGAAGCAACAGCATCTTATTGTATTTAGAGCCATTTCCCATGCTGAATATAACTACATTGGTGACTGTAAATAGCAGTGCCCTGAGCTTCAATAAAAACTCTTAGAGACTTCAGGATCTGACAGAAGATCGGAATGTCCCAAGACACTCCAGGATACTATTTCAAGTGGTACTAGCAATATGCCTCTTTGAGGTTTTGTAAATCTTGACATCCTATTATCAGGATAAGTATGTCTTAGGAGCATTAAGGGAAGAGTTTGGTGAGATATTCACATGGAAGGCTTCTTCTGAAGAACAGGTGACCCAGCCAGTGACAGTGTCACTGGTGTCCTAGCAAGCAACATTAAACAGGTCACTGCCCTGTACCTACAGGGGCATTTACAGTGTTTTCCTCTAGAAGTTGGTTTATCCTGAGAAGGTTCCAAGACAAACAATTACTCTTTGTCTCCAATGCACGGGCAAATATCAACCAGAAATATCCTCCAGACCCCACGTACAGGTGCATTTGTCAGTGTGCCATGGAAGACATCGTGTTTGGCTCTACCGGTGTTCCTATAGGGGTCATAGGTTATACTGAGCTGGAAGGCACCCACAAGGATCACGAAGTCCAAGTCCTGGATATTCTCAGACCTCCCCAAAGCCCCACTGTTGCGGTGTGATGTCATAGCTTACCTCAGTTATCCAGGTCCTTCCCCAGATGCCAATCACCTCTCCTTTCCTCCCACCCTGACCCCTGCTGAGTGCTGTCAGTCAGTCCTGGCATTCCAGAAGGGCGTTGAGTGATTGGCAGAGTTCAAAAGATGCCTTCCACCCCTGGGGGCCACTGGCCCATCCAGGTGCCCCTTTCACCTGAGACCTGCCCACCCTGTACCTGGTTGGTGGGTTTCCTCTCCGTCCCCTCCCCCTCTCCCCAGGCTTAAAAGGAGCAGCAACCACGTGGTTGAGAGTTCTGTTAGAGCTGTTGCTAGATTCAGGGGCCATACAGCCCAGAATAAAATCTCTGGATTGAAACCCTCTATCAGAACCAACTCCTTCCTTCACCATCACCTTAAAGCTTCTCTGTCAGTAAGAGCAGACCCTCTGCCCGAGGAAGACTCCATCCCACTGCTCCCTGGGGCTCTGGCATGCCTGGACTTGTCCTCATTTGCCCTGCCACAACATCCAGCTAGCCAATAGTGTCTCTGAGGTAAAATACCTCAGTTGCCGCTGTTTGGATCAGATGCAGGGCCAGGCAAGCCGAGGCACGTCCCATCAGTAATATTGGTAATAAATTCCAATACCCCACTAGCCCTGTACCCTCTGACATGCATCCAGTCTCAAACCCCCTATGCCATGAAAATCCCATGAGCTCCATCCATGTATCAATCAGTGGGAAACCCCAAAAGATCCCAGAGCACTGCTGGCCTTTTTCCAATGCTGCAAACCCCCCAGTTAGATGCTAGAAGTGTTCCCATGCACCTCTCACAGCCTTTATCAGGTTTGATAAACCTGTCCACTGATGAGAAACATGGTAGCTGTCAGTCTCCAGGAGGTTTCATGGAGATTCCTGCTGGCTGGAAGGCACACTGGAAACCTGGCAGCAGTGTAACCTTCAGGCCACTAAAAGCCTCATTTATACCAGGAAAGAGTTTGCATCCCACTAGTGAGAAACAGAAGGTATAAAACTGATGAGTTACTGATGTCTTGTGATCCTCAAATAGCAACTGGGGACCTCAGATCACTGGCATAGGTGATCCTTTTTACTTTTTCAGCTCAAGAGAGACTGTAATGGCTAGTTATAATTATAATTTTGAGAGGTGGGATTCAGTGAGCCCTGCACCCTCCCACACATCCCTTTTGTTTCTATCCCATTAAAAAAAAATTGGAAAAAAATCTCACAATATCACAGCTGTTGCAACCTCTGAAATTTCTCATCTAATCTACACTACCAAGAAACTGAAGAGAAAAAAAATCAAAATAAAATATTAATATTTTAAGGCATACTAACTTCTGGGAGATGGCCTCTCATCAGCAAAAACATCAGCCAGGAAGGCACCGGGAGCTCTGTTTGTACTGCAGTGCATAAATCCATTCTCACAATAGCTAAGAAAAACAGAGATTATACTTAATGAAACAGCATTCAGCTTTCACTCACACTGATTTTTTAGTCAACTGGGAACTTTTCAGAATACAAAATTACACCTCAGTGGGGCTGAGCTGTTGCTCTCCATCCACTGTGTCTACCATCATTAAAGGCAAACTTTCCTTAAGGGAGTTGATGGGATGCAGTGGCATTGAAACCCAGCTGCCTGCTGGCCCTGACCTTTTGGATCCAGTGCAGCTGAACAGGGATAAAGCTAAGCAAGACAATAGTCAGCTTTGCTGAGGAAAGAGGTAAGGGACCATCTAGTTCCTGAAACTTGGGATTTTTGTGGTAGAGAGGAAAAGAAGACACTGCTCCCAAAACTGGGCCTGCCCAGAGATTGCACTCCCACTCCAAGTGTACTGCTACTCAATTTAACAATTAGAAATGCTTTTTAATACTTGTGTCTTTGACAGGCTTTAACAGTTAAGAAGTATAGCACAGCACATTAAAGTGACATTTTAAAAGCCCACAAAGTAGCTACTGTCAGTAATTAAGCTCCATTTCAAACTGGCAAGAACTTTTCATAGGACAGGGCTTAATACTAAGTAATTTTGAGTAAGTGGTATTTGAAATCAGAGAGAGATACAATAGCAAAACTCACCATTTGGCTTCTTGGAGGCAAAATCTTGCCTTCTCTTTAACTTCTCTTTAGTTTCAGTGGATGCACAGGAACTGATCCAGTTAAGAACTCGAGTCCTCCAAAAATGGGAGTGACGGTGTGTAGGGAAGTGTTACAAATAGAGCACTTACCACATGGAGTGATGATCCGAGAAGACATCCTCTGGCTGGAAGATCTCCCCATCGTAGTAACAGGAGCACTGGGATTTGGGCACGCACTGCTCATGTTCATCCAGGTAGTGCCCGGGGGGACAGTAGCACCCCTCCAGGCACAGCTGTTCACAGTCCTCCTCCAAGTAGGACAGGGACTGGCATGTCTGGTTGCACGGCGTCCCACACTGCTGGTATACCAGGCCTTCAGGACAGGCCATTGCTGGTGAAACACACAAGGGAGAAGAGCATTTGATCCAAATCCAGCTAAAGGAAGAGCTGCCTAAAACAGACTGGGAAGCTTGGGATTAAAAGGTGTTTGCTCAATTTACTCATCAATGGAGTGTTACACCATCCCTCCTTAACTGCAGCACTGGTGTAGCCTAAGACACTGCTTATATATACTCACAAACAAAACCTTGCTAACAGGAATTCCCAATAAATGTCAGGACTGCACTACCCTGCACTGTGATGGAAATCTAGACACAAAATTTTGCCCAGAACATGAAACATAAGCTCTGTTCAGCCTCTGTTATTATCTGGATCACAGTCAGGATAACCTAACTGAAGCTCTCCTGAAGGGAACCTACAAAAAAGATGGAGAGAAACTCTTGGCAAGGGCCTGGAGTGACAGGACAAGGGGGAATGATTTCACACTGACAGAGAGCAAGTTTAGATTGGATGGTCTGAAGGAATTCTTCCCTGTGAGGGTGGAGAGACCCTGGCACAGGTTGGCCAGAGAAGCTGTGGCTGCCCCACCCCTAGAAGTGTCCAAGGCCAGGCTGGATGGGCCTTGGAAAAAAACCTGGGCTAGTGGAAGGTGTCCCTGCCCACAGCAGGGGGTTGGAATGATATGGTCTGTAAGGTCCCTTCCAACCCAATCCATTCCATGATCTCATGCATTAAGAGCATTACAAGGGTCAAGTACACATTCACACCTCTCTTCCTTTGCAACATCTTCAGGGACTATATGGTCAAAATAAGTAGAAAAGTGGTAGAAAAGTATTTTTCTGCTTTGGTAAACAGGAGTGCTGCAATATTCAACAGCCTCACATCTCAGAAGCACTCTGTGAGTTCTATGGAAACAGCTGCAAATAATGAAGTAATTTAGCAATCATGGAGCCAAACCTTGATACTAACAATTTTTGATTATGGATTCTTTTATATGGAGACTAATTATGGCCTTTGTAGCCATTTTGGCTTCTTTGTTTTTAAAACCTCCACTTCTACAGGGCTGAGGCATTCATTTTGAGGCATTCACCTCTGCACACATCAGCAACAGCACTAGGTGGCAGCTATGACAACACATTGCAGAAGACAAGAAACGAGCTTGTTTTGAAGAGAGTTTGAATTTAACAGGCCTCCTGATAACCAGGAGTTATACTGTCGTTTGTAGCAATCTTCCACAGCAAACAGTTGTAAGGCTGTGAGGAAAGATGTTCAGGGAAGTAGCTGCAAATGAAAGTTGGCACATTTTACCTTGCTGAAACCAAGATCAAAGGGTTACAAAGAAAGCCCTTCCTCTTGTCATTCCTGCAGAATGATGTGGTAAACCCTACTCTCTTCTAGCACACATCCCTGGGAACTCTGGCAGCCACAGAATAACAGGATAGTCCTGCAGCCTCAGCCAGGTGTTCGCTGGACTAGCACAGCAAGACCTATGTGTTGACCAGTGGCTCATGGTCACCTTCACAAAACTCTTCTGAAATGAAGAATTATTCCAGCCTCCGGGAGAGAGACATGGTTGCACTAACTTCGCTTGGGGCTCCTGCAGCCCTATACATGGGAGTATAACACCCTAAAGTGAAAATCCAGCCCAGAAGCATCAAAGGTGACTTGAACCTATCTTAAGAGCAAAAATCTCCCAAGTCTGGGACTTGTGCCCAAACTGCTTAATGTACCTTTCGCAACACAGTCCAAGAAATGTGTGCTCATCAATACAGCAAATGCTTCCTAACTCTGGACTGAGCAGAAGATAGACTCATTCACTGTCACAGGAATTTTTGGCAGCATTCACAAAAATGTGCTTCTAATTTACACAAACCTGATCTTTGCAGTAAATCAAACCCTGAACTGGCATAGCCCAGGGCTGAGGACCATTTAAAAAATAACTTTCATTATTAAAGGCACATCCCAGCAGGACAACCATGAGGCCTCAGCCAAAGTACTATTTGCTACACATGAACCTCTGGAAACATTGAACTGGTTTGGCAGATTTCAGATGGGTACATCAGTTTATGAGTTTCAAGATTCAAAAAAAGGATGTGGTAACTGAGCCCAGCATCCTGCCCTACTTTCTGGTAAGTTGTAACATTCCCTATCCACAGGGACAATTTTGCAGTAGATTCCTTTCTTAGATAAACATTTGTAATCCATGTGTGGGAATGGCTTCAAACTGAAAGAGAGCAAGTTTAGATTAGATATTAGGAAGAAATTCGTCCTTGTGAGGGTGCTGAGGCTCTGGCAGCGGCTGTCCAGAGAAGCTGTGGTTGCCCCATCCCTGGAAGCGTTCAAGGATAGGCTAAAAGGGACTTGGAAAAACCTGGTCTAGTGGAAGGTGTCCCTTGGAATGAGATGATCTTTAAGGTCCCTTTCAACCCAAACCATTCTATGATTTTCCTTGTCCTGTACCTCCTAAAATTTTTGGAACATTCCCCGTTTTTCCAGGTATGCTTACACTCCACATCGCAATACACTGCTCTATCCCTTCCCAGCAACATCTGTTTTTAACAGCAAAAAGGCAAAACAAGTGACCTGGGAAAGGTCTGACATCTGTACGCTGTGTAATACACTGCCACTAAAAAAACCCCATCCCATTATTGACAGGAAAGTTAGAGGAAAATGCAAGATGCATCTAGTCCCTACGGATGGCTTCTATAAAACCAAAACAGCTCAATGCTGTGCTCAAAGCATAGCCTATCCCAGGAATAAGATGAGAAACAGTGGAAAAGCATTGGGAAAAATGTGCTTGCATCAAACAGCTCATGCAGCTTTTGTGGGCAGGTTTTGAAATGAGAGTGAAAGAGACAAACCATGCCCAGTTCCTCAAGTAACACAAGGTTAAAATGTTGCCACCTCTGGGTGAAGGTGCACCCTGCCAGGACTAGATTTAACACAGCTTCTCTGCCATGCTGAGGCTCACCATGCCCTGTAGCCATTCTCAGATGCTGCTCAGAGCTTGTCCTTAATTCCCTACTTCAGCACTCTTAGATTTATCCTATACAAATCCTCTTACAGAAGGCATACAAAGCCACCAACCGCCCCAGCACTACCACATTAAGGAACATAATGGGCTTAGCAATATGTCCCAAAATCTGAAGGAAGATCTAGGGACCTGTTGATGAATTCCCCTGTGCCACAGGACAATACACACATGGGGCAGGTAAACACAGAAATATTTGGGTTTGAAAAGACTGAAAGATAACTGAATACAGCCATTAACCTCACACTGCCAAGTCCACCATTAAAGCATGTCCCTAAGTGTCATATCCATGTGGCTTTTAAATACCTCAAGGGATGGTGACTGAACAACTTCTCTGGGCAGTCTGTGCCAGTGCTTGATAACAATTTCCATGAAGAATGCTTACATAAAACCTAATCTGAACATCTCCCGTGAAACCTGAGACCATTTCCTCTCCTCTCGTCCCTTGTTCCCTGGGAGCAGACCCCAACCCCCACCTGGCTGCACCTTCCTGTCAGGGTTGTAGAGAGTGAGAAGGTCTACCCTGAGCCTCATTTTCTCCAGGCTTAGCCCCACCTCAGCTCCTCCTCATCAGATTTGTGCTCCAGAACTTCCTCCAGCTCCATCCCCTTCTCTGGACAGGCTCCATCCCCTCAATGTCTTTCTTGCAGTGACAGGTCCAGAACTGCCCCAGGATCTGAGGTGTGGCCCCAGCAGTGCCAGCCCAGGGGATAGTCACTGCCCTGGCCCTGCTGCCACACCATGGCTGGCACAGCCCAGGTGCCATTGGCCTCTTGCCCCCCCTGGGCACACCTGGGCTCCTGTCCAGCTGCTGTCCCCAGCACCCCCAGGGCTTTTCCCAGCTTTTCAGCCCCTCTGCCCCAGCCTGGAGCTGCAGGGGGTTGGTGTGACCCAAGGCAGGACCAGGCCCTTGGCCATGTTGACCCGCAGACCACTGGCCTGGGCCCATGGATCCAACCTGTCCAGATCTCTCTGCAGAGTCTTCCTGCCCTTCAGCAGATCTACACTCCCACCCAGCTAGGTGCTGTCCATGAACTGACTGAGGATGCACTCGATCCCCTCACCCAGATCCTTGATTAAATTTTAAATAAAACTGGCCCAACTACTGAGCCCTGGGGAACAGCACTGGTGACCAGCCCCCAGCTGTGTTTAACTCCATTCACCACCACTCTCTTGGCTCAGCCATTCAGCCTGGGTTTTAACCAATTTTTTACATGCAGCTGCACAAGAGACAGCCCTTCACAGTGTGGCCTGTCTGCTCCTCCCTTGCAGCATGAAGGGACTGGCTCTGGTGCTTATTCATGGTGGGTTACAGGGGTATGAGTCAGATCTTAAATAATCAAACTGCTACTAAAATAATGTCAAAGATAGGGGAGCTGAATGCACTTGATAGCTTGACACACAGCAGAAATGCTGTGCTACACTAACGACTTTGCTCCCTGACACTTATCCACTCCAAATCAAGCAAACTGGCTCTGTCAAGTCATTTCCCAAGTAACCAAATCTTTGGGGAGGAAGGTAGGGGTGGAACACACATTCAGTGCATTGGGCCATCAGCACATCAGCACAAATTACACAACCTGCATATTCACATCTCAGACCCATTAAGAAAGAGGGATTGCTCTCCTTCATGTGTCAAGAGATGTCTAGGGCACCAGGATTATTTAACTGGGGCTGATGGATCTGCAATCAGGGAAATTGTCACTTTGTGAGAGCACAAAGCTCTCTGTAATGCACAGAAAGGAAGAAGCAGCTTTGCACTATTAAAGATTAATTGTGAAAATTGACTTGTTCAATTACAGAAAGAGCAATGGGGCATTATTGCTCCTCTTTCTTTCAGCCTCCAGACCTGCAGAATTCTGAAAGGATTTTTATTACAGCACTGTTCCACTATATGAACATTTATATAAACCAGGTAAAATATTATAAAACTATGCAGCAGTTTAATATAAACTGGGTTTGTTCTCATTCGCAGCAAGAACTCTCCAACCTGCAAAAGTTGTGGTTACTGACCTTGCAGACCCTACCAGGTCAAAGGCCAGAGACCTCTCTCTTTTCCACTTTCTACACACACTCAGTTTATAAATGTTTTTCCCACCCTCTGCTTGGGTAAAAGTAACAGAACAAATTTGGAGAGCTGCCAAGCACACATGCTTTCCCCCAATTTTTTCTATTGTCTTCTTTCCTTTATGACAAAGTTGCTCAGGAAAATGGAAAAACATTCACTTCACAAATATTTATGGGAAAAGTATGTCTGTGCTCAATCAAAATTACATGGCAATGGATTTTTTCCTACCACATTGACCTAAGAGAGAAATAAAAGAAATGAAAGGTGTTGGACTCTTCTGCTCCAGCCTCTTGGCAGTTTGGCTATTAATCTTGTCCTGGATAAGAGAGAAACATGTTGGAGAGGCTGTGGTACCTCAATTTTTTGGAGCTATTCAAAATTTTTCTGGACAAAACCTCAGGCAATCTACAGTAATTTAGCCTTGCGGGGAGCAGAGGTGGTGCCATAAGACCGCCAAAATTCTCTTCTGATACAAGTTTGTCTTGCCCTTTTATGCTTCCTCCGTAACCCCACATTCAGGAGTCATTGATGAGGTCAGGACCTAGGAAGCTTGGGCCTCAAAAAAAGGAAATTCATGGATTACTACAAATCTCTTGGGAGATTCGTACCCTAGGACATTCAGAAAGTTTCTTTTATGGCAGAAAGAAAGCCAGGTGAGTAGCTGAAAATGGAAATCCAGAAAAAAGTTCTGTGGAGCTGTGTCAGATCAATGCTTCTCTCCCCCAGTGCTGAGCAGTCCCTGGGAACACCTTTTGCATCCTTACCAGTGTGGAGGAAAGATTTACTCTCATCATTTGCCATAAGGAAAATCTGGCATCTCATTCAAGATCTTTCACACAACGTTGCTAGAAAAATTCCTTCAGGAGGAGAACAATTAAGTGGGTTTGAGCAGCAGTGCACTTACGGCAGAAGTCAGGTTGTCTCCACTCCACCAGGATGCTTTTCCTGGCACAGGCTGCTGCATAATTAGCAATGGCAGAGCACAGGCAATCCTTGCCACTGGAGCAGGAGCAAACATCAAAGCGGCAGTTCTTCACATAGGGAGTAGGACTCACTTCATGGTGACAAGGTTCAAAGGCAGGAGACATCAGAACTGAGCAAGAATCTTCAGCATATTTGGCTAAAAAGAGAAAAATTATATGCTCATACTGAATCAATCAATCAACATGGCTTTCAAAAAAAGCCAAAGGAGCCACATTTTCTCTTCCTTTTGTAAAAGAAAAAATAACCAAACAAACCCCATAAGAATAAAACAGGATCAGACAGGCACAGATAGCACCACAGCTCATACATCATGAGCTCTACTGAAAGAATAATATTTCAATAGTAAAGCAAATCAAGAAAAAGCAATGCTTTTATATTCCGTTAGCACTATTTCTGATGCTGTAATTCCCTTTTCAGGGCCTGTGTTTTCTGCTGCCTTTTTATACTTGCAAAATTAAACTAGTTTTTGTTTTCAATTTTCATAAGATATTATGTTTTCCTTATGAAGCCTGCATCAATACAAGTCTCTCTGTGTGTGGTTTTTTTTCTGTTGCTGTTGTTTATTGGGCTTTTAAAAACATACATTACAGCCACCCTGGTGGTAATGTAAGCAACATCAGCTTCTTCTCTTTTTCTTTATTTTCCTTTTTTATGTAAATGGATGATCACCATTTGCTGCACATGTTAATTTTGGATAGAGTTCAGTACCTAAATGAGGATTGAGGTTGCAGGGGTCACTGTCTTGTTTTAACAAGTCCTGGCAGTCTGCATTGAGCTTCCAGGAGTTTCCAAAGTCTTCCAGAAGGGATTCTACCATGCCAGAAGGTGTAAGAAAATCATCCCCTTGGTTCCCATCATAATTTCCACACAGCCCACACATCCTTTCAGAGTAGACTGGGGACACCTAGGGAACACAACATTAGCCTGGTCATCTTCCAGAACAGGTTACCACTGTAGAGCAAGATTTTTTAAGGAATGAGCCATACACAATTGAATAGTCCAGAAAATTCTTGAACACACATCAAAATGCTACAGACACAATGCCATTGTACTGTATTTTCAAACTTCTAACAAAATTGCTACTATTAGTAGCTGCAGGACAATTTTTGCACAGTACCGTGAATTTCAGAGGGCAACTAAGAGGAAAAATAGCTTATTTTTATGCCTTAATGAGCAGTTCAGTTTAGTCTTTCCTTGTTCTCACCCTTCATTCATATAAATGAGCAGGGCAACAGTGGGGGTTGCATTTTTTTAAATGCAATTCCAATGGCACCTGGGAGCATTTCACATTTTAAAGGAGAATTGGATGATTAAGAAAATTTAAACAGGCTGTTTTATCACAAAATTGAGGCAATATTTGAGATGCTCCCCTTGACACTGAGGACCCTGGATAAAAGAAAGAATAAATTAATACCCCCTAAAGCTACCTCATATTAGAGCTTCCTGCTGCCCAGAGGAACTTCAAGCACACTAAAAGCAGAATTTCCAATAATCCACAGAGCAGGTGCACTTTTCACCCTGTTTTATTCCTTCTGCAAATAAAGGAGCAGCTGAAAGATGACCCTAAACCTAGAGGTAAACAGGGAGAAATCTCCTAAGCAACATCTGCATCACAAAGGCAAATACCTTTTATTTTAGTAGGAACTGTCAGTTTCTGTTAGGAGTAAAGCTCACGTACATTACAAACACAGGAGCTCTGATGCTACAGTAGCCCTCTCTATCCATGTAGCTGAGTGCTAGTTTAGGCAGGCTTGCAGGAGTAACCAGTGAAACAAACAAACAAAAAGTTAGAAAAATCCACATTTTTCAAAGAAAACACTTGTTCTGTATAAATAAAAATAAAAAGCATCCTTCAAAATATAACCTAATACTACCCAGCATTCAAGCACAGGGGTGAGAGAATAAATATGGAGCATCAAAAAGAACAATTAGAGAATAAATATTCTTACTACTAAGAGTATTACTACTCTTTCACGTACTCTGCAGATGGAGCAGTGACTCACACAAGTCAAAATTGTGGAGTAATTTGGAATGGAAGCTCAAATCACAAATATCAGGCAGCCACAGAAAGGAGAGCCTTCTCAAGGAACACAGGAAGAATTTTTGCCAGATCAAGGTAATGGAAGTGTATCACTTCCTCCAATTATTATCAGCAATACTTAGCAACAGGTCAGTCTCCAAATCCATCATAAAATAACTCTCCAAAAGCAATTAAAGAGATGCTTTAGACACCCAGCAAGGGAAGAAGCAGACAACTGGAGAAACTTCCACTGCTTTTATGGGTAGAGGATCTGGAGCAGAAAATTAGGTTTGTTTTCAGCGGGACAAAAAATTCTCCAGGTTATATGTGTCTCTGACCAGGGAGAAAAATACTTTGAATACTGAGGAAAGTCAAAACTCCTGAGATGTGCCAAGGGACTGAAGTGAATTACTCTAAGCCCCAAAATAATTTTTAGGACTCTCAGAGCACAGAGATACAGGTTAAATCAAAACAACAACCACAAACCCACAGATGCTTTCTAAAATTATTCCAACCTTTCTTATCTGTTTTCAACTCTTGAACTCAGAGTTCTTCACATAGGGAGTGGGCTTTCATATTTGTGCTGTGCCAGACATGACATTTAAGCCGGATTTTGGTGCAGGCAAGGAGAATGCAAAAGCAATGCCATGGTTCAAGGAGGGCAGTGTTTACCATTCGGCAGAAAATCCCAGGAAAACTGGTTTTCTTAGCAAGACTCTTCTCAGTGAGCAGACCCCCACTAAAACAGGGGTTCAAAGGCAGCAGGGCTGTGGTTACAGCTTCCTTATAGATCATTTCTGTTAAACCTAGCTCAATTTTTCTACACTTTGCTGTGTCTGCAGCACTGACAAAACCTAATTGTTAATCAAGGCTGACTTCAAATATTCCTCACAGTAGAAGGAGCCCACAACACATCTTCTATGAGCTGATTTCTATTTCCTGGAAAATATGAGTAACTGTGTTTCTGGGGGCCTTTCCTTCCCTAACTTTAAGTCATTCACATCTGTTGGTTTAGACAGGGCAGTCAAAGCAAACAAAAACAAAACTCCAGTTTGGAGGATATCTGCTGAACAAAACACAAAACGGTTCATGGTTAATAACGGCTGTCATGACACACACACACACACAAAATAAAAAAAAAGAGGAGAAAAAAGCTACCAAGCTGCTGTAAGATGAAGTGTTTGTTTCTGGAATACAAAAGAACCTGTATATTACTCTGGGAGTAGCAAAAAAGAAAGGAATTCCTAACATGCAACAAAAAGCAATTTCTGATTTCAGACAAGAAACTCTTTGTACATATTTGGATGGAATGAGAGAGGGGGCAAACAGGCAGAAAAAAACCCAGAAAAAGTACCTTCACTAGGAGTTCTCCATGACCATCCCAGTCAATCTGCAAATCATCCCCATAGGTAAGGCGAACTGAACTTCTCACCACACGCTGGACACGAAGGGCACCTGAAGGCAACCACAGGGTACCAGTGAGCTTTTACAAGATGTAGTGACAGGACAAGGGGGAATGGCTTTACATTGACAGAGAGCAGGTTTAGATTGGATATCGGGAAGATATTGTTCCCTGTGAGGTTGCTGAGGCCCTGGCACAGCTGCCCAGAGCCACTGTGGCTGCCCTATCCCTGGCAGTGTTCCAGGCCAGGTTAGATGAGGCTCTGAGCAACCTGGGATAGTGGAAGGTGTCTCTGCCCAAGGTAGAGGGGTTGAACCAGATGATCTTTAAGGTCCAAACCAAATCATTCCATGATTCCATGATTTCAAGCTTCTGTTGAAAAACAATAATTTCAAAAAAGAATACACCAACAGTGATTTTCACAAATCTCACAAGTGCAGACCAGCTTAATTCTTCTGATTTTAGAGGAGCCAAGTCAAGATCTGTCTGCTGCATGGAGAGAAGCTGAAATGACAGAGCCTCTAGAAGAGACTGCAAGAGAGTTTGGCATTGAAAACACTCTTTGATTAAGCTGGACTAAGGCATGTCTAAAACCACTGCTAAGCAGGAGGCTTTCAGTGGCTGGCCAGAGTCAGCCCATGTGAACACACCTTGCAGCAAAGGGATCTGTATGTCCTGTCCATTCAGTGAAACTCCTCCTCCGTGTTTCATTTTAATGATGCTGTTGTCCAAATCCCGGATCCGGACAGAAGCTGAGCGAGTGCACACAGCATCAGGATCATCTGCACACTGCAGAGAAGGGAAAATCTGCCTCAAACATCAAGTTTTCACTTTCTTAGTGACTTAGTCCCAGAAGGCATTTTGGCATCTAATTTGAAGGGTGTTGAGTGTCACACTGGTTTTATAGATCTGGTTTCTGCATCCCACAAACAGCAGGCTGGCAGCTTTCCCTCCATTATCCCACTAATCACACACCAGGGCTGTGCTCGCCATCTCAGAACTTGGAAAGGGATCTGTGGGTGTTCCACCAGACCCCGGGCAGTGACCATCCCCAGAGCTGTGGTAGGAGCAGGAAGGACACACACAGCCTGGGAAACAGCCATGCAGTTCACATTAGCCGAGACTCCTAGGGTGTTTATTGTCCCGGCTCTGCAGGATACCCAGATGAGGAACAGGGATTGCAGGTTGCGGGGGGCGGGGGGAACGGGACGTCTCCTCCCTGGTTTCGAAAGGGAAGTTTCAGTGGAAACCTGTCCTGCAGGTTCCCAAGCACTGATGACCTCAGAGCTGCACTATCAGAGCTCTCTAATGCAGGAGACAGATGCAGATGGTGTGGAGAACTGTCACAGCCCATTTCTCCAAAGCCTGCAAATTCCCTGGTGCTGCTGGACAGGCTGACACTCCCCTTCCCTCCTGTCAGTCTCCTGTCTCCATTGCACCTCTCCCTGCCTTCAGCTCCTCTGTCCCCATCACCTTTTTTCCCCTCTCCTTCTCTCAGGGTCCTTTTCAGTCTCTAGTTTGTTCACCTTTTCCCAAGAACAACTGGTCAATTCATCTCACAACTGTGTACAACCTCCCCGTGACATCCTCCTTCAGGGTCTCCATCCCTCCCTGCACTGGTCTGGCTCCCTTTCCTGCCTCTTTACAGATGCCTTTCACACATCCATCGGGGGAGGCAACAAAGAAAGTCAGGAGCTGCTGTCCAAGTACAAAAAAAAAAAATCACCAGCCAATCTGACTAAATGGGAAACAAAGCAAGGCACTGCTCTGCCAGTGTACTCTGCTTAGTGTCCAAGGAAATGTCCTTTCCCCACAGGCATTGAGGAGGCACCAGCAGCCAGGGTGCTTGGCAAGGGGTGCACCCTTGCCTCTGTTTGTTTGTTCAGCTGGCAAAGAGTCAGTGAGGGCCCATTTTCCAAACCTCATCATGAGTCTCCATCCCCAGGCAGGCTCCTGGGAATGGTGGTGAGGAGAAGCAAAACACTTATTAACTAAGGAGAAAGACTGCATCTGTTTTTTAAACTAATTATGTCATAGGGAAATTACTTCTGTTGGCCTGTGCATCTGCAATTCATGTCAGAGTCCCACAGCCCTTCCGCCACTCTCAAGAGCATGCACAGAGGCACCAGCCAAGGCTGCCGTTACCTGCACCGTCTGGATAATCACAGAGAAGGAATTTTCCACACAATCCTTGGCAAATAAGTACTGGCAAATCCCACTGAAGGTGAAATACTTGTTGTCGAAGCTTTTGAAATGGGACTGGCCGGTGACAGAGCATTCCCCTAGAAAAAGCAAAAATTATCCCATTGCCAGATTCAAGCAAAATCCTGCACAAGCCTCTGAGGGGGAAGAGCAGCCCTGGTGGAACAGGTTATAGAATGCCCAAGTTCCACACAGACCAGAAAGCACCAGCAAGATCCCTATCTCACTGTTTATTTCCTTAAGGGATTACCAGTAGTGACAGAGGAACCAACAACAGCTGGGGAACACAGCATAAATCGCAGTCAAGAGCTGCAATTTGTGCCTATGGAGAAGCCTATATTCTTTTGTTGGGATGCCTTAAATACCAATAAGTTATTTTAACATAAAACACCTTATGAGAATGAAGAGCTGGAAGATAATGTTTGTGGGAGTCCTTCCAAGGGTAGAATTTATGTTGGACTGTACCCTGAACCATCACATCAACTAACAGACAGTTAAAAACAATTCTATAGTTACAATAGCTACATCTAAAGTCCTCACATAATAATGTGAAAGCCAGGCTGGACCATCTTCCTACTAGAAAAAGGAGCTATTAAAACATATCAGCATTTGAAGGTGTTTTGGTAAGTTGTGGCTTTTCAATTCCAGGAAGGCAGTATCCCAATATCACAGCTGGGATTTAGTACCCCATCATGCAAACACTGAAAAGGCTCCAACTCCACAGAGCTTGCAAAGAAAATCTTACATATGAGAAGACCATCACACTTACAGATGATCCCATAGCAAATAAAGTGGGCAGCCACTTCCTCATCCAGAACAAAATTCAAGTGCTGGGCCTGCACTGGCCATCACCAGCCAAAGGTTAGAGGAGGGTTAAATGTTACAAGCTAGCAGGCGAGCAAAATGAGTTACTCTCTCTTCTCTGCCTTTGAATCCGACAGAAGATCTGTCTAAAGAACATCATGTGGAAATTTCCCTCTTCAGCACGTTATTTAGTGTTTACTATCTTAAACCAGCTGGTGCTAAAGTACAGATCCTGAGGATTCCCAGCCTAGCACAGCTCTGATTGACCCTAAGAGAAGTCCAGCATCTCCTGGATGTTTGTCATCCCTTGGAGTTTGATTTTCAGGGTATTCTCTGCAATAAGGAAACGAGGACAGGTTTGAAGCACAGAGAACTGAGGACTGCTATCTAAGATAAGTCCCAGCCTTTGGCACTGCTCCTGAAAGGGAATTTTCTTTTCTGTGGCCAAGTCCTTACTTATGGATCCCTCTGTCTACTCCATTTGATATAATGCATCCCATGAAATTTCCTGAAACCTTCTGCCTTCATAATTATTTCCATTACGATATCAGCTTGAAAGCCTCCCGGTAGTGCCAGCCAGCTCCAGCTTTGACTTCACCTTATCACCAAATTTACAGCTGGACAATTCACTCCCACAATATGAAAGCAATCTTTCCTGACAAAAAAGTTGGCCAAAAGAAAAACAGAACTACCTAAAGTTTATGCAAGTAACTTCATAAATTTCCTGGACATATGATTTTGGAAATATTTGTGGTAACTAACCAACAATGAAAATATGCTGCAATATTACTTCAAGTAGAGAAAAACAGCACAGGTAACAATATAAATTTGGCTACTCTGGGAGGCTTTGCTGCCCTCCCATACTGTCTCAGTATAGTTTTGTAGAGTTTTTAGCAGGCACATGTACAACAGCTGCAGGTATACAACATTCAGTCTGGAACAAGCCTAGCAGAAAACTGAATTAGATATATTGGCAGAAGGTACAAAAATAAGCTGCTTTTCTTTTCCACTTCTGCTCATTTGGGACAGCTTCCCAATTCAGAAAAAGGCTGCAATGCTATATTGCCTCTTGCACAGAGCTGGAGATCAACATCTGTTTGCAAGCCTCAATACCAGATTTATCTTCACTTCTATAATCACTATGAAGAAAACGTGGCTGGAGTTAAGGATAAAAATTTGGCCCACAGAGTATTTATCATAGCCCAGAGAGCAAGGATGTTAAAAGCTATAACCTAAGGAAAAACTAAAGTTAGAAAAGCACCTATTTCTTGTTTGTAATCATGCTGCTGCCTATTAGCTAAAAGATGTAATGAATCAGCCTGGGCTGTGTCCTTGAAGCTGTGTTTTAGACAGTGAGATTCTCTGCACTTGAAGAGAACCTTAATGAACAAGCACAGGGGACAGCTCACTAAAAATGTCATCTCCATTTTGAATATTTGCATACACCACCCCCCATCCTCTTCTTTAAGTGCTGATACTTTGGGGGAAGTGTTCTTTTGTTCTGAAGCAGAAGGAAATGGAGCACTGATACATCAGGCAAGTTTCATTTTACCAAAAAAATACAGACTTTTTTGATAGAACACCTTAAGATTGTTGCAATTCCCCTAACTTGTGAGGGTTGCACAGTCTTATCTCAACAAAAAACCACCAAAGCCCGCTAATCTGCTGTTTTCCTGTCCAGCCATAACCCCAGTCTGCATCTGCAGAGCTGCCTCTCCAATCTGCCAGCACCCATGGAAGGCAGGGAAGCCACTTTCTCCCTGGGGCTGTGACTCCTTCACCCACAACATAACCATGAGGGCATTATCATGGTCAGTAAGGTACAATGAGAAATTGTACCTGGTTAAAGAAAGTCAGGAGTGTTCCTCTACCTGCAAGCCAATCCTCTGAACATACAGACCCTTATAATTGGCAAACTAAGTAATCAAAGCAGGAACTGGCCTTCCCACCAAATAGGATTTTTTGTTGCTACACATAAACCACACAGGGCAATGTCTGACTTGTCTCAGGAGAAGAATCTAAAAGTAGGATCCCAACTAGATTGTACTGGAGCAAGCAAGGAAGAACAAAAATTTGCTATTTTGGGTAAAAAAAAAAAAACAAGTGGGGCTAGAATGGGAGGGACATAGGCAAGGCTTATTTATCAAAACCTGAAAAGAGTAAAGCCAACATACCTGGGCATTCCCCATTGCTGCAGATCCACATGCCACGTCGACAAATGCTAGGAAAGAGATAGTAGCAAGTTAAGCAAGAGTACATTAATATAAATTTTCTGTTGCACGTTTTTCCCAAAAAAACTGAAAATGGTCATCTGTCCCAGGGAAGTTAGATCAGTCCCCAACATCCCTTCCATCCCCCATAACCTCATTTCTTAATGTATTCATCCCTTCTTCCCATCATTTGACAGCAACTGCTGATAATATGAATGGGTATGGTTGCAGAACTCAAGGATTTCTGTTTTTCCCTGTCAAAACTCTGTGTTTAATGGAGTTTTCAGGTATATTCCACTGATGTGGAATGAGTTCAATGCAGTTCTCAAGGTATATCTATCAATACAACAGAATCACATGGGAAAAAATGTTTGAAGGGACTTCTAGGAAAATAATTTACTACAATCCTCAACTCAGAGAAAGCAATGTCAAAGCTAGATTAGGTGGGTGAGGACCTTGCCCATTTGAGTTTAGAAATATCCAAGATGAGGTCCCACAGCCTCTCTGAGCAGCGGTCCCATTACAGCACTGGAGAAGGGAGAAGAAGTTTTCTTTGTGTCAAAACAGAATTTCCTTTGCAGCTTGTGTCCATTGCTTCACAACATCTTGCTGTTTGCCTCTGAGAAGAGTTTGGCCCCATCCTCTTCACAGCCCATCTTTAGGCAGTGAAAGTTGCCTCACCAGCCCTTAAACAAATCTATTCCCCTTTGCTTCTTCTTACATCAAACTCCCCTGCTGTGATCACCTCCAGTGTCTTCCACAACCCTTTCTGCACTCCTTGTTTCAAGAGCTTCTATATTCTTCTCATTCCTTTAATTATCCCAGCCCCTGAAAACCATTTGTGGGGAGGCAAATTATTGAGGATGTTAAATGCAGAGTCAATGGAATGACATTCTCCACAGCAGCATCGAGTTTGAATAATAGGAAGCAGTAACAAAACACAAGCAATAAAAACCCCAGCCTGTCAGGCTACACTCATTTCCCAAGAGCACTAAGGTTGAACAATGTGGCCAAGCTCAAAGCTGCAGAGGACTGCAGGGAAAAAAATAAAATGCTAATGCCATGGTTATGGCTTGTTTTCTGGGACACGTGGTGCAGGTAATGAAAAGCTTCTGATTAACAGGGATGATGTGCAGATCACCCTTCTTCTGCATGTCATGGCCTTCATTGAGTCCTCCTCCTTCTGTGCTCCAGTTGGAAACTTCAGAGTAAAGAGTTGTCAAAACTCCTTACACAACTATGTCCACACTGAACACAAAACCAGATCAGGAATATGTGACTAATTGCTCTTCCTGTCTTTAAAGTGCTGGTTTTCCCCTCCAGTCTGGTACTCAGGAGTGAAAGAAAAATTGTGGGCCATGCTAGGAAGACTCATTAGCCCTGTAACGAGTTCCAAGGGAATGCCTTAGGCTAACTCCTCTTGGAAAGAAATGGGGTTTAGAGGTTAAATACATGTAGGAAGTCAAAACAAAGACACCACCGCTGACACTACCCAGACATGCTGGTCTGTCTTATCCACAGGAAACAGGTATTTCTCTGTTCTTTGAAGGAGCATGACCTTCATGTTGTTCTATCAGATCAAATATCCCTTTAAAAACAGAGCTGATTTTGCCTTTGTGAACAGCTAACTTCTTGGAAGGGGCTGGGAATTCCAGTAAGAGAGCAAGCCCTTTGCCAGTGAAAGGAAATTTTTTAAAAATAGAGAGATTTCTAGAAAAATAATGCAAAGCAGTCACTGACCAGTGTGCAGTACTTATTTACAGCAACCACACCAGAGCAGCACAGGGTTTACCATGAGTTGCAGTCCTGGGAGATGGTGAAGCCAGGAGGATAATGTTTTCCAGAGTGGGTGCAGGAGCAGTCAGAGCTTTCAATACAGTGTTCACCAGCAAGGAGCAGCCCCTCTGGATACGTCAGGTAGCATCAGACCCCCATATCATACACACAGGGACAGAAACATAAATACAATTAGATTTTCTTGTTCTTCATAGACTTTGCCAAGACTTCATATGCATTATTATCCATACTTAGTCACAGACAGCAATAAAAAGGAATGAGGCTTGCCAAAAAGCCTCACAGGGGCAGGTGTCTGCTTTCCTTCTGGTGCTGCCTCTCCCTCAGACCTGCTGAACAAAGCATTCCTGGTGCTCCCAGAAAAGCACTTTGCTTAGCACATCCTCAGGTCTAGAACACATATTGGGACATAGACAAATTAAACACAAGGAGCACAATCAAAGTTGATAAGAGCTGGCCTGGGATTTAACTGTTGGAAAAACCATGAACTTCACTGGCTGCAGTAAAGGGTGTCCATAGAAGGTCTTGTATTTGTCATAAGAGAACCAAAGATGAGGCAAAGTGAGGAATGAAGAAACAAATTTGGACACCATTTAAGTCTAACAGAGACTTAAGAAAGTCTCAGACTCTTAGCAGAGTCTGAGAGAAAGAAGCCACTTCTGAACTTCTGCAGAGACAAAAAGCAAAAGGGCCAACTTCCCAACTTGAGTCCAGCTGCTGAGGTTTCCATATTGTACAACTATAATTACCTGTTCTATAGAGAGAGCTCTTTGTCCTCCAAGGATAAACAGAGGCACAAAGGAGTTACAAGATTTTTCTAAGGTAGAAACTTGTCCTTGCTTCTATTGCTAGTTTCTAGTGCTTTCTATTCAATCCCTACATTGAGAGAGAGTTGATATTCAGACATTTTCAAAAGAGCTGCTGCGGCAAAACATTTGTTTTCTTGAATACCCCTCTGCGTTCTCTTTGAGGGACTCCTTCCAATCGCCTGCAGAAATTTTGTCTCTTTTCCCTAGCAGCAGCAGTCATCACTGACAGCAAGACCCAGATAAGTCTCCTTTCTCCTATTCTTCCCATAGAGCTGCCTGGAAAGATCTTGGCTGTTGACAAAATGCTTCCAGTGAGAGAGAATCACAATAAGGTCTGAGCATTTAAGAGTGCTGTGGCTCTCCAGAGAACACAAGAAAACAGAATGCCTGCCTTTTTTCCTGGCAAGAGTAATTCCATTTACAACAATTAATGTAGCCATGAGGGGCATTTAACAGAGGGGGAAAAATAAAAAAAGAAAGAAGACATTTGTCAAACATCCTTCAGATCCTGTTTGCCTTTGGAGAATGGAGGGAAGCTAAGTGACCGTAGAATCCTCATCAAAATCCCTCTAGACATCTGCCAGATCCTCCTGGTTTTCTATCAAACTCAAATCCAGGGTATTCCTCTCTGGCTGTGCAACAAATAGCAGTAAAAGGTTTGAACTGCTGATTGTTATTCTCATGCCATTTACCCTTTCTGTGGAGCTCCTGCTTCTCCGCTTCTCGGTTCCTCTCTCCTTAGACCTTTCCCATGCTGAACAGCCCAATGCATCTACCAAAGGAAAGTACAGCAAGAGCCCTTGTGCAGCCAGAGGATTCATCTCCTTCAGCTTTCTCCAACACTTCCAGGACTGTACAAATACAGTAGCTGGATCCTTCACAACAAAATAATCTCCAGAGTCTTGTTACATCACCTGTCACCTTTGCAGGTCCTGCCACACTTCTGAACCTCCAGCAAGGAAGAGACTAGGAGCTGAATGGGAAACTACCAAACTCCAAATGCAGTGACTCCTCAAATGAGGTTGACATTGTCATTATTGCCTTGTTTTGGAAAGCAAAGCTCTGCAAACCTTCGTTGCACTTGGCACCTTGTACAAGGCAACACTAAACATTTACAAAGCCCAGACAGGCTGAAATGCAGAGATCGACCTATTCAAAACAAACAAAGCACCCAATGAACAAAATAAAAAAAAAGATAAAAAAACAAACATACAAAAAAACAAAAACAAAACAAAACACCCAGCTAGATATGGAAGCATATAGAGCTTTGGAACCAGGAACCAAGCTCTCCTCCTGCAGTTGTTTGAAGTACAACAGACTTCAAATAACAGAAGTAGAAAATTGGTGTGGCTGGGCTGTTCCCTTTAATACAATCAAATCTCCTGTATGGAAGATTTAATAATAAATTAAATTATTCACCTAAATCATGAAGACCTTTGAATTGCTGTTTCTTCCCCTAACTGCCTTTGCCTCTAACCCAAGCAATTCAGAAGGAGTACATCAAAGGCAAGCAGTCTCTCACCAAGAAATAAAGGCAATCTTGGAATATTAGTTGGTACTGATTTTCACAGAAATATTCACTTTTTAGTTGGCCCTGAAAAATGGCCCTTTCATGGAGTGAGCATGCAGGCACTACAGAAACTGGATTATTCTAGGGCATGGTCCCAGAAAAAATAAGTGTTTCTGATTTCAAGAAAATTTAAGGGAAGACACAGCTTTCTTTCTTCTAATAAAATAGGTAGCCTGACTGCCAAATGTTTCTCTGTAAATAACCCAGTAAATAAATTACCAGGGCAGCTGCAGCCATCAACACATTGTCCATGACACACTTCATTGATATTCAGACTCTGGCAGGTTTTGGCACATGGGGATACACACTCCTTATATTCCATGCCAACTGGACACCTTGGCCCTGAAACAATTAAAAGAAATTAGAAATGCAAATTCCTCAGTAACTCTTAAACCAACAAATCCTTTCATTATCAAGGGCTGAACCACAGAGACACAAAAATTCATGTCAGCTTCCAAATGATTATTTCTATTTTAGAAGCAGAACATTTTAGAAATATTTGATTTTCAATTTGCTGCAATATCATCTGTCAGGTAGCATAGTAAATACTCAGAGGTTAAAGCCAATTTGTTTTCTAATAAATTGAGTCTTAATAACTAAACCCAAGTGCATTAAGAATAATAAAAGCCAGGGAGAAGTTTTGCAATAATATCTAAGCAATTTGGATAGACATGGTTGTTTTGCACCTTTAAGCCATGCCCTTACTCCACTCATTTGGGAAATTATCCTGTTTGGTGTTTCTAGGGAGAGCCAGGAGACAGTGAAAACTCTGAAATCCTATCCTCCTTCTTCCAGAGAACCACCAGCTCAGGATAACACCCATGGCCTGGTATCTCCACTGCTGACATTATCTAGGCCAGGCAATTATGCAAACACACTATTACAGGCATTCCTTCTCTTCAATGCATACACATGCCATGTCCTACAATACTGCAGGGGAATGAAGTGGGAAGAAAAGGTTAGAGACTGCCCTTTCCAAGCCAATCCTCTGCTGAAGAGGTGGGAAGGTAACAAAGGAGTGACCTTGCCCTGGGCTCGGGCACCAACTCAGACTTCCCCAGTGTGCCCAGCACTAGAGCCCTTCCCACACAGCAGAGCATTCCATACCTCCATCATCATCATCTCCTGAGAAAGCACCATAGCACAGATGGAGGCTGATAGAAAATTAAGCTCCTGCTGTGGCAGTGGGACACTTCCCTCTTTCCTGACTCAGGAGGAAAAAAACAAACTGCAGCTCATGAATTCAAGGGTTAGAAATGAGCTCCAAAGCTCCTGGGATTACAGAAAGACTCATTTCACTTGTGCCTTTTAATCAGACTTACAAAGAGCCCCAGCAAAAATGGGTTATCTGGCTCACACCCTGAGCAAGGAGATGAGCTTTAATAGATCCCTTTTATGTCCCAATGGAAAGGTAATAAATTACTGCTAGAACTCAGACTGTACAATCCCTAGAACAAGTGGCAGGCAGCATCTTGCTGCCCTAACCACAGTCTGAAGGCATAGATTTCTTCAGTGGCCAATAGCAGAATATTTTTACCAGAGAACCAAGTGTTGTCAGTACAAATCAGACAGTTTACCCCATGAAGTCAATTCACACAAACACCCCATGAGAAAAATCATTGAGAACGTTATATTAGTGGATTTTTAAAATTATTTTTTGAATGCTCTCTATTAAACCACAGTTCTCAGCAGTAGGTGGAAACATGACTTTTCCTCTATAAATACAATCCGTCTCAGCCAGTCTATGCACTTTCCTGTTACAAAACCTCAGCACAGATGCAATCAGGACCTCTGAACTCAGCAAAATTGGGCTAATAAAGACAGCAGTTTAATGTGCAATCAGGATCTCTAAACTAGACAAGAATTAGATTAGAAAAGGCAACATCTCAATTTCAAGGCAATTGATTCAAGCAAATAAAGGGTGAAACAACTGTCTTTATGCAAAAATGTTAGAGAGCACTTCACAAAGATGCTAACTTAAAAACACGGGCAGAAAAATTGTATTGCACTGTTATATCACGTGGTTTGTTATTCCCTTCTCCCATTGCATGGTCTCTCCCTCATCCACCCCTCTGCCCTACACCCCCGGGTGGTTTGTCCCCTGGTTACTCCTCCCCTCACCCCTCCTCAGTGGTATCCCATTGGCTGCGGTCCCCTTCCCCCCGCCCCCATTCCCTCGGGTATAAAAGTCTCCCGCAAGAAGGCAACGTTCTCTTTTCTACCTGGGGGGTCGCAAGAGTCTGGAGTGTCCCCTCTGAAGTCAGTAAACAGAGGACCCTTGCCCCCACGTGGAGAAGAACGTTTCTTGTCTTTTACTTTTGCCCATGTAAGACCGTGTGGACTGGGGTATATAGCTAGCTGGAGCGGACTCTCAACAGCCCGAGAGACACGGATTTACAGAAAACGTCATACATCTGAACCATATGTAAAATAGCACCTAAACATCCTAGTCTATATCTTTGTGTATCAAATAAGCCTTCACTGACTGTGTACACTGTGGTGGAACATGTAGCAGCTCAGGATCTTTATAAACAGCTCAAACAATATTGGCTTGGGGACGAGAACTTCTAGAAAAAAGTGGGTGATGGAGAGCTGAAAGGGGGAGTGAGCAAAGGCACTTCATATAAATGAACCATACTCCTAAAAAAGCACCAGCTACTTTTAGCTGCAGGACAAAAATCTGCAAGACAGGCACAATCCTACTGGGGATGAGCAGTCTAGGAATAAATCTCCCAGCTTACTGCACGAGCTCTCTTCCGGCCACCCCTTCAAAATGATTCCGTCATGAGCACAGCTCCTGGCGTACTCCAGGAAGGCAGGGCAGTGACAGTCCACACCCTGGGGACAGGCACAGATGTCCCTTTCACAGAGGCTGATGTACGGCTCAGGATCCACTCGATGGTGGCACCGGGAGAAGGTCAGCGATGTGCTCAGCAGCTGGCAGGTTTCCAGGACACCCTGCATGAGAAGCCAGGGGCAAAGGGGCACAGAGAGAGAAAAGGGGACAAAATTACTTCCTATAGTCTCAGGAAGACAAGGGAAAACTCAATTTTTCCAAACACACCAGCACCACTGTTGTTAACATCACAGCTCTTATTTAAGAGCGAGCTCTATGCATTTATTCACTACCTGCATGGATACATATTAATATACTGATTATTGTAGAATGGAGTATCACATAAGGGATGTTTCACACAGAAACACGTCAGTCAGTCAGCAAAAAGATGGAGGGAGGCATTCTTCTTCCTTTGGCTTCCCAGAAAAGAACTGGATGGTGCCTGGATTCCCAGGAAAGTGCACACAGCAACAGAGGTGAACTAAGGTAGGTAGCAAGAAAAACAATCAGACAATCTTTTGGATAATGAGCGAACAGAGCAGGTATCAGAGGGAAAGACTGAGTCTGACTGAAATCCCAAGAATGAAATTTGTTTTCCATTTCTGACCACACATTCCCATCGATCCTGCTGGCTCGTCCAAAGGAAAACAGGTCAATTTAGCTCCAATAAATAGGAGAACAATAGCCCAGGGAGGAAAAGCAATTTGTTCTGCTCTTCTCCTGGTTAAATCAGTGTGGTGAGAGCCAGTGTGGGGGAAGGACAGCACAGGGAGATAGGAGGAGGTATCAAGACCTCTTCTTTCAGACAGCAGAAACCTGAGAGGAAACTTTAATGTATGTGAAACAAAACCTAAGGAAAACTTAGATTATGATTAAATTCTCCAGGGGAGGCTCCCAAACAAACTCTTTTGTGCACATTATGTCACGGTTCAATCAGTCTGAGGTCCTCAGTGCAACTTTCTGAAAGGATGGCACTGAGTTTAGCTAAGTGAAAAAACAATTTTCCGATACAACCCCAGCACAACAAAGAGTTGGAACATAACCTTCTTCTACTTATTTGTCAGTGTTTTACGTAAGCAAATGTAAACTAAGGTGTATTTTGTAGGTGTTATACTCAGTGATTAGAGAGGAGGGCATATTCTTCAGAGTGGTTCACAGTTACAATTCATTACTTCTAAAAAACTTTACATGTACCTGAGGTGACAGCACATACAAGCTGCTTTAAAAAAAAAATTATAAAGCATCTCATTTTCTGGGAGATGAAAAATGGAGATCAAAAAAACCTCAAAGGAAAAAAGTCAAGATATCTTCTCTGAATGGCAGCTATGGTGCCTGTATAGGAAAACTGCTGAATAGAAAATACCTTTTTATTTTGTCTAAAGGATGTTTTGTTCAGGTGATCAGCTCAAGCTAGTACATGTCTGAGCCAATACAGAATTTCTTGCTTATGAAAGCAAACCAACCAGAAATGTCTACTCTGTTGGGAATGTATTCCAAGTTGAGCAAAGGGCTCAGGGAACAACCACATGTGCAAAGAGGTTTTAAGCTTTCTGTGAAAGGATTCAGGAAACTTATAACATGAGAGCTGGACATGGTGAAAATCAGACATTCAGCTCCAGTCTGGGATAATTCTGATCTCCAAACACCACCCACCAGATGGGAAAAGAAAAAAAGACACTAGAAGCAGGGGGGAGCAGGAACTACATAAATGGTGGTTGATGCTGCTTTAAGACTCACAGAAGTACAGAAGAGCTGAAAAGGTGGCCTAAGGGTGGAAGTAACAACAACAGAATCAGCCAAGAAAGTTATTAAAGCAGGGCTTGGAGATGAAACTGATTAAACCAAAAGTGAGCCCAGAGCCATTCAGAGGATGAGCAGTACAGCAACTCCTGGATCAAAGCCTTGATCCAGATAGTATCAAGTGCAGTAGAAAACCAGTATATGCAACAATACTGTTTAGGGGCTGAGCTAATGAAGTTTCTTAAGGTAATAGTCTGTTAATACAACTCAAACAGCAAAACTCAGACTGTATATTCCACTATTTTAGATGGGAAAGCGACTTGAAAAACAAAGGAGATTATACACCAAAAAAATTAACCCATTTTTCTTTTCCTCTAGTTCTTTGGTCATGGATTTGTTCACTAACAGCATAGCTAAAGGCTGACCAGCTGATTTAGAAACCAAGTGATATATGTTGAAAAGCAACAATCAGTTCATTTTCTCTATGTAAAGGTTTTCTTGCCATTCAAATTTCATCAAATGATCCGATTTTCCACTGACTTTAGGCAAAAAGTTACAGCTGAAATTTTCCCATCTTTCAGACATATCTCAATTATCATGACAAATAAGCTGAAATATGGGTAAATCCAAATAGATAAAAAACAAAAAAAATTTCACTGTGAGGGTGGGCAAAGAGACGGTATGGAACCACCATCCTTAGAGATATTAAACATGTGAGTGGACAAGGACCTGAACAGCCTTACCTACGATGGCCCTGTTGGAAGCAGGTAATTGGACTCAATGACCCCTTCCAACTCTTAACCATTCTGCAAATTATTTTTATTTTCATTCATTCCTTTCTTTAAAACTCACTGGTCAGGCTGGACTAAGAGAGATCCTTATTCTTTAGTTTAGAGGACAGTGGTGAGTATTAGATATTTGGCAGCCTCAGCCACTGCTGTAACATTCCTGCTCATGGAAGCTGCTCCACACAAAGAAGGATTTAAACCCAACAGACTGGAGAGTGAAGCCTCAGGCTGAAACAGTGCTTAGGGTACAGGTGGCTGTAAGATTAAAGTTAGCAGAACTGACTGCAGTATCTGAAATGCAGGTGAAGGTTGTAAAATTTCTCCCTTCCCTTCTGCACTAGTCCTATTTCAAATGTTTCTTTAAATAGGTTGGCAGGGTCCTGGCACTGGCAACCCTCAGCAACCACAAAACTTGCTGACCTTCCTTCTGCCTCAGGCCCACCACACAGAGCTGGAGGTGGAATTTTGTACATTCTTCTATTTCTGTGGCATTTCCTTCTCCTGCTTCATGAACTGCATTTGTCCACAGCTTAACAATCATTAATGAGAGAGAACCTAATAAATAACAGAAGAAATCAAAGACACCCTCTTGTTCCCTTGAATTGAAACCCAATGGTGTGCAGATACACATATGGATTCTCCAGAACACTCAGGAAGGGTATATTTTGGTACCATTAACTGGGTATAGTTTTTGAGAAACTACATTTCATGAAGAAAGATTTAGCCTCCCACCTTTTCACATTAAAAGCATCCAAACCCAGTATGTTTCATACACCAAACAGTGGCTGTATGTTTGAGCAGACTAGGTAACAACTCAAAGAAATCACTTCCCTTGAATGCTGATTAATCTGAGGAAGAAAAATGAGATTTTATATATAGTTTTCACCCATGTAATATATTACTATATTGTATAGAATGATTTGGTTTGGAAGGGACATTAAAGATCTTCTAGTCCAATCCCCTGCCATGGGCAAGAACACCTTCCACGAGACCACGTTGCTCCAAGCTCCATGTAACCTGGCCTTGAACACATCCAGGGACAGGGCTGGACCTCTCGAGCTTTGCTGGACCTGCCTCTGACCCCATCCATGATGAATGATGGTCCAAAGCTGAAAATTTCTACTTGTTTTTAGATCTGGGAATAATGCTATTTCTTTATTACATATGGAAGTATTCCATGGGATAATGGGAGAACTGTTTTTTACCAACTGCAGTAAGAGCTGAATTTCAGCAAAAGCAGAAATTAGATGAATTTTAATTTCAATAATTTTCACATGTAACACATACAATAGGTATAATTTCCTAATAAGAGAAGAAAAAAGGAAATAATAGAGTGACCTCTGGCCACCACACACCATTTCTATTAGAGGTGAAATCTACAAAATAAAGGTAATGTATAAGAACACAGTAATAAATTGTAATGCTTTAAACCAGACACATTTTTGTTTTCAAGGCTGCCTTGTTGCCATCCTTTTCCAGATCACCCATTTATACTTTCAGATCCATGTTACCCATGCTGTTGGTCATCTTAGAGCCTGTTAAATTGCAGTACTTTGTTGAACAGCCTAAACCAGCAAAAAAAGGATCAGACAATGCAGTGAGGCTCTTTTTGGGTAACTAAACATCAGCTGCAGAGGGCAGGGCATGGTAGGAAGGCTTTCTTCCTCCCTCCAACACTGCCCAGTTTGGAATGGTCTCTGGATCCTGAGGCAAGGCAGCTAATCTCACTAAGTGTGTGTGTGTTTTAGAGGTGGAGAGCAGGAAAAGGCCCTGGCAACAGTGGGATAAGAGTGTGAGGTGGTTCAAGACTTCTTAGCTGACACACAGAGCTGTGTCAGCTCTGAGACAAAACAGAAAGAAGACAGAAACTTCCAAACAAGACAGAAACTTAAAAAAAAATTTAACATTTTTTTAGGATTTAAAGATAAAGGAACAGCAGGGCTTTCTGATTCTGCAGCACAGAATCATACAATGGTTTGGGTTGGAAGTAATCTTAAAGATCATCTCATTCCAACCCCCCTGCTATGGGGCAGGGACACCTTCCACTATCCTAGGTTGCTCAGAGGCCCGTCCATCATGGCCTGTAACACTGCCAGGGATGGGGCAGCCACAGCTTCTCTGGGCGACTTGTGCCAGGACCTCACCACCCTCACAGGGAAGAATTTCTTCTTAACCAATCTAAATCTGCTCTCTGTCAGTGTGAATCCATTTCCCCTCATACTGTCATTACAATTCCTGCTGAAAGAAGCCAGAAGCCATCTCTCCAAGGATGCTGTTGGCCGGGGGGGGGGGGGGGGGGGAGACAGAGAAGGTAGAGAAAACCACAGACCTACCCAGTGTGGGGGCACTGGAGTGGGAGGAGTGCCTTGAAGCAGAGTGTTTGTTTCCCTCACCTAACAGCTGACTGCCTGGGAGGGAGGGAGGCAGGGAGACCAAGGAGATTTACATTCCTGAAGCTGAGGCAAGCAAACAAAGCACACTATTAAAAAGCCCTACATTCTTCAGCAGGCATTTGTTTGGCTGGACTTCTGTTAATAGTGCTGTGTTTATTCTTGCACAGTGAATAAATTAAGGCAATGTTAAATGCTGTGAGCTTATGAACTGACACGAGAGATAATATAATTTCATTCAGTTTGTGGGAAAGAAAACTTTATCAACAAAGCATCAATTTTAACAGCATCTGTATAAAATCCAAATTAGTTGTATTTGACCCATCAGATTGGATTTCACCCTGCATGCCATTCCCCAGCCTCAGCTGCAGGGTTGACACTTTCTAAACTCACCTGAACAGATAAAATTCCAGGGACCACAACCAGTCACAAGAACTACCCTTTCTCTAGAGCTGTAACCAGGTTTAAAGAATCATAAGATAGTTTAGCTTGGAAGGGACCTTAAAGATCACATAGGTCCACACCCCTCCTGTGGGCAGGGACACCTTCCACTAGCCCAGCTTGCTCAGAGGCCCATCCCCCAACCTGGCCTGGAACACTGCTAAGGATGGGGCAGCCACAGCTGCTCTGAGAAACCTGTGCCAGGGCCTCACCATCCTCACAGGGAAGAATTTCTTCTGCATATCCAACCTAAACTGTGCTCTGTCAATGTGAAGCTATTCCCCCTTGTCCTGTCACTCCAGGTCCTTGTCAAGAGTCTCTCTCCTGTACTGCATCTTTCCTGTAGGTTCTCTTCAGGCACTGGAAGGCCCCAGTGAGGTGACCCCAAAGCCTTCTCTTCTCCAGGCAGAGCAATCCCAATTGTTCACACCCCCTACACACCACCTCTGCCCAAAGCAAGAAACATCAGCTGGAGATTTCCAACCTGAAATCACTGCAATAATTCCTCAGCCAGTTTTGCAGGTAGTGACGCTGAAGTGCTGAGGAGCACGAGCATCCTTCACTGAATTTCACAACACATCTGAAGCATCCCCATCCAAAACCTTAATGGAAGTATCAAGAGTTAGAACTTTGCTTGTCCAACTCTTAGTTAGGTTTTTCCAGGTAGCTAGGAAACCAGCACCCAGGTTAGCTGGCAAGCAGAGATATTCCAGGAAGTGCTACTACTATTGAGAAGCTATTTGTGTCTAGTTTAGCAAATACCTGTCTACAGTACTTGAATACAGAGAAACTCACAACTACATCTCAGCCTCAGTCACTCTGGTATAAATCTATACCTGGCACCCAGGAAATCATTCTGATTTACAACAGAGTACATGGAATCACTTGTAACCCCTGAAGGATTGAAGACTCAATTTACCACAACAGTCATAACCTGTTAACACCACATACTTCAGTTAATATTCAGAGCTACTTTCTTTCCTGAGCTGGTCACCATCTGCCTGCATCCACACCCGTCTAAGGGAAACAAGAAACTTGTTTGTACTTATAAAAGACAAGAAGAAAAAGGTTGATGCAGCAAAGGGGGTCACAGAGTTGGCCAAGGAAAACAGTTCTGTATTTCTTCACTAAATCAGCACTACTATCTGTACACATAGCTGAAGGAACTTCCTCCTGGGAAGGGAAATAGCCTGGTGACACGGAGCTTTTGGAACACCAACAGAAAATATATCCTCTGTCAAAAACAGCCTGGCTGGAGCATCTCCCTCCTCTGCTGACTTCCAAGTATATAAACTGCAACAAATTCACAAATACCATTGGGGTAGGCAGTGCCCACAGAGGCTTCAGAACTGATGCTTCCCTGCTGGCACAATCAGAAAGGGAATTAACTAATTCCTCATTCTGCAGGAATCACTGAAACAAACCTTTCCCAAGTAACATCATCATTTCTTTGGCAGTTATTCACACTTCAGCCTCAAATGAGCTCTCCAGGGAATGGTCACAGCCCCAAGGCTGCCAGAGCTCCAGGAGCATCTGAACAATGCTGTCAGGCACAGGGTGGGATTTTGGGGCTGTCCTTTGCAGGGCCAGGAGTTGGACTCAGTGATCTTTGTGGGTCCCTTCCAAATCAGAATATTCTGTGATTTCTGTTCTTCTGCCAAAGGGCAGGAAAGTTTCCTTTCAGGTAGGGGAGAACTGAAACCAGAATGGCATCTTGCAGCACCAACCTTCTCTGCCATATCAGATGAAATGTTGCAGGTGTTGCTCGGAGTCTGCACTCTCTTGCAGTGCTTGTTTTCACTGTGCAAAGCCCAGGAGTTAGCAAAATCGTAACTGTTCCCCACCAGGGTCCCTGGGAATGAAGAAGAGGAGAAGCAACATGCTGTTAGAGGGATTTTAGCAACAAGTGGGCATTATTGACTGCTATTAAGGTGATAGGCTGATGAAAGCTCTCTTTAAAAATATAAACTTGTAACAAATGGATTTTTATTTCAAACAGATTGACTGTAGGAAAGCCACTATCAGTGATATGGATTTTGTTCTGCTGGATGTCTCTATGCTCCAGGACAGACTAAAGCCTGCAGAAGGCAGCTCCCACCTCCCCACACCTGCATGAACATGGCAGGAGTTGCTGCTGGTCAGCTACAATCTGCAGGAGCCAAAGCATGCCTCCACATCTTCTTAGCACTTAAAAGTTGTCAATAAAACACAAAACATATTAGAGAGACAAAAAAACCCATCTGCTTTCCCTAACTGAAGAAAGCATTAGCACTCTTGATCCCAGCTAGACTTGATTTTTCTCCTGTCCAAAACTAAATCTTGTGTGCAAAGAAGTTTAACATGCACCATCATTGTTTGGGCCCATCCTTTTCCTGGGTAAGATGTCCTGAAACATGCTCCTCTGTCCCAGGACAAGCAGCTCCTGGCCCAGGCTTACCAAAATTTGCATCAATTTTGCATAAAAGCAAAGCCGAATGAGTTGGTATGGCTGCGACTTCCCAGGAGATGCAAATCACCTCTCTGCTGCTCTTGCTCCATCCTTCTGAGAAGGGGGATCCTCCCAGAGAGGGAATGTTTCCTCCATCCTCTTTTGCCACCCTTGACCTTGCTCGTTCCAGGACCTATCTCCGGCTTCTTTTATAGGTACCTGCTACTAAAAAATTTTGTGACCCTTTTAAAAAAAATTTTTTAGTTTTTTTTTAATTTTTTTAAACCCTATTATGGTGTCTGTGAGAATATCAATTGCCGATGTTAATGCATTTCCAAGACCTTATGCAGACAATATATTGAAATACAAGCCTGGCTGTATCTGAAAATTGAAAGAAACCAAAAGAAATTCTTCCCAAGTATAGTATAGACTATTTATTAATATATACATGTATAGATAATAAAGATTTCATTGAGCTCCCTGTTTAGTACAAACACAAGGAATATACAGACCACTAAAATTCTCAGTGCAATTTTCATGACTACCCCATAGTTATCTTCCTAAACTATGGGGTAGTCATGAAAATTGCACCGAGAATGCTAAGGCAGAGGCATTAAGACCTGTAGATTTTTTTGTAAACTAGAAATTAGGGGCTTTTAAAGGTACCATGTATCAGGCCCACAGCAGAGAGCAAAGGACTCCCAGGGAAAGGGGATAAAAGACACAAAATTTTCATCTATGCAGGCAGGACTTGGAACAAGGAAAGAAATGCAGCAATAAGAAGAACACGACCCTTTAGCTTACCACATATTATAAACATTAAAGCAGCAATGCAAGCCAGCCTGAGGAGAAGCAAGGTGCCAGATTCCCTTTTGTTTGCAGTAAGGCAGCCTTTCTCTAGCAGGTGTGTAACAGGAGCTGGGCTCTGCTCTGAAGCAGTGTTTCTCCAGCCCTGGATGCACATCCATGCCAGGATTCCTGCTGGCAGCTACCCCCAGGGGATCCCTCACCCATAGGCTAAGGTTTGAAGGTCATGACAACTGATGGCCCTAACATACTAGTCTCTTGTTTTTTCATTTCTCTCCTTCCATTATTTTTTTTCTTCTTTCTTTCTTCCTTCTTGCAATGCTTGTAAATTTATACCTCTTATGTGGTTCTTTTACACAATATTTGCATTATGTGATTTTAATTCTTTGTTTGCTGTATTCTATGACTCACACTTCAAGTAAGTGAAGGATCTGGAGAGCCAGTCATGTGAGGAGCAGCTGAGGGGCTCAGCCTGCAGAAAAGGAGGCTCAGGGGGGGACCTTCTGGCTCTGCACAATTCCTTGACAGGAGGGGCCAGCCAGGTGGGAATCAGGCTCTTCCCTTGCTCCCAGGGAACAAGGGACAGGATGAGAAGAAATGGCCTCAAGCTCTACCAGGGGAGGTTCAGGTTGGACACCAGGAAGAATTGCTTAATGGAGAGGATTGTCAAGCATAGGAACAGGCTGCTGAGCAGGATGGTGGTCACCACCCCTGTAAGTGCTCAAGAAATGACTGGACATGGCACTCAGTGCTCTGGTTGAGTTGACAAAGGTGGTGCTCTCTCAAAAGTTGGAGTCAATAATCCTGGATGTCTTTTCCAACCTAAATACTTCACTTATTTGATGAGGCTTCAGGAAGAAAAATGGGGAGGGAGAAATATCCTTAGCACATATGACTGCTCTGGGTAGAGGGAAGAGCAGCTGCCAACACCCCTGGCCTTTCCCACCTGACACCTCCATTTCCTTCTGCTGAACAACTTGAGAAGGGAGAAGAGGAAAGGCAGAGGAAGGGACAACACAACAGCCTAAAAAATAATCTGGGGTTTAAGTGGGCAGGTGATGCTGTCAAAATCATCTGGTACTGCAATCCCACCACACAGCAGGACCACCCTCATCTCTTGCACAGCTGTTTTGTTTTGCCTCCTGTTCTTTCTGTGGTCACCTCTTCTTCCTGGAAGCACCCAAGATTCGGCAGAAACAACTAAACAACTCCCTCATAGGGCTTGTCAGAGCCCTACATCCAGAAACCCTCCATGCAGCCTGGGTGGGACTCTGGCCAAAGCACTGGTTTTGCCTAAGACTTGTGGGAAATATGCTGAAAACAAAAGTTGTCACAAAACGTAACGAAAACAAAGGATTAGGACAGAAGTGCTTCAAGAAGGGATGATCAGATGCCTGATATGGACCAGAGTACAGATCCCAGCAGGTAAACTGGCTGCTCAAAAGCCAAGACCCCCAGGCAGCCAGCTAGTGTGGAATCTCCTCTCAGCATGCAAGATGGGTTCAGGAGGAAGACACTAAAGGACAACAAAAATCCTACCTGCTCCTAACATCCCAGACACATCATGACACCCATGACCTTGCGGAGTCTTTGAGCTGAGCAGTAGGCAGGGTCTCCAGGGTTGTCCTGCTGGACTATGCCTTTAGTGCCCCAATTACTGCCCTCATGTCTGTCTCCCTTCAGAACGATTTTCAGATTGGTGATGGCCACTCTTTGCAGCAAAATCCTAGTTCACTATGATTATCTGAGCTTCCAATCACCAGTTCTTTCTGAAATCTGAAACTGGCACCAGCTTGTTTACTTTGACACTGATAGTCAGGCAAGCAAAGCATCATGAACAACCACTTCATGCTCCAGGCACGAAGTGGGAAGCAGGAACCCAGGAACCCTGACCTCCTTCCCTGGACCTCCTGCAGATTTTCCAAATGGCTAGAGGCCCATCAGATAACTCTCTCAGGCTCCATTAACTCATGTATGAAAATAAATGCAGAAATTTGGTCAAGGAACTACAGTCCTGTAAGTCAATTGGTAAAGAGAGTCTCAGTTGGTAAATAACCAGCTTTCACATGTTGGTTATTTATCAAGCAATTGGGGGGGGGGGGGGGGGGGGGGGGAATGAGGGTGGGGTTTTTTGTTTGTTATTTTGGGGGCTTTTTTTTACACAGTTTTACATTATTCCAGACAGGCAAAACTATTGGTAATGCTGCCCAAAATTGATTCACACTTTGCATCAAATTAATTATATGAAATAACAAAGTCACGCGCTATAAAATCTTTCCTGTCCTCTCCCGTTCAATTAATGTTCCCGTTCAATTAATGTAAAATCACTAATACTGAACAGGAGAGGGAAAGAACCCCCTCTAGAACTCTACAGCTTAGTGATGCAGTCACACTCCACACAACAGAAAGGTCTAACTTCAATCCCAGACCCTGAATAAAGCACATGGGCTGAAGGTGGCCAAATAGGTATCTGAGCATCTCGAAAGAGCTCAGCTTCATTTTTCTGATATGAGCAAAGGCTGGCAACCAGTTAGAAGTGCATGCTGAGGTCAGAAAGCAGAGCCTGATCAACTGACAAGTCTTAGAAGCCTTCACAGAATGGCCATAAAGGACCAGACCTTATCTGGCAAGAAAAAGCAGAGAGGAAACCCTTCATTAGGGTCTAGGAGAAAAATAGACAAAAGACCAAACAAAAACCCTAGGAAGCTTCCGAGACATTTCTTTTTATAATTTAGTTGTGCTTAAAGTGGACGAACAAACTCTCAAGGTTTGGCTTGGTTTTGCTTCCATATCCAATAAACAAGCAAGCTCACAGAATAAAATCAATGTTGTTTGTCAGTCTGCACAGGACATGAGCACTTCTCCACAGAATGAGCTATTGTAGGAACCATGTCACTAGCAGTGACTCAGCACCCCAGCCTGTCAGAAGGACAGTGGGTCTGCAACTTTGGGTGGTGGGGAACTGAACAGGCTCCCCTGGGAAATCATCACAGCCCCAAGGCTGCCAGAGCTCAAGACACATTTGGACAACACGATGGTATTGTTGGGGTGTCCTGTGAAGGGCCAGGACTTGCTGATCCTTTCAACTTGCTGGGTCCCTTTCAACTCAAGATATTCTATGAACTCCAAAACCTACTGGAGGGGCTTTGTTTGGAGGGTTAAAGAGCCAACACCTAAGGCCTTCAAAGCTCAGTCCCACCAGTATTACTTTAGCAGGGTATCAATTTTATTCTCATCATTCAGAGCTCCAGACCTCAATAGCTGAGCATCCAGAGTGTACATAGAAACAATGTGTGTTATTCTCTCATCAGATTCTCATGAGTTCTCCACTTCCACACTAAAAACACAGCAAGGAATCACAAGAGCATCATGACAATGCCACATTTGAATAGATTATAGAACAGGAGTATAAATATATCAAGAGAAAAGAAAGGCAATTACAGTGTTCATTAAGTTTTAAACACCCTTCTGTTCATGCCTCCTTTGTTTACTTGCTCTAAGTGGTAATATCCACTCACAGAACAGGTGCTTTGCCTCTTCTTTCACCAACACCCCAAAAACAAATCAGGTTAACTGTGTTCTTAAACCACAATAATTTATTTCCCTAAAATACAGAAAAATCATATTTTCATTTGTTTCCTCTGCATGTTATTCTGAAGCTCAAAGATCTTAACGCATCTCTTACCAATAAAAATCCATCCCAGAAGTGTGATTTATTAGAACTAAGCCCAAATCTGATAAATTCCAGGTTTTAACAGGAAGCAATGGACACACCAACAGGACAGTTCAGCGTGCTGGCAACCTTAAGGTAACTCTTCACTGCCCTCAGATCACTAAGTCCTTACACCAAGCTCACATCCTGGGATAGGCTGATCTTCAGGAGATCTAATCAGCTTGAAAGGAGAACAACTAAAAACTAAAACTTTAGTGAAAAGGGTGAAATGCTTCACAGGCTCCCAAGAGGCTGCCTGTCACCCTGATTTTTTAAGATTTTGCTAAGCTTTCTAATGTTTGCATTCTTGTAACAAATTTTCTTACACACAATTCTGTAAATGTTTTGCATTTTTTTATGGAGGAGAAGAGAATTGATGGACTGTTAGTTCGTCCAGTGTCATTGGAGAGGTGGCACTGTCACCCTCCAATCCACTGTCACTTTTAAAAAACTATAAATGTTTGAGTCAGAAAATAAACTTCTCTCTTTTTTATTCACCTTGAGAGCAGCAGTGTCCGTGTCGTCATTTCGTGTCCTATAGTAACAGGTGCCTACTTTTTCTGTTTAAAAAATATTACCTCTCCCAGCTGTTTGTGTTGCCCCCTACCTGGAAGCTAGATTCAACAGTGTATTACAAAGCAAACAAAAAGAAAGTGATCTGAATTATTCCTTAACTGATTTGCTTGAAGCAAGTTAAGAAACGCTCCAGTGAATCAGCAGAGCTGCCAAGGAGACAAACAGTGCATGTGTGTAGTGGTGTCCCTCACTGATACAACAAATTCAAACATAATTCAGCTTAATTCCTTCTTAATTAGTTTAAATGAAAGGTCTTTTGGACCTTTCTATCACTGGAAAACTGGAAGAATTGCTGACACACAGTTCTATTCTTCAGGCTAAAATCACAGATCTGTGTATCTACACAGGTAGATAAACATGAGGAGATCCCTGACTTTCGTAAGAGACACAGAAAACACATTTTCTCTGTCACCTCTATTATTTTACAGCTCCTACAAGCAGAGACCCTGTCATGGACTTTATTACATTCCAAAATCTGTGGCTGTGAATGGACTGGTTTTTTTAAGAGGAAAGATACAGCTTCCAGCATGTAAAACAAATACAGCATGAAACACATTTAAACATGAGCAGCAAAGGGGCCTATTCTACATTTTAATAATCCAAAGCATTACGGTCTCCTTTTTTGCTTCTGCTTTTTCTAAGGGCCTTACTACTACTTACTGTCTCAAGAAAAAGCCATAAACTTCCTATCTCATCTCATTCAGACATAAAGGGATCCGAGCCCTGGCAAGCAGTTTTGTGACCAGAGTTTGTTTCTTATTATTTACATTGCTGAAGGATAGATTAATCATTTTAACACACTGTGAGATCTCCTCTTTTTTCTGTACTCTGAAGTTATGCTTATGTATCCTGAGTGCCAGTAGGACACATCTCTGGAGTACTGCCAGGGCTCCTTTCCAAGCTGCTTTGCCTCCCTTTCTATCTTTGCTATCGTTTCTCTTTAATGCACACTTCATGTTATCAATCTAATATATTAATGTATTAGCTAACTTCAAACCTCTCCTCTTCAGGTAAGCACTCAGAATTAAAAGACACTCTGAAATATCACAAATCAAGACCAATCCTTCAAAGTCTCATTCAGGGCTTTTCAGAAACTCTGAGTCTTCACACAAAGGTGTACTGAGCAGCAAAGGTGATCTTGCCCCTCATTCTCACTAGGAACTGCCATGATATAAGGTGCACCCCCCCATCCAACAGTCCTTATAGGTGGTGAAATGTCATTAAAAGGTAACCCCTTTATAGAACAGCAGCCCATGCCAAGCCTGTAAGCAGCAGGAATTTAGTCTTCTGTTTTTGCATCTTTCTATTCTTACACTATCTATTCTTACTACCTTTTGGCTAATTAATGAAAAATTAGATGTTGAATCAATGGGTATTTCACACAGCTTTTTTATTGGGTCTTCTTTTAGTCAGTATCCCTGCACGAATTAACATGTAGCTATATCCTTGCATTTAAAAGTTTCCAGGTTTCTAAACATGCTACGTTCAGATGCCTGGGCTTTCCTCAGGAATGAGATATGACTGCCATTTCCTTTCAGAAGAAAGAAAGATGAAAGGATTTAGCTTTTCAACACACCAACTTGAGGTACCTGATAGGTTCTGTACAAATATTTTTGCTGGATCAGCAACATCTTTGTTGAATCAGGAAAAGTGTGCAGAGCATCCATTAACATACAATTAGTTAGTGGTAACCTTACCTTCCCGAGTTCTGAAGTCATCCTCCAGGAATTTATTAAAATTGCCACACAATCCACAGGTCTTATTATAGTGCTTTTCTTGAAGGAGTATCTGAATGTTTCCACTGGTATCAATCTTCACCACAAAGCCGTGCTCATCGCTGAATATTTTATAATAACCTGCCTCCTTCTCTATAAATATACCATTGGAGGCAAAAGGTATGGTAACCCTGTGGAGAAAAAAAACCAGGAAATACTCAGCACATGACACACAAAACCCATCAGGTTGTTTTCTGCTAGAATAATAATTCCTACAGGTACCTTTTTTCTTCCTGCATCACAACTCCATCTAAAGAGAGGCGAAGACTGAAATATTCTCTGAGATACACAGAGAAACCAATTTTGTCCCCATCCTGGTAATCACCTAAGGAGATGAAACAAAACCAAATATTCTTAGTTCTGGGACTCAGGAAGACAATTTGTGACCAGTAAAAACCTATTTTAAACTATGACCAACACAGAACAGTTATTACTGAATATAAAAACAACTACCAAAGCAGTTGGTATGAAAGTCACATACAGGTTTGGTGTATATATCATCACTTCTATGCCCAAGAATAACTCTGCTGATGCCTATGCTAATTCCAAGGCCTTCTGTTCTAGAAAGTAGAATTTTTCTTATGGGTGTGGTTTAGAATACAGATAAAATTTGTTCTAGAAGGTTGTATAGCTCTTATTCCTGGACTCAGCTTTAACCCAGCCACATCCCCCTAAAGAATACAAAATTAGGAAAGGTCTTCTTTTAAGTAGGAGTAGTAAGAAAATCCCTGCTTCTCAGCAGCTTATTTATGTATGAGCTACATTACCAAGGGATAAGAGAAGCCCCAGAAGTAATCCCACTTTCCAAAACAAGCCAAAAAAACTCCAACACAACCCACAGACAAACAAAAAAAACCCCAACCAAGACCCCTTTTTATGCAGTGGCCCATCCTATCTGACAAAGGGGAACTATTTGTCTTTTTTCCCAGTGATGGAACCCAGCTCAGACTCACCTAAGAGGGTGAAGGAGTGCTTGTGACAGTCACCAGCAAGGAGGTAGCTGCAAAACCCAGCAAAATTGTACAAGGAACCATCAAACGTTTTGATGTGATCATTCCCAAAAAGGCTGCAACGGGCAACTGATGACTCCTGAAGTGAAGCCCCTGATAACCCTGAGTATCAAAACACAACATTAAGCTGAAATTTAAAGCAATCATTTTGCAGTTCAGGAATTTCTCTGATGGACGTTATCCCCACTGATGTCCTGGTGGCTTCTAGGCAGACCATAAGCCTGGCATGGCAGTCCATAGGATCACAGCTTTTTTTTTGTTATTATATGCATTACTGAAATGCCTTTTTTTCTTTATTTCCACCAGCCCAAACCTTGCATGGGTAATTTAAGTTCTGATCCTTTCAGGAATACCATGTGTTCATTTGTGCCAGCTAAAGCCTATAGGGCACTAGGAAAGTCCTGTATCTTGTTCAGTCAAACATCCCTGACTTCAGGGAGTGTTTAGGACTCAACACAGTGCCTGTTTCAAGGTAAACAAACAAAAGGAATGAATATTGATGCCTTCAGCATCAATATTCATTGAGAATATTGATGAAACTAATCCCTGAGTCAGTACAAATAGGGGAACGGGGGCTCATATCTCACAAAAAAATTAGTGAAAATATATCCTAGTCCAAACCTGTTTTCTTACCTGTGTTTACAGTGGCCAGCAGTAGGGTTGTTTGCAGCACTGACAAGAGGAGCATCTGTTAAAAATCAAAGAGACAGCTTAGAACATTCTTAGTGTGAGACAGTCTGTTTCACAACTCCTCATCACTTTCTACCCTTTATTTACAAGGAAAACTATTATTGAGGCTCTGCAACATTTCAGAAAGCCATAATGCATGCAGACAGTCGTGGTAATTCAGCTGCCCTCCATCTTGCTTTAACTAGATAATCTAGGAGAGTTATTAATTACTCTTTGTCTGCATTTTCACTTCTCTTGCCATGGAAGTCAGCTACCTCCACAGGAAATGCAACCCAACACAGACACATATCCCAATTCCCCTCATCTAACACTCTGCACACACAGCTCTTCAACACAGCATTATTTCTCAGCCAGCCTGATGTGAAGATGCACCCCAGACTGGCTGAGCCAAGCTGGCTCCAGTAGAAGTCACCTCTGCAGCAAAGATTTGCACCCTGCCCAAACATCCACGAAGGGAAAGAAAGAACATAGAAGTTTTAGGCAAGTCAGCAGGTTTGTAGGCAGATCATTGTAACCACATAATCCACTGATTTCAGGGCAATAACATGCTTGAGATAAGGGACAAGAAGGAAAGGGAGGAAAATGTGCAGAGATTAGAGACCCAGGGTGAAAATTTTCATTCAACAAAATCAGTTTTAGCATTGCCTCCTCCTTTCTACAACCAGAACGTCAGTCTTTGTTTTCCATATGTCTATAAACTACCTCCAGGATGACCTGGCCTTTAAAAATAATAATAGGATAGGAGGATCATGCAGATTGTGAGCTACATGGGTTCAGTGGCAAAACATCAACTGTTAAGTATGAAAGCTGCAGGGAGCTCCATATAAGAGAATTAATTTCAGTAATCATATAAGCAACTAGAGAAGCTTAAATATACCAAAGTTATATATTATGTCGGAAGACCAGATATACCTTTTCCTAAAGGAACCATTCAATTAAAGACTAGAATGCATTTTGCAAAGACAAACTGAGATATCAGGTATAGACGCACACTTCTTATTGCTGTAAGTTATGTAGGTCCAACTCACAGCCACATAAATAAACACTGAATTTGACTCATACATAAGACAGGAAAAGAAATATCCTATTCTATAACTAATAATATAATACTGCAAATCCCAAACTGACATAAGGCTGGCTGCAAGACAGCTCAGAAGTACCAACTGCATCGGAAAGACACTACAAAGAATGGTGAAGGAAACAGTAGGCATTATTATTCTCAGAATACACACTTGCTACTGTATTTTTGGTGCATGCACAGTGTTATTCTGGTGAATCAGATATTGCTGATCTTTGTTAACCCTTCTGTTTTACAAAGCAGGCAGAGAAAAAAGGCAAGGTATAAATCCCTTCCCATCAGTCCCAGTCCACCTCCTACTCTGTTCTGAACTGCAGGTGGAGTTTCCCCCAATTCCAATGGAACAGGTGCCACTAACAAATCAGAATACAATCCAATAAAATCTGCCAGAATAAAACCATGCACAGTTTTATCACTGGCTTAATTAGAAACAAATGTACCTTCTTCTGTGCGAGACTCCTCTTGCACATGAGCAAAAAACTCCAGTTTCCACCTCTAGCCTACAACACCATTGTTCCCCTGGTGCTTCAGAAGTCAAGACTGGAATGACTTTGGTCTGAAATCTCTTGTTTATGTACAAGCCAGGAACTCCTGTCCATTTAAAAGGAAATAAAAATGCAGACGTCACATCTGCCTGATTCTCAGAACAATAGATGAAACCGCTATCATGGAAATCAGGCACTCTTAATTGCCAGGAAGGTACAATGAGTGGAAATAGTTTTAAGAACTGACAGATAAAGTCTTTGAAATACATTTCACATGTGTATGTGTGACAAATCTCACTGGCTGAGCCAACAGGCAGCATATTTATTTGACAGAATGTTATTCAAAGGGAATAGTCAGATGCTCCCCACCTCAAAGGCTACAGAACTATTAAGCCTTTTATCCTAAACAACTGCCTTAAAGCAGAAAGAAAAATTCTGAGCTAGTAATGCCCTGGGTTTATTCTCTAGGTGCAAAAATACTTGAATTTTGCCACCTTCTATCAGAGCAACACATTTGCTCCTTGAAATGTTCCTCTGGAACAGCACATCCTGCTCTGACTTGTTTGCAGAGTGGGCACCAAATCTATGGGCATATGTACAGCACTGAGCAAAAACACACAAAAGCCAGAGTTTGTCAAGTCTTACTTGACTTTCCATGTCCAATTCCTCACATTTTCAATAACTTCTGGGATTAGCAAAGGCCTTAGGACGCAACACATTGCACTGACTGGGAACTGTTTTCTCCTCTTGGATCCAGCTGCCACAACTCAGCAAGTCCTTCCTAGTCCTGAGAGCCTGAACAGGAGTGATCGCAGACAGATGTTCCCTAAACCTTTCCTTAAGGGAATGCCATCACTACTCAGGAGAGGGGGAATTAGATCTTCTATCACCATGGTCTCTTGTCATCTTCTCAGTTCTAATCCTTTCACTTCCTGAGCCCCAAATAAGTAATTTCATTTGGCAACTTCCTCTTGCAGATCTAAATCCAGCAGGGCTTTGATTTGCACTTTTTTGTTTGTCACATAAGGAAGGTAGAGTGAGATTACCTGGGAAAATTCCTTAAAAATAAGAACAGTGGTCAGATAAGCCAGACCTTGTGACACCTCTTAAGCGTGTTAATGACCTTGGGGAACATAACACACAGAATTAATTGAGAGAGACACATAAGGAACAAACTTCCTTTTTTCATCCTGGCTCTTTTTTCTCCCCCAAAAATAAGGAAATGGTAATTAAAAAGTGCATTTATTGACTGATATTGTACAATGTTCATACACAGAGCTTAGTGGTGCTTCGGCATTTCTGACATGTAATTTTCCAAACAATACACCTGAGACACAGGAGAAAATATATAAACTGCTATGAAGTGTTGCCAAAAAAAACATCTATAGTTCATTCTCATAAACAGCGCAGGAAGGACTTCTGAGAAAAATTAACCATAATAATGTTTTTCATTGCTTTGTTCAAATACCAGGCTGCATGCAACAAGTCCTGGCCCTGCTAAAAGTATGTTTGACTTGAAGGATTCTATCCTGGGCAAAGTGAATTTGCATGAGAATCACTTAATTCCTGCAGGCAACTGCACTGATTGATTTTATGGGATCTAAAAAAAGTGTTCCCAGCATCTGGAGTAAACAGAAACCCCAAATGCCACATCCTCTGATGCCACACAAAAAAAAACCAAATTAAGGAAGGTGCACTCAGAAATGTAGGAAAGGACAGAAAGAGAAAAGAAAAAATTGTGATCAGAGGTAGGAAGCAACTTCTCTGTGAACAGAGGAAATTTCCAGTCTTGGAAAATCAGAGGAATTATAGAAGGTCCTTGTATGTCTTATCACAAGTAGTACAGAGAAGGTAGGAAATCAGTGCTCCTCTCTTCTCCTCTTCTCCCAGGGTAAAGGCTGGAAGCAAGCAATGAAATCCTCAAGGCATTGTTGCCTTTAAAGCACATAACTGGAAGGTCTCAGCACAGGTCACTATGTCAAGAAGGAATCAGACAAACTAATGAAGGGCCCCTGCATGACAGAGATCAAATCTCAGGGATCAAGTGATGAATCAGAGACAGCTATTGGCTTAGAAAGTCTGGACCCTGCTGTGTATTAGAAGCAGAAATCCCATCCTTTAATATTACACTTCACTTCTTACTTCTCTTTTCCTAAGCAACTGCTGCTAGCCACCAGAATCCTAATTTTGGTCAAAAAGAAACCCAAAACACAAACAAAACAAAACAAAACCAAATAAAATAAAATCAACCAGACAGCTTTCTTTATCCTATTCCAGACTGCAAGAAGATACGTTTCAGTGTTTTTCCACAAGTGATATTCAAATTAACTTTCCCATTACAGATCCAACAGTGAAACAAAAAAAAAGGACCAGGAAAGGAAAAAAAACCAAACCAAACAAACAAACAAAAAAACACCAACAAACCAGGAAAGGGGCAAAAAAACAAAACACGAAAGAAAAGGGGCTAAAGCTCTAGTTCCTATGAATTGCAGGGGTTTTAGTGCATTTTGGGGATCATCAGTGCTCAGCTCCTTTTCCTGGCGCAGTTAAAAGAAAGACACCCCTCAGAGAGGATGGGAGGCACTAACGACCCTCACTTTCCATTTCAAAGCCCCCAGCCTCCGGACATCCTTTCACAGGCTGGGAAGTTCACACAGCAAAGCCAATACTTGAACACTCTCCTTCCTGACTGGGCAGAGAAGGGCATTATCCGAGATAATCCTCTTTACCAATTTAAGTCCTTCCCTGGTGGCAACCTCACGGGATTTCCAATTTCACAGCCCTTCCTGGGGTTATGACTGGAGTCAGCCGAGCCGCAGTGACTGCAGGCTGCAGCGGGTGAAGCGATGCTCTTGGCTGCTGCTCTTCAGGCTCCAAACCTGCCAGGTGGCATCCCGACCTGGAGTTTATGAGCCAAGGTGCATCCTGCAAGCCCTGCGATCCGCAGCACCACATCAAAGCAAAATAAACCTCCTCTATATGCAGAGTATAAGGACACTAGAGCTGCACAACATAGTTTTCAGCTGGTGCCAGCTAGTACTGCTCTGCTGAAATCAGCGGCACTACTCTACTCTGTGTTGGTTGAAGAGCCAAAAGCCTCACAAATTTGCATTTCATTACAAAGAGCCGCCAGAAATTAAACAGAAGGGCAGGGGGAAGATGATTTTTCGCCTGGTCTGTGGGCGATTTCTTCCTTATGTAAGTGAGGTATCACCTCCCCTAGATGCGCCCGACTTCTACACGGCAACTACACAGCATTCCCGGGAAGGGCGTGTGCTCCTAGGGCTGAACAGCATCGCCCACTTCCAGCCTCCTCCTGGAAGAGCTTGGAGACAGGCGGTCACTGCCCTCTCTCTTTTGCTTGTTAAGGTCTTGTACCTCCGCCCCGGGCTGAAATTCCCTAACAGAGACCCAGCCAAGGCCAGTTCAACGATTTCCTTCCCCACCATTGGAATGGTGTTTTTCCTATTTTTTCTCCCCCACTCCCAACTAGTTAAAGTTCTATAATCTTATTGGTTTATAGGGTGTATTTATGGGCACCAGATTTTATAAGCAGGGTACTCAATACATGCATGCTATTCACAATTACACTGTGGGAGGTTTTGGAGCCTGTTCTGGAGAGAGCAAACCATTTCAGCATCTTTGTCATAATTTAACCTCAGCACTGACATCAGACACCAACCACTCCACCACCACAAAATCACTATCAGGCTGCTGAAGAAAAAGAAAACCAAAAACTCAAAACAAAAAATGCAAATTAGTTTTTCCATGAATATAATATGAGGAAATGAGAGCCTGTATTATGCAGCGTGATATCCAGTCAGTTTTCCAACTCCATGCTATAAAGCAGTTCATCCCTCCTGTTATAGATATGTCAAAATTCATAGGCAGATAAAATGTTATCATGTTATAAATATATAAAATGTAGTGTTATTATAAATATAGTGTTATGAATATACTAAACATAGCTCTGTTATAAGGATATTAAAGGTTTATAGCTACATTGACCTAAAATCATGTTTCGGGGATTACCACAAAAGGGCACCTGGAATCCTAAAAATCCTATACAGGAATTAAGACATCAGTTTCTTCAGCAGCTTCCACAGGTGTCCCTGAATAGAAGGTGTAATTTGCAAGTAAAAGGGAAAAACTTCTTCTATAGAGATTCTGAGTGAAACTCAGAACATCCTAGCCATCACCAGGCCTTAGTGATCCTAGATAACCAAAAGTCAATGTAGTTCCTGTAATCTACCTTGTGTGAATGCTGAGTTCCCGTAAATTTGCTAAGATGTAAGAGGAGTTCCCTTAAAATGTAACTAAATCAGGGACATCAGTGGCCCATCTGGCTACTGATAGCCAGAAGATAGCATATTTTATGATAATCAATCAAACGCAAATAGTCTGTTTCAGGAGAATCCACTAACATGTAAAAAGACTACCGGTAAAAGCTGTACCTATTCCCGGACTCGGTGTGTGTATTGTGAAGCAGCCTTTGTTTCAAAGGAGGCGAGGTTCTGCGAGGAACAGGAAAAGGAGATGAATATAGATGAAGACATCAGAGACCGTGCTGTTTACACATCTGATAGCATTATCCTTGGACCGAGGAATATAGAGGAACCATCGGATCAAGAAAAGAACAAAGAAAAGTCATAGCTCCGGGCAAGAAAAAGAGTATAAGAACTGGACTCAAATTCCAGCAAATCGTGAATTCACCACTCTGATGCAAAGAAGGGGGTCAGAGCTGTGTGTTTTCACCCAGAGCCAATGTCCCGGGCTTGACTCTGTCCGTTTTAATTCGTGGCTGGCTTAAATTGTGAATTTGAATGCGAAATAAATTTTATACTTTGTTATTTTATAATAATTTGATTCTCACAAATTATTGATCTGGCTTAATTGGCAATTATATTTATAACACTCCTCTTGCGATTAAATTTGTCCAAATGCATGGCTGCTGAAATGTCTTTAGCTGAAACCACATAAATAATGAGTAGCCAACACTTCTGGGCTGCAGGTCTGTAAACCAGTTGCAATAACAATTCACCTTGTGACTCTGTATTTTTAATAGAATAATTAATTACTAAATGAGCCAGTCACCCGCAGGTACACAGAGAGATCTCCAAATCTCAGATAAGAAAAATGTCCTCAATTGTCTTTTAACTTTTAATCTGAGGTTTAATCAAGCATGTGCAGATATACACCAATAGCTGCACCCACCTGCATATGTCCACTAATTAAATTTGTTCTGACAGGAAAATATTAATATACTGAGAAAGGAGGAAAAATAAACAGGAACAGCCAGAAGATGGGAAATACCCTCTTAGTGTGGGGAGACGGATGAAAATAAATAGAGGAGGGAAGCCTTTTCTCATGTGCTTGTTCTTACCAAAAAAAACCAAAGTTCTGATTTTGAATCATCTGTCTCATAAGTGCCTGTGATTCTAGTCCTAAATCACAACTGATCATCCAAATGAACCCAGGAATTTCAGCAGTTTTGGCAACTGAAACAAGAGCAACAGTTTCCCAGATGAGAATTACAAAGTCTGAGTGGTTATTTTTGCAGGGCGGGGCTTTGCCATTACAGTAGGGGGAAAACACAGACCCCATGCTGCTTCTTTGAGAAGCAATTTCACCCCTCTCCCCTTCGTGCAGTAAGACAGAAACAACGCTTTGTATATTTGCATCACAAGCATGTAAGTGAGGATAAACTAATTAACATCCTCTGCTCCACACACAGGGCTGGTCTAGGGCTCTGGGAGATTTACTAATTAAGACATTTACTAATGACAGACTTCCTGAGATGCTCCTGAACAAGTCCAGGTTTTCTTCCAGGGTTACAACTGTTATAAAACGCCCAACTCAGGAGCCAGGTGGAGCTTCTGTGTTCAAGGCTGACCCCTGTAGGTTTGTCCCAAATTAATTATTTTTCAAACAAGAACAGCACTAGGAGAGCATTTAAAATTTCAACACAACTGTTAGCAAACTGTTCTGACAATTAAAGCCACACCATGTTAAAAACACTCACTCTAACTCAGGTTTCTGCTAGCCTAAGCTTCAGACAGGACCTTAACAGAAATTTAACAAACATCTATTACCACGTTTTGTCTACATCCCTTCCTGGATAATGAGTTCAATACAATTCTCCACTATCCCCTGTTTAAGTTCAATGAACTGAGCTCCCAGGCTGCCTCTATAAAGTGCATTTCTCTCCACTTTTTGTGGTTTTCACGGTTCACCTCTAACTCCAGATACCACAGCTAGGGCCAGGTTTAAATATTTAACACTGCTGCTAGAATGCAGCATCATTCATATCCCTTCCTCCCTTCACCAGCATCTCCTACCACTTCAGCAGTTTAAATAGCACAAGGCAGAGATGGATACTATCAATAATCACAAACAAAACAGAAGGGTAAATTATCCTTTGGCAACATATAATCAGTGTGATGAGCGCTCAGTTGTTGGTGTGGTTTCTACTCCCTTAAATGATGGTATGTCAAATCTTAAAGGTGCCTAAACACCTTTAGGCACCTAATGCATGCATGATTGCATCAACACAATTTGCCAAAGTTGTGATTTCACTAAAGAGCTGTGAGGTTTCTTATACACTGTGTTTTTCATAAACCCATTACAATTCATTAAAAAACTCTCAAGCAGCATAATGTAAATACTAATCTATCAAACAAACAAAACAGTTGAAAAAACTTGGGAATACTGCTATGAATTCCACTGAACTGCAGAGAGATGCCAGTTCCTGTAGCAGCGTGTGGCTACAGTGTCGACCATGCCCAGGGAGGCCACAACCCAACAGTTCAGGGAAAACAGACCAGACAAGTCTCTTCCTTGTTTAGCATTTAGCAGTTGTTTAGCACAGTCCATTTTATTCCCCCCCCACCCCGTGCCGGGGGAAGAAGGGGCGGGGTGGGGGGGGCGGCCAGGAGGCAGAGGCCCGGGAGCCTGAGCAAAGCCCAGAGAGCCAAGAACAGCAAAGGGACACAGACCCGGGGCTGGGGCTTTATCAGGTGTCTCATGGGAGGAGTCTTAGGATCAGATTGCCGCCTCCTCGGAATGGAAAGGCTTCACAAGTTCCCACTGAATAATAGGGTGTTTCTAAAAGTCTTCATCAGAAGAATGATCTTGGTCCCTTAAGATTGAAATTTGGCCTACGGAAATTCCTTGCGTTACCTTAAACATTTATAGCATTATCTTAATCACTTTTGAAAAGGAAAGAAGTCATATCTATACAAAATCTATTTTTATAACGCCAAGGAAGAATCAACTCCAAGAAAAAGCAAATCACTAATGTGAGAAATGAAACCCCTGGAAACAGGAGCTCTCTATCGGAGGGGGGAAGCTCTCTGTCGGAGGGGTCATGGTTGATTGGTGTTGATGGGGGTGAGACGGTCTTGGTGTTGAGGTGTTGGTCTGTTGTAAAGTGTTGAATGTTGAGGTTCTGAGACTCACCTTTAGTAGTTGTTGAATGTTGCTGTCTTACCCCATATTTCTCTGAGTCGGGAACTACTGCTCCCAGAATGACCTGCACTTCCCTTACTCCCAGAAGGCCCTGCACCCAGACTGAATGTAAATGAGGGGCTGTTGGCACCATATGGACAGCTTCAAAAAACCAACAAATCAGCACATATAATTATGACTTTGACCACGCCAAACCACAAGGGATCACCCACACTTAACCAGAGCTGGATTCTGTCCTACTATAGTAACACTCAGTCTAGATGTCATCCCTAGACCTCACACTTTCTTACGGGCGCTCACAAGGGTGGTAGGCTCCAGCTCTGCCAAAAGACAAAGCTGCACTCCTCTTCCTGTGGGAGCAGTGGTGGGGTGAGTGACCCCTTGGGTTCCCCACCCAGAGCTGTCCTTTATTAAAGGCCTTTCCAAAGAAGCTGGTCTTCTGGCACTTCTTTTTCACAACTGAGACAAAAATCACTTGTTTCTCTCTCTGAAAGGCTGATTTACCCCAGTACAAGACAGAGCATGTTACTCATTGTGGAGGACAATTAAGTCCCAGAAACATTCACTGCTCTGCTGGGAACAATTGACACCATTGTGCTGTCAACAAGTCTGTGTCTTATGCACATTCCCCACCACCGCCCTTTTTTTTCCTGCAGTCATCCAATATAAGCACAAGGAGTGGGATGGTGAAATTTTCCTCATGTATTGGTATAAAGTACATACCCTAAAATCACAAGAGAAGATATCAAACACAAGACATCAGTCCCAATACAAGGACACTGAAATTCTAGAATATTAATTGGCTCTCTCATATGCTTTTTGATTTTTTTCTACCATCAAAGACTAGCACTTATAAGATTTTTCTCCTGAAATATGAAGGGTAGAGGCTTCAAGATGAAAAACAAAGCTGAAACATTCACAAGAATTCCCAATCCCCATACTTAACATCCAAATAAAAGATAAAACTCTCCAAATACTCTACAATTCCAAAATATCATCAAGCAAGTTGACAATACGGATAATACAGGGATTGGAGTTAGAGAATATCCTGAGCTGGAAGGGACCAAGGATCAAGGAATCAGCCTGATGTCACCCTGATTCTCTATAACTCTTCATACCCAACCCATCAGACAGCTACTCACCCCTCATGGACAGAAGGTAATGGACAATGTGCGTTTCTCCACTGGACTGTTTGTAAAACTATGGAACTTTACAGAAATTACATTAAAAATACCCACCAAGTTTTACTTGATTAAAAAAAACTGCACCAAGTTGTCCAATCTTTTTCAATTTGTCATGGGACGAGAACTGCACTAGACTACATCCTGAAAAAAATTTAGGTTTTGAACATCTCAAGGCTGAGAAATGCCTTGAGCTCCCAGCTGAAATAAATTAGGGCAGGAGATTTTTCTTATTTGTAATGCCTTTATCAAAAAGAAATCAGCTACAGGTGGGGAGAATCGACAGGTCCCTGCTCCCAGGAGCAGCACAGAGGAAAAGGATGATCGCAGCTTTGTCCATTGGTATGCAGGCAGAGCTGGGGCACCAATCCACACAGAAGTATCAGGGTGTCCTGATTTAACAGTAAGACATTTGATCTCCTCTTTCTAGCTGATGTCCTTAGGTTAGGGTGAGGGGTAAAAAGGATCTTAACAGACACTGGATTCAGTTGCTCACCTTTAGACATCACTTAGATCCCTTAATTCCATGTTGGCTTGTTATTTTAGGGGTTTTTTGCTGGATTTGGTATGGTGTTTACACCTTTGCATGCTGGTTCCTCATATTTGCATGCCAGCTACTCACATCTGCATGTCAGCTCCAATTTCACCTTTTCAGTCCCAGATGCTATCTCCCAGGGAACAGCAGGGGAGGGAAGGGGATACTCAATGGAAGAGGGATTTTTAACCCTCAACAGCAGGTAATTAAAGAAAAACTATTAACAGGTGATTACAACATGAAATTATTAACAACAAATAGTTAAAACTCCAACTTAGCAGTAATTGGTTTAACCTGTTAACTCTGCAACCTTTTTTTAAAAAAATGGACAACTTTTCTACTCATAACACTCACTATTTTATGAGCCCATTGCCAAAGATATTATCTTTAGAAGCACTATAAGAAAACAAGATCTTGTTTGTGTGTTTGAATAACAAAATCATGGCCATAAATTTTTCAGAAAACACAAACCAGTTAAAAATTAGGCTTCCTTTCTTTGTCAAACAAAAGTAATCGGAACACGTTTTTTTCTCCTTCTCTTGTATAGCAGAAAAACTCACAGCATTCAAAGGAACAGTGCCTGAGGATATTTGCAAGCACGAATATATCTGTATATTTCATTCGCTTTTTATTTCTGTTCACATCCTTCTGGTTCAAACAGTTCCAGAATTCCTCAGGCCCCAAGGCACCTACACACCTGAGCTACAGATCCCAGCAGTCTGCCAGGCTTTCTGGAAGGACAGGTTCAGACATGGATATGGAAAGATCTCAGGAACATTAAGGCAGATTTCCCAAAATACACAGAATGGCAAAAGTCAGGTTTAATTTGAAGCTGGTGGGATGAGAGGAGAGTGCACCCACCCTTGGGACTTGGTATTCTGGTGGATTACCATGGTGGCTGCAGGGCCTTTCCTGCTCTTTCCCATCCCACCTTCCAACACTGGGCATGAAAATCATCTTCCCTCAAATTTCCTTCAGAAAATGAACACCAAAGGTTTCCAAAAGTTAAGTTATTGTATTTGTGGGGTGTCCTGTGGCAGGAAGGAATGATGAATCTGACTCCATATTCTTAGAAGGCTAATTTATTATTTTAAGACATTATATCATATTAAAGAACACTGAACTAAAATATACTAAAGAATACAGACAGGATACTTACAGAAGTCTAAAAAGATAATAATGAAAACTCATGACTCTTTGCAGAGCTTAACACAGCTTGACCCTGATTGGCCAATAAGTCAAAACAATTCACAGAAAATCAATGAAACAACCACCTGTTGGTAAACAATCTCCAAACACATTCCAAAGGAGCAAAACATAGGAGAAGCAAATCAGATAATGATTGCTTTCCTTTTTCTCTGAGGCTTCTCAGCTTCCCAGGAGCAAAAGTCTAGGCAAAGGGATTTTTCAGAAAATATGACTGTGACATTAAGTCATCTTCAGCCATTCTACTTTAATACAGACTGTTTAATTAACATGCTGTGACACCCATGCATTCATCATTCCATGTATTGCTCTCTTTTTTTCCTCTTCTGGTTCCCCTGATTTGGAATCACATCCTAGAGCATATCATCACTCTCAGGTGACAGGAGGCAGAGATGCACAGTAGGCACTGCTAGAGCAGGTGCCACACTCGTTGCATAAAGACAATTTTATAGCCATTACAGTGATAGCGGAAGTGCCTAAACTGCTTCCTCACTTTTTCCTCACTTACAAGTAATAAGCAGCAACTAGTTTAATTACAACTGTAAGCCATAAACTAAAACAAGTTTAACCTTAGCATGAGGGAGAATTTCTTTATCTTGGGGGTGGCAGAGCCCTGGAACAGCTGCCTAGGGAGGATGTGGAGTCTTCCTCTCTGTAAAAATTCCAAACCCACCTGGATGTGTTCCTGTGTCACCTGCCCCAGGTGATCCTGCCTGGGCAGGTGGGTTGGACTGGGTGATCTCCTGAGGTCCCTTCCAGCTCTAACTATCCTGTGATTCTGTAAATAAACTACTTCTTTAAGATATAGCACCATCAATTACTCTATACAGGATGGTGGCAAAAATAGAACAACTTCTCTGTAAATAAAAAACATTGAAGATACTTTATAGGCATTATAAAACACTACAGTATAGTCATTTCTTTGGGAATACTGAAAAAGAAAGAACAATAGCTTTTCATTCTCTAAATCAGGACCACAGTCTCATCTTGTTTATTGAAAGACAACGTGGAACTTAGTTCTCATAAACACACACTGATTTTCCTCCAGACTCAAAAGCATGGAGCTGATTGCATAAATCTCAAACTGAAAACATCTTCCACGCTACATTTTATTTATAAAAAGGAAAGAAAAGGAGTTGTTTGTTGTTGTTGTTGTTGTTTTTTTATTAAAGAGTTTCATTTATAAAGAGGAAATAAAAATACCTAAATTTTAGACCCCTAGGAACACCTACAAGACCCGCAGCCCAGCATCCTACTGTGTTAAGTGCTGCACAAACTTAGGACAAAAAACTGTCCAAACCAAAGCATCAGTAGGAGCAGCACAGAAAGAAGGCTTGAGAGAGGAAGTTATGCTAAAAAAATTACACAGATCATTGAACAGACCTCAGCATGGCATGGGAATCTACTGGCTTTATAAGTAAATTAAGCTTTAAATATTTTAACACTACTTTGAGCTATTTGTAGCTTCGCAGCCTAAAACGTGTAACTTGAGTTAAAGCAAAAAGGACTGTTCAGAGAAGAGGCAAAGCAAAGAAAGCATTTCTCAAGGAAAAGCTGAAAAGCACTGGAGCCTGAATTTCCAGTAACTAGAACCAACAAGAATCAGCCTAGTGCTGGGAACAACAAAATTACTAAATCACAGATTTAATCCTTCCAGAGACTTAAAAACATCCAGGTGCCATATTTTTTAAGCAGCAGAAAACATCTCATATGACGTTTTGTTATGTCCAAAGCTCTGTGTACCACTAAACTACGGAAGGGCTCAGCCATGAAGGTGGTTCTGGGGCAGTGAACTCAAATTCATGCTGAGCTCCTCATGTGGGACCAGGTTCTTTCAGATCTCTTGGGCTCACGGCTGACAGCTGGGAATTAACAGCACTGGAAAGTAAAATTCAAAATATCCTAAAGATATGTACTTAAAGCCTAGTTTAAACTTTATTTATATACATATTTTAATATATATTTAATTATTCAGCCACTTTTGACCAAATCATGGGGGTTTATGTACTCCCTCAGCAATCTTAGGGGAAGAGGGAATGTTGTTCCCACTAAAGGAAAGCTGAAGCACCCACTCAGCAGTTACCAGCATTGCCTCACTACAAACCAGTCCATGTTTGGTTTTCCCCCCTGACTGTAGTTTGTAAACAAAGAAGGGATATATAACTCTGCTACTGTTTCCAAAATTATTTTTATATACGAACAGACGTATTTTTTTAGTGCTCCACCTGGAAAATCTGACATGGGATTTGCAAAGTTCTGTCCTGCCTCCAGATAAAAGAGGAAGAAGCACAGGAGCACAAAGTCTGGAAATTCCCATTAGACCTGTAAAACTTCTCAATCTGGTGATAACTGAGCTAAGAAGGGGGCAAGGGGGGAAATTAGATAATTTTACATTTCCAGAAAGTTTTCATCCCAGTTTGGGAGGCCTCCTGAGATTCCTAGGAGTCTAATCAACCAGTGTGCTGAAAAATAAGGGAACTGGGCAAGGGGACAGATGGATACCTGAACCAAAGGTGCCACAGGCACATTGTACCCTCTGAAGATCTAGAATTTTCCAGTGATAATGCTAGAAAACCTCTGACCAACTCAGGAACCACAGCTCCTGTCAAACAGCGTCCCTTCTCATAAATTCATTTGCTCAACAAGTAATGCACCTGGAGAACAAGGAGGCCATTTGAAGGACTCATGGTGGGGACAAAGGAAGGCTTATGAACTTCCCCAGAAATGCCACTAGACCATGCAGGAAGAGAAATCTGATACAGATGTTCTGGACAGTATAATGCTTCCAGCTGTTCTCAGTCCGGTTTTATCTGGTCAATGCTGAATTGTACCAGAGCTGAGCAGTTCAGCAGCACCAAAAAATGCAAATACTACTCACAACATCAATCCTGACAAAGATTAAAATGTGTCATGGCAGGGTGATCTGCTCAGACCATCGCCTCATCAGGGCAAAAGGACAAAATAGGACTGCAAGGACTGCCAAGGACATGTACAGTATTGGTTCACTAATTCCTATGGTCCTCTTGGTTACCAGGAATTTTTGTTTCATGTTTCTCATACACTGCAAATTATTTGAAGCTGGCATGTTGGTGCTGTTTTCAGTTTGTGCAGCACTCAAAGTGGGGACTGGGTCCACAACTCTGCCTTACAAATAGCATCAGCACCATACTACATGGGGAATAAAAAAACCCCCTAGAACAAAACAAAGTCAAAACCGAGCTCTGCCACACACACTGAACCTGTCAAGTTTAATCCCATGGAATGGAGGGAAGGTAAAGCCTTTGCAAGAGATGAAAGACACATTCATACCTAGGCTAGAGTTTACAGACACCAAGGAGCTAATCCCACAAATGATATAAATCCTAGTCTAGACAAAGCTTTGTACACTGAAAGGAGTAAAAATGCAGTGCCATGGCATGAAATACAGCTTCCAACCCTTCAATAACTGTCAGAACTCAGAATGTCCCACAGACATTCTCGGACGTTCCAGAACCAGGTCAAAAGCATCTGAGACCCTGGCATGCAGCCAGAAACCCCTGTGACTTTGAATCTGACCCATGGAACAGTTTACCAACTTTGCAGGAAGAACAAGAAGTCACAAAAATTTAGATATTGTAGTAGAAGTAGTCACGAAGTAAAGGGTAGGATTTCTGAGTGCTGTACAGGGGGGTTTTAAGCCTTGTACGCAGGGGTCCAGGTTTTGTACATGGGGGTCAGGAGTTTTAAGATGGAGGGACTTGGGTGTGCCCTGTCCTCTTTCTTTCTCCTTCCTAACCTCCATGTCTTTGGTGGTGTTGGCACTCACAGATTGGTTTAGAGTAGAAAGTCACTATTCAATATAGATAGTAGGTATTGGGGAAAAAGTATAAACATGTAGTACGTAATATATGATATAAAAGATGGCACCAGCCCCCTGGGAGGGCAGAGTGCCTTTGTCTGAGCTGCTGAACGGGCCACAGCAGTTCAGGGAGAAGAATCTTGTAGATAACCAACAATAAACAACCTTGAGAACAGACAACAGAAGGCTACTGAGTCTTTCTTCGAAGGCACGGGTTGGAGGAGGGACTTTTCCATCTTTCGGGGTCATCCCAATCCGGGGGTGAAACCCCACAAATAACGAATGCTGGGACTATTTCAGCAAAGATTTTAAGCACTAGAGGTTCATGCTGGCTTCCCCCCTCCTTGTCAACACACCAAGAGTTCCTCAGATAAGAATCTACCAAGGCCACCTCAGTTATTCACAAATAGGCCACTTACACCAAAGGTCATTTTGTATATTTGGGCCCCAACATTTTGGGACACTGCATTTTTTTGCTATTGCAGTGAAAACATGATGGTGCTCAAACATATTTTCTAGAAGTTCCGTATGGCCTCATCACCAGACCAGCCAATGCCCCTGATTCTTGCTCTTTTTGACCATTATAACAATTAACACATCCTAGGATGCCTGGTGTGGGAAATAACAGAAACTGTTGCACTAAGCCAGAAGAGGGAGCATAACAGATCAAGAAACAGGAAAAGAACAAGCACAAAGGCAAAGCACTGTGTGTCCCACACAGTCACTGCCAGGAAGCCAGAGACTCCAAAATAGTCAGCCAGGGTTAAAGTATCCTGAAAAGCTCCCTTCAAAAAATACACGTCTGTACAAAACAGCAATTTTCAAAAATCCTTGTTCACGGAAAGGTAGGATGGAAAGCAGTAAGTTTTTCCCAGTGTTAAAGAAACCTCCAAACCCAGGGCCTTACAAGGTGCTACAAATGTCATCTGCTGAGAAGCAAAAAATATGGAATTAGAGATTGCTTTGTGGGAAGATGGGTACTTTAAATCCATCCTGCTCTATGGGAAGCAGGAATAAATTTAAACTTTTCTTGCTGGTGTTAGAGAGGTTACCCAGCAGTCATTTCTGACCTTAAGAAACCATCTCTACCAGAGTAAGAAGAGAGACATAACAGGAGGAGCCCAGCCCCAAGTACTCTGAACTTTCCAGCCTAGCTGTGTTGACTGGCAGAGGGAGGAGGGAGACCTTCTGAGGGCTTTCCCTTGCCAAGTGCCAGGACTTTTCTCCCTGACTCCTCACTTTTCCTACTCTTCAGCAAGTGTGTTGTTACCCTTCTGTAGCTCCTGCTGCCACAGGAGGTGTCTTGCTGTGGGGCAGTATCTTGGCACATCTTCAGATACAAGGAGAACTCCCCTTCTGACAGGCACAAGCCCCTGCAGCATCATGAGACCAAGTCCAGCAAGGGCCAGATTAAACCTGAGGTTTATTAATACTGATTTTGAGCAGAAGCTTTGCTCACTAGACAGCACTAACTTTGCCAGCCCAGGATGTGTCAGGGTGAGGCTGTTCTAAAGCACGACTGTATTTGCTATAATCCCAGACCACATGCTGGTGTATTAAGATAAAAACATCTTTGAACTTTTACATTTATTTCCCTGGATTTCTTTTTGGTACTGATTCAACACCAATACTAGGATCACTGTGATAAAGAAGGCAAGTTACATTATTTTAACCTTGCAAATACAATTCCATCTGGTTTGGGGGAATATTTTCTCTGCACTTTCAACTGTGAAGTTTTAAAATTACAAGAGCATACCTGGATTTGGACCCAGTGGAAAAGTTCCTACTGGGCTGCTGCTAGCTGTGGTGAGGAGCCCTTGAAATAAAAACAAACCAACCACAAATCACACTATTGGGAAGGCTGTCATTTCTGGATTCAACCATAGTAATAAAATATAAGAGGAGAAAAATAAATATTTGCTTTAGTCCCAGACACAGAAAGTAAATCATCCACAGAAAGAATGACATTCCACTCCTCCCCTTCATCCCAAACTAGAGATCAGGTCTATTGACATGAATAAAAGCAAGGAGAAAAGAAAGAAAAGACAAACTCATAACACAACAAACAGAACAGCTGTATATTCCTTGCAGACTATACATATCCATTATATCTATTAAATACATGAGACAATTAACCAGAAAGTCAGACACCTCAATTTAGCTGCAAGTTTTCCACACATTCCTTGGAGAAACTGGGGTGGGGGTGTTCCATATAGAAGGCATTTTGTGAAATTATATACAAAAACATCTGAGGATTGAAATATTCTCAATTTCTTGACCTACTATCTCAAGCTGGACACCTAAGAAATAGAAAGTCTCCCACCCTGGCCTTGAAGCTCCTCAGAAAGCACAATTCCCCCTCTTCATTCTCCACCAATTCCTGAGCCAGGTCACACCAGCCAGGGCAAGGCAAAGAGCTGCCCCCACTTAGGTTCATGGCCCCTGACTTTGAAAGGACCAGAACATATTAAAAGGCAAAAAAACTACTAATAAAATCCATCACAAATATCACATCATTGGCAGTGGGGTTTTAGATCATCTAACTCCAGGCTTGAACCCAGTCGGATCAAGCACTTGAACAACACGTATTTAGATGCCAAAATGAACAAATTACATTACATTAATGTAATTTGAATTACATGTGGAAACTTTTTGAAATATGCATTTCTAATCCAGGTACTCAAACAGGATGTAGGACTTTCCTAACAGTTTTGCTTCCAAGTGGCAGCTGAGCAGTGGAAAACCCAGCTTTGACACACTTGTTAGTTCTGTGGTTAGAAGAGACTAGCTGTGTAGTCAGATCTCACAGCCTTCTGAAGAATATACTCCAGTCATCCAGAGCTCTGGTATCTGGCAAATCTTCAATATCACATACTTGCTGACTGTCCTAGTGTGCTCCAGGATAATGCTGAATTATGAACCCAGCCCTTTGCACAAAGTGTTCCCATATTCTTTTCAAAAGACCTCCCTCCTTCACCCAGAAAGTTAAAGAACTGATTCAAGCCCCGCTGTGGAAATACAAAGTTTGTGTTTTAGCTAAGAGGAGTGTAAAGCAGGGAGAACAGAATTTCATAGAGAATAAAAGGGATAAACCAGCAGCTCTAATGAGAAATTAGAGCAAGGAGGGTGCTGAGGCTACACGGAAAAAAAAAAAAAAAAAAAAAAAAGCTATGTCTCTCATCCTTTCCACACAAAGAATTGAGAGTGAAATGCTCAGGAAATGAGTTTCAGGCAGAATGACAATTGCTATGCCCTAAACTGCAACCTCAAGCCATACCCACAGGGAATATGACTACTCCTGGCATGTGACAGGCATCAGGCTGTCTATGCCAGGCAAAAGGGTCCCATTCTGCAAGTCTCTTAATTTGAAGGTGGAGCCACAGTAAATCCATTGTTACAACTCATGCCACACTCCATTGGTTTCTGATCTATTCCCATTCCTGTCTCTCCACTACCTTTTAAGATTGCTAAATTCACAGAAGTAATCTTAAAGAAAATCAAACACCCTTTTCAGATTATTTTTTGTGATTTGCTTCTGAATAAAGATACTTGGCAGAATCTTCAAGTTTAGCAATTCCAGTTAAGCCCTTAATTCCAAGTATAGAAACTTAAATTCAGATATGCATACATCTGAGTCATTGATAAACATTGTTAAGAGACCCTTATTTTTAATGAGAGCAAAGCCCTGTGATCCGAGGACATCTGAGCATTACAGCCTCAAGTCAATACCAAACTTTGCAACTGAACATAATAAACCCTTTCTTGTTTTATATAGAACTGGCAGGTTAGAAATTCCAGACAAACATTCCCTCAAGTTTCTGTGATGAGTCACACCAAACACTGGCTACCTTCACAGCAACAAGTCTTCATGCAAGTAATGGAAGGTAAAAATGAAATCGCTAAACAAAAACCCCACAAATCCACAGTATTTATACAAGACCTGTATCCACACTTAGTATCAACTAGACATACCAGGTTTTACATCATATTAAAGACCATACCTAGACAGGCAGAACTGAGGTTTGTTTTGTGTACAGGCGCAGATATAAAATAGGTTAGTTTCAATTTTCAGGAACAAGTTGATTTGCTATAAATCAAACTTTAATATCAATGTACTCACAAGGAAGCACACAAAGCCCCCAGACAAGTAGGATCACAGTATTCTATTAGAAAGGTGACTTATTTTTTGGCATTTCTTGGAGTTTTTGGAGCCATTAATAGACACATGCCAGTTTTGAGACACACCTCACAGTCTGCCTCTGCCTACTGGCATTTGAAGACTTGGTTTTTGGAGTTCAAAAATTCCACTCCTCTTTTTCCCAAGACTCTCTAAAAGGTTTACTGCTCCTATATTTTTTTTCCTCAGGTCTGGATTATCCAGGTCTGGGTCTATTTTATTTCAAACCTTTATCCCCTCTGTGATCTGAAGAGGCTATCCCTCCTTCCTCCAGAAGGAGTTCTCAAAGATTTTATCAAAGCAGCTAAAATATTTTTAGAAAATAAGAATACCTAGTCTATCTCTGAGAAAGCACACCTTCAGCTATTTCAAAGGATTTCTGAAGAAGAAATTATTCCCCCCTGTGGCAGTTATACTAATTATTAACATCTTTCCCCCTCAGTATCATAGTTATGCACAGTATAAATATAATTTCAAATTTAGTAGTGAACTAAACAAGATGACTTCTTAAATCAAACCCAAAGGATTTTAACTGTGTCAATGCAAAAATAACCAAAATAATATAATGATACTTATTTACAAGCTCTTTAACTTCTCAGGTGGTGATTTATTTCAGAAAATATTACAAGATTTAAGATAAGAAAATAAACAGAACTTCAGACTTAGAGAATGCAAGACTGCCTCCTTGCAAAAGTGAAAAAAAAAATCCAAAAATACACGTGCCATTTCTAAGGAGGCTTTCAGCCCTTACTTCATTTGATAACCATAAAACAGATGATCTTCAATTATGCCTTATTTTGACCCTTGTTTTTATCCACCAGTTTCATGAGAGATTTAATAAAGGAGGTTGTGGCACTGCCGTTATTAGTGCCAAATTTAAACCCACCTATGAGTTCACCAAATAATCAAAAGTCCAATAGTTTTACTCCTCAATAAGAAAGTTTCACATGCTATGCCAGCATAGAACATAAGTAGAGCAATAGCCTTCACAGCAAGATTTTCAGTTTAACACAACGCAAGCTGAAGTTAAGATAGGAAGAAACACAACACCAAAGCTTTAAAAACATCCCTTAGTCTCTAAAAACCTTCCTACAAAAACAAACCTTCCTGAGTGATACCACAGGGTATGTGCAGTCCCAGCTCCCTTCAGGAGGGTTTAACTAATCATCAGTTAATTAATGGTTATTTGGAGCACTTGGAGAAGTGTGTACATCATTTCAAGGCACTGTGATTCACAACAAGAAACACAAGAGAATAATTGTAAGCTATAGTATAGTAAAGTAAATATGTTTATAAATATGTAAATATTATAAGTAGTAAATATGTTTACTTTACTATAAATGTATTTACTTTACCCACCACATCTTGTCTTCGAGAAGAGATGTTACCTCACCCCTGACGATATCGTATGGAAAAGGGAAAGCATGTTCACCAACCTGTTCCTTCTTGAATATCATGCTTAGTTGCTGGATTGAATAAAAATACACTCGCTGATAGAACACTGAGCAATCAGCTCAAATTTGGTGTGACCTCCCTTGTCTAAATTGAATAACAACACCCAAAGTTTCCCCATCTTGTCTTTTACACCTTTTACCTATTCTAAAGAGCAGCCCCAGTACATGATGTATTCCTTTTCCATGCTATTTGCTGAACACTTAAGATTTTTTCCAGGAAAGGTGAGAGTTGTTTCCATTTTACAAGACTTGAAGCTCCCCGATTGATTGTAGCAGCCTTATTTCTCACTTCTGCTCTGAAAGACACCAATTGCTTTGCCTCAAGCAGGTCTTGATGGTCTATGTTTCTGTTTTCCTCTCTGAAATAAAAAAATAAATGCCCAAGGAAGCACAGGCAGCAAAATAATCGAAGCAGATGGATTTCAGCTGGCAAGATCACATCCATCACCTGTACAAAGTCTCCTGCAAGAGCTTCCCAGCTGATTTACATTTGACAACAGCAATTGTGATTGCTCAAAGGCTCCGAAGTGCTGAGAGCAGCAAAGGTATAGTGCTTTATAGCAGCTGGGGCTAAATAAATTGCATAGCATGTTGCATATACTTACAGGAGGCCTGCCCACTGCACTTTGCCCTCCACTCTGACAGCATTAGAAACAAATAAATGAAAAGATGGCAACACTGTGTGACATTGGCATTACTCACCAAAGCTTGAGAAGATATTCAAGTACCTCCTGGTAATTTCAGAGATGAATACTCACCTGCACTTTAAAAGATGGGCCCACAAAAAGCACACTTTGTCAGCTGACTTTCAGCTTGTACAATAGGTGAGATGGTTAGAAGCCTCCCTTCATTAAAAGATAAGATGCAGCCCAATACCACTGGCAATTAAAGCTCTGTTAACAGTTTTCTTATGGATAATAATAACAGACCTCCTGTGACACCAGCTGGGATGACCCATCCGCTGTGGTCTAAAGCAGCAGTTCCCACCTGCAAACCCTAAACATTGTTCCAGGTCTGCAGGAAAAATTTTGTGAACTAAAAAAAAGAGATCCTGGTGGAAAGGGGAAGTGATTTTTCACAGGCTTCCCAAGCTATGGAGCAATCTGTGGTATGATCAGCAGGAAATGAGCAGAGACCTCATGAGGACACAAGGAGTCTGTAACCAGAAATATTTGGAAACCCCATTGTTGCTCATTTGACCATCTCACAAAAGCTATTGAAGTCAATGACCTCACTAGAATGGCAAAAAATAGACAGTTCATTTTGAAATATGGTTCCATACCACTTTTTTTTTTTTCTCAGAGACCTCACATGACATCTTAAGAACTGACAACTTTGAAGGAACAATATTCAATACTGCAACTTCTATTCAGCAATATTTCCTCCTCAGTTCTCAAAACAGTTAGAAGAAACTGAAGGGACAAAAGGAAAACCACCAAGAAGAATTTAAGAACTGAATTGGAGAGGGGAGGGTAAGGAATAAGAAAGAAAATTCAATAGACTAAAACACAAAGTTGAATCCTACAAACAGCTATTTTTTAATCCACACACTTTAGCTGCTTTAATTATCAAAGAGTGAAATGCAAGCTTTAAACCAACTCCATGTTTGGAAAATGAAATTGAAAACAAACCCAGAAAGCAAAATCAACTTTATCTAGTCCAAAATTATTAGACCTGTGTTGGAATATATGTTTAGATCAGCTCCCTCAGATGAGTGCTAGTTCAGAATTAAAAATTATTTGACTTCACCTGCAAGTGCTGTGTGGTTACCCAGAAATAAAATCCTCTCCCTTGCAGACAGGGAGGAGGTTATTCTGTGACAACTTATCTAAAATAGCCACTAAATAATTAAGTCCTGCTAATTTTCAGTGAGGACAGAGATTAAGGAGCATTTTTTTGTGTACCAAAACAGATCTTAATATTAAACCATTACTGCTAAAATTGAAAAGTATCTAGTGATTTTTTTTTTTAATTTTCATGTATGACTTTTTGGGGTTTTGGATAATTTTTTTAGTTTTTGGCATTTGCATAAAGAAAGCTTATTTTCATTCTGAGAGGACAGGAGGAAAAATTTCCTGAAACACTTTTGGATAACTGAAAAATTGGAGGGAAACATTCCCCCTTTCTCTATTGTTGAACATCATTACTTTTCCTGCTTTTTTAAATTGACTGAAAGGTAACTCCCCAGCATTTCAAAGCTTGGTTCCATAAATAATGTTTATAGCTAGGTATGAAAAAAATTTATACTTATACATACAAAAGGATTTATAATACAGTTAATTGAGAGTCTTCCAGAGTGTTCAGATTACTTTGCACCAGAAATTTAAATTGTAAAATTCTTAATGGAACCATGAATCTGATTAAAAATAATATCTTGACAATTTCCTAGTCATCCACCTGACAGCACTGGGAAGAACAGCCTGAGAACCCCCCTAACCTGTGCTCTATGGATCCTTGAAATTGGGACTGCTAAGGAATTTGAGGAGAACACCGGGAAATCCACCTCTGGCTGGAACAGAACAAAGACCAGAGATATTTTCAGAGATATTCATTGTTACTAATCATGTTCAGGAGGCATTTGGACAGTGCCCTTAATACCATGCTTTAATTTTTGATTAGCCCTGAAGTGCTCAGACCAGATGGTTGTTGTATGTCCCTTATAAATGAAATATTCTATTCTATTCTATTCTATTCTATTCCTTTGAAGATGGAAATAAAAACATCTAGAGAGACTATTAAGACTGTTACCTGTGGCTTTCTTGGCTGTCAGACACAGACCTAAAGCCATCTCACACTTTTCTGATGCTGCCTGCATTTCTCTCTCACATGTGCTAAAAAAAAAAAACAGGATTATTTTTCCACAACAGTCATAGCTGAGCATCACATACCTGATTTTTAATCTGCCACCTAGAAAGGTTTGCCCTAAGTCCCCACACACATCACAGTGCTGTATTGTGGCAAAGGAGACGTGTTACATCACGGGGCCCTGTGCACAAAAACCTGCCTAACCTGCCAGCACCTCCCTCGACAGCAGCCACAGCCTGTGGCCCCACTCCTGTTCCCTACTCCTAAAATAACTTCACCCACACAGAAAGGTCTGACACATGCAGACATCAACATAGCAGTTAGATGAATCACCCTTGGAGCTGCACACATTACAGCCATGATTTCCAAACAGGCATTCTGCAATCTTCCAGAGTTGCAGCATTTGTTTGGTAAAGCTTTGGTCCCCCATTCTCCAATCAAGAGCCTACTCTCACACTGAAACCGGGTACAAGCACTGCTCTCTGCAGCATGAGGGGCTTAAATGGTAATTTAACTTGAAAAGGAGTTAAACCATGGGCTTCCATCACTTCCAGTGATGTCAAACTGCTGCTGTAAAAAACTAAGGGGCATCCAGATTATTTTTTTGATTTCACAACAATTAAAAAAGCAAGTGTGTTTCCTTCTGCCTAAGTAATGATGACATATTCCACATCCCAGAATGGGCCAGGCTGGAAGGGACCACAGTGATTCATCTGGCCCCACCTCCCTGCTCCAGCAGGGCCACCCCAGAACACAGGGCACAGGATTGTGTCCAAAAGGGTCTGGAATATCTCCAGTGAGGAGACTCCATACTCCACTCTCTGGACAATCTGTTCAGTGCTTGGTCACTGCACAGAGAAGAAGTCCTGCCTCCTGTCCAGGTGGAATTTCCTGGGCATCAATTCCTGTTCATTCCCTCTTGTCCTACTGCCCAGCTCCACCAAGCAGAGCCTGGTTCCATCCTTTACCACCCTTCCTTCCTGAAGGAGTCTACTTTCATAATTGGTAATAGTAAGCATGTCTGAATTATTTTGAATGGATGCTTTGTGGAATTTTTGCTTTTTTTACCATGCATTTTATCTCAAAATTTGAAAATTATAACTGATTACAAAGCAATTTCATAAAGGTTCTTAAGTTCACATTGAGATTTCCCAGTAAAATGATAACTGATTATGAGACAATTTTGTACAGGTTCCTAAGTTCATATTGAGATTTTCCAGTTGCTCTCCTGACATTATCACTATTCATACATCATACACAAATGTCTTATGCCAAATATTTGCAAGGATGTGCCCAAATCTCTTCTAAACTTCTTCAAGTCTCACTTAAAAAACAAAAAAAGTGTTTTAAAAACAAGGAAAATTAAGAAGTCTGGCTTTGGGTTTTCACTTCCAGATACACCTCCAATTATAGTGGAAGATCTAATTTCTAGTGAAGTCCCCCAGGGCTTTCTCTTGTGGCAGAAAGCAGACACACTTCCAGGATACACCAATTTACTCCCAGCATGAGTTCTTCCAGAATCTATCTGCTATGGATACCAAAGACCAAACATATTTCTACCTGCACTGGGAAAAAGGCCAGTGCCTTCCATGTAGTGTTATCAGCATGAGTGACCCTGTGAGTCATTTTTGCCATGATTCATTCCATTTTGCAATGGAATGCCAGTCTTGACTCTACAGCTTCAAGAACAGCCTCTCCCTGACAGCCTCAGATGTGGAAGGAACCACTCACCCATCACCATTCCAAAATATTGCTGTGTTGAAATAAACCAAAGTACCTTAAAATCTGTTTGGAAAGGTGAGACCAGAAGTAAGGCACTTTGTATTATGTTCCATAGATGAGCTCAAGAGTTTAGGATGACCCCGATAACATCAGCATAGGGTCTATGACTTCCTATTTCCTCTTTCCTCTCAAAATCCATCCCCAAGTCCCTGACAGCAGAGAAGTGATGTGTTTGTACAGCCCCACCCTTCACCAGACGGACATATCCAGCCCAGCATCACAGTCACTGCTAAAAAAACAATCACTGAAGCTAAAAAGCAAGCAAAACAACCTTTAGGTTTTTTCTCTTGGGTCTGGCTTGTACAGTCAAAGATGTTACTTCTCTACAAAGAACAAAATGTTGTTATTATATTTCTCCTTTAACCGACACTCAAGAAATCTGTTAATCCTTCTCCTTTGGTAGGGAAAGCTTTGTACTTTATCTCTCTGCAGTTCGAACCATTTATGCCTGGCTTTTTAAGGGAGCTGGAACCTTTTAAAAGACTTGGAATTGTTTATGCAAAGAAGGCTGAAGGCCTCAAGCCAGCTGACACTAGTCCTTCCACATGCTCTAAAGGTAGTGATATGGGGAAAACAGGTCAAGGAGGCAAGAAATTCTGCAGTTCTTACCAGAGAATCCTACCATCCTTTAATGCAGTCACGAGAGAAACCCCTACTCTCCTTTGCCTTCCTATAATAATCAAAGGATCATGGTCCTTTGGGTTGTGCAGTCTGAGGAGAAAATCTTTCCTGGTGAGAAGCAAATCCTTCTCCTCTTCACTATTGGCCCAAACAAGACATTCAGTTTCACATTTAAACAGGATAAAATAACTCAGCTACCTGCAGAGAAAAGCCCTACAGATAGTTAGTGCTGTGACTAGATTATTAAAAGTGTAATTTCAAAAGGATTCTGGTAAACTCTGATTTCTTTTTATCAGCAATATTCTGAATTTGCTTTTCTTTGTGCCAGTAGGACAAAATAACACTTTAACCACCCAGGGCAATTTTAAGTGCAGATAATAAATATTTCATGCAAAATGCCTATTATCCCATGCAAATACAATGTTTCAAAACAATAAATCAGTTTGAAGTACTTCTACAATGGTCATGAATTTCCATTAGTGATTTCTATTACTGAAAAATTCAGCTGATTACTATCTCATTCCACTAGTCAGAGAAGTTCAGGTGTGGTCAGAGAATTGCATCTACCAAGTTGTCACACCCTGGAAGAGTGAAACATAAATGTTCTCTCCAGATCCTTCGTATGGGATGAAAAAAAAAAAAAAAAAGCCACAGCATTATTTTCCTTCCATATTCTCGAGAATACTAATGATGTACAAACACATTCACTTCCTCATAACTTAATTTGCCAGGTGAATGGGGAGTGTTTAGTTTTTTACAAACTCACTGGAGGTTTTTATTGAACAGGTCCATTTCTTGCTTCTGATAAAAAGGTTACTGCCCATGGATTTTAATGAGAGTTGCTTTAATGCAGTATAAGCATAAAAAAGCTTAATAATACAAAGGTGGGAGGGGAGTTATCCAAAGTTTTTCTGTGATCCTTAATTTTGGAAACTTAAGGGAAGCCATATTACTGATGCTAACTAACAGCATAAATTCATAATGACAAAGTGACAAAAGAAAACCAACCCAAAAGTCACACAGAGAACCAGTCTGAGCTCAAGACTGAGGCACAGGACCTCCTCTTGCTCAGTTTCCAGTTACACAAGAGTTTAGTCGCATGCATTTGTTAATTCCATCCTTGTTTGATCTATATTGTTGTGGCCAGCCTCCACCCCTCTACTTCACTTTATTTGATAGGAAAGGTATTTCTATTTTGTAACGTGCTCTGGGAAGCAGCTGCCCAAGCCAGTGTCTCCCCCTCCATATTGCCTCTGGAATGTGCTGCATCTTATAATTTATTTTGGCAACAAAAACTCTAATATGTTTTTATTTGCATTTCAGCATGGCTTTTCTGTTTTTACTGTTCTGCTTGGGTGTTTTTTTGATTCTTGATTAATTTCTAATTTGATACCTGATTAATTTCTAATCCCACAGTATGAAATTAAGATAGAAGCCCTCAGTTTTCATCCCTGAGCTAAAAGGCTCAGAAACTGAGTGCTGAATGCCCTGTTATGATGAAAGGGAAATTCTTAGCTGAAATTTAACATATTTTTTTCTCACAACTGAGGTGACCTAAGGGCATGTGTGCAAACACTTACCATGGATCAGCTGGTGGGCTGAAACTTATCACACCTTGTTTTCCTAAAGCGGATGTTTGTAACTTCATATAGACATATTTGAAAGATTAAAGGAATTAAACTATGCTATAAGTTTATATTGTATGAGAAAACACCCATTTAAGCTAGACTGAAGCATTAATTTTCAACTGAACATCCAGCAGAGGCCACAAAGGTGATGAGGCTTCTGGAGCATCTCTGTGGGAGCTGGGCCTGATTAATTAGAGGAGTCAGAAAGGGGATCTCATTAATGCATATAAATATCTAAAAGCAGGTGACAAGAGGATGGTACCAGATTCTCTTCTGTGGTGCCCAGCAACAGGACAGGGAGCAATGGCCATAAACCAAAACAAGAGGTTTCACCACAACACGAGGAAGAATTTCTATATGCTAAGGATGCCAGAGCACTGCAACAGGCTGCCCAGGGAGGTTGTGTGGATTCTCCCTCTCTGGAGACATTCCAAACCCACCTGGAAACATTCCTGTGTCACCTGCTCTTGGTGACCCCGCCTTGGCAGGGGGGTTGGACTGGATGATCTCCAGAGGTCCCTTCCAATCCTAAGGATTCTGAGATCTATGCAAGAGCAGGTCGGGTTGGGGTGGGGGGGTTGATTAGATACTAGGACCAAGTTTTTCACCCAGAGGGTGGTCGGGCACTGAACAGGCTCCCCGGGAAGCGGTCAAAACCCCAACCGTGCCAGAGCTCCAGGAGCGTTTGGACAACGCTCCAGGCACAGGGTGGGATTGCTGAGGCGGCGCCGTGGAGGGCCGGGAGCAGGACTCTGACGTTCCCCGTGCTCCCCCTCCATGTCGGAACACTCCGAGCCCCAAGGATGGCCGTAGCCGGCCCCGTGTGGCGCTGCTGGAGTGCTGGGAGCCCGCCCGGCCTGGGGCGGATCGGGGCGGCCGCAGGTGCGGGGCGCGGCCAGGGGCGGCCCCAAGGGCGGGCGGGGGAGTCCCCGAGACGCCCGGGTAGGGCCGCATTTAAGGAGCGGCGTCGGAGTGCGAGAGTGTGATCACTGCGTCTACAGCTGTCACTATGCCCGTCAAAGGCGGCACCAAGTGCATCAAGTACCTGCTCTTCGGCTTCAACTTCATCTTCTGGGTGAGGCACCCCGGGCTGTGTCCCCCGCGCTGCCCGGCGCGGAGCCCGCGGGACGGGGATGGAAGGGAGGGGAAACGCCGGCAGTCGCGTTTTGTTTGCTTTTCTTATGGGTGGTTTTGGCTGTTTTATCTACTTGCTGCCCCCTGGACGGAGAGGGGCGTGTGCCCGGGTGCTCACCGCTTTATTTTCCACGTTTTTGGGGTTTTATCGTAAGGCGGGTTGAGGGTGCTGTCAGGCGGGGAGGGGGTGCTGGGTTTGTGGATAGCCCGCCCCCACTGAGCATCCCCCAGCACTTCACACAATCCTCTCCCTAAAACTCTCTGTGCAGGTCGGGCTACCTGCCGGCTTTCCCGGTGCCGGGGCTGTGGCCGGGGTGAGCCGGATCCTCGCAAGCCTGTCGTGTGTGTGTGAGAACTCCTCGTGTTGGTGGGAGCTGTGGCTTCCCTTCGTGTATGATCTCTCGGAGCAGACCGGCACCCCTTGAGATTACGTCTCCGGTATGCTTCCTGGCCCCACTACGCCTTGTTGGCCGGGCAGCGTGAGAAAGCATGGCTGAGCCGAGATGTTGGGGCTGTCCTCAAGCACTCGGAGCGTGGGCACCTGGATTTAGTACTGGCTCCTGTATGGAAAAGTACTACGGGAGCTGCTTATCTGCCTGGCGGGTAGGAGCGAAGTGTGTGGTTCAAAAAGCTGGGTTTTTTTCTGGGCTGTTTGCCACGGTGGAGAAGTGCGTGTGTGGCTGTGATGTAGAGGAATGAAGTTGGAGCTGCGGGAAGAAGCCACGTCTGGAGTCAGTCGCAGCACTGCCTGTGGGACGAGTGGAAGTTGCCGTGTTAATGGGTGAAGTGCTCGGGACGTCTCGATGTCGAAATGGGTTGCAACAGAGCTGAGAATACACAGCTGGGCTGCAGTTGAGGGACGTTGTGCAGAACTTGACCCGGGAAAGCTATGTTGCCCCCCGGTACTCGCCGGACCGTGAGCAGGGCTGTTGCGTTTGCAGGGTTAGCGCTGATCAGATGGAAAAGCCTAATAAAGCACTGCCTAAAACTTATAGTCAGTAAGTTTCTAAACTTCTTGTTAAAAGAGACTGAAGTGTATTCATGGTTTGCCTTGTGCTTGTTTTGTTTGTTTATTTCAAAGCTGCAGACTTTCTGCAGAGTATTTTATGGGACAAAAAGTCTTGTGGCAACGTCATTGCCTCAAAGAAGCTCTTAACCTGAGCTTCACCACCTTGTTGTCTGGGAGGGGATAGGCTGAGAATAGGGAGAAAGGTTTTGTTTCGCTCGGGATGTACCTGTTGGTTGGGAGTGTCATGGTAATAAAGTGCTGAGGCTTTACTCCTAATTTTAGGGGTGATCGTGAATACAGAGTTGTACTGTTGACAGAGTGGATGGAAAAGTGGTGCTGCTGCCCAGAGGAGCTGAGAGATGATGGCTTTTCAAGTTGCCTTCTTGAGGCTGGCAGTATGCAGCTAGGATGTGGGAAAGAGAAGAGGAAGAAAAAAGAATTAAAGGGAGATAAATAAATGCATCTTGGAGATGCCAGTAAGTGTCTGGAGACTCCAGGAGGCAGTGAAATGCAAGCAGCTTGGCTTAGCCAGAGATAAGTGTGTGTTTGACCAGCTGGAGTGGTCCTTGGCTCATGGGGACCACCACATGTCATTGTGGCCTGCTGAAAACAGTTGGAGGGGTGTTTAGGGGGTACAGTGTTAGCAAACCTTGTGTCCTCTATGGAGAAATAAAGTAGCTGTACCTTGGGTTATTCCACACTGAACAGCATAAAAAGAAAGGTGTTCTGTGTCTGCCAGAATTAAAAGGCAAGAACCACCCTAATAAGAAAAAAGGCTTTAATGGGTTTTTTTATGACTTTGTAGATGTGAAGAGTCTGTGAAGCAGTCAAGCATGTTGACAAAACTTGTTGTGCCCAAGTGCAATTCTGTGCCTCCTTTTTTTGAAATAAGTTGCCTCAAAAGGGTAGGTCAGGAATTTCAGGTCTGCAGCAAACCTGCAGGTGGCTGTGGATGCCATGTTAGGTGGAATGTATTTGTTTCAATCGAGGCTTGAACAAGGGTAAGAGGAAGCAGAAAGGCTCATACAGCTTGGTAAAGGAAGTTACTGAAATAAAAAGAGAAACTCTCAAAGTTGAAGCTGTATCCAAAGGAAGGAGATAAAGGTTCATAAATGCTGGTGAACCTAATAAAATAACAATAACATTAGCCAAAGGAAAGCTTTAGGAGTAATTTGTAAAAGCAAACCCAATTAACACACCCCTCTTCAGACACATGATGAAAAGGGAGTTTCTCAGGGAGTCCTTCCAGGCAGTAATATCTCCAGGTATAAAAGTTTTGGGAGCCATGTTCAGTGGGACTTTATTTTACTGGGCAAGATTTTAACAGAGTTCTGTGCCATATCCTGTCTTTGACTCTGGATTCTGCACAGGCTTGAATTGACCTCTTGATGCAAAGGAGGTAAAATAGGAAGAGCAGTAGATGTTTGATTAACAATCCTCCAAGGTCACAAAACACTTCAGAACTCTTAAGTGAGTTGTGATTAGGTAACTCCCCCTGCTCACCATCCCTTCTCTGTGCTGGAGGGCTGGAATGCAGCAAATTGGAGGCGGGGTTTTTGCTTTATGGTAGTCTGGGATACTCCGTATGTGCTACTCTCTGGGTATCTGGAAAGAACAAAGGAGAAGATTCTTTAAAAGCTGGTGTACATGTATAGGAGGGATATTGGCTACTGCAAGGGGAAGTCAGACTTCATGAAGCTGGTGCCTTGGAGCCTTTATAAGCCTGAATGTTGGAGAAGGTAAGGACTGGTTGGTGTTGGTTCACTTGTTCAATGTCTACCGGAAATATCAGGCCTCTTGTGAAAACCAGGCAGTCCTGGAGTAAGATCCTGGCAAGAATGAGATGGCTGTTGGAGTGGAGGCAGGGCTTTGGTGAGGTGCAGCTTTGCTGTTGCAGAGAGAAGCAGTGGTGCTGGTACAAACTCAGTGGTGGTCAGTATAGCCCCACCTCATCTGGAGGAGCACAGGGGGTACTCCTGGGGTGCTGGCTGGCAGCCATTGTCCAGGGTGATGGAGGTGATGGCAGCCTGCTGACAACAGCAGGGTGTGTGACACAGCAGGGTGAGACTGTTGCCAAAGGCAGGCATCAGGTAATTCCCATGGGAGGCACCAGCACTAAATGATTCAGGGGCAGCTGCTACCATGGAGCAGTGAAGCCTTGGGAGAAAAGAATCTTTGATGGCTTTACAAAAGGTGAGTGCTCAGTGTCAACAGAGCAAAACCAACTTCAGAAATGAAGGACTGAGAGAAGATGGAATTTGGTGTATAAAACTCCCAAAATCCATGGCATGCTGGTGTCCTGCAGTGCTGTAGGCTGCTCTGGTCATCTGCCTGTCTTAAGAGGATCATAGTGGAACTTGGTAATGTTTGGGAAAGAAAGAGGAGGGTTTTTGTCATCAGCAACTCTATCTTCAGCATGGAAATGTGCTAGAGATCCTTAGAATCATGATTGTCCAGGCAGTAGGTAGGGCCTGACTGTATTGAAAGAGGCAGTGAGCAAGAGCTATAGGATATTTAGCCAGGAAAGAGGACATTTTCAGAAGGAAAGTATCACTGTGGGGACAGTGGTGATATTTTCTCCTCAGCAGATGTTGAGGAATAGGTTGGTCAAGGGATACCTGGCTAATCACAGAATGGATTAGGTTGGAAAAAACCTTTAAGATGATCTAGTCCAACCTGCTAACATGGAGTTCAGCAGCCTTTTGTTAATTTTTCTTCTCTCAAGGTGCTGTCTTGGCACAATCTTTAAGTGCTTGACATGTAGCCCAGGAGGTTGGTCCTGGGAAATGCTACCATTCTGTCCTGTTCTCTTAAACCTTCCTGAGGATCTTGTGCTTGATTGATCTGATGACCTTTCTCCAGCTGGGAAGTCTGGGCACTAACATGGTATTCTCTGAAACTTCTGGGGCTTCAAAGTTTGGCTTAAAACGTGCTTGTGGCCTAAATGGAAGGAAGGGAACACCTTTGGATGTTTGCACCAAGTCCAGTTAAGCATCGTAAGTTTTAGGGTTCCTTCCCCTCTCTGAGGTGTAGGAATTAGGGATGGCTGTGTTTTTTCTTGGGTGTTGCAGCAGGCACCAAGCTCCTTGCACTGTTGTGCTGTCCTTGCTGGGGATTATGTTCTCCCACCTAGGTTTGCAAAAACAGCTCTGCTGTCTTGGCATGACCAGTGCTGGCCCTGGCATCCCTGACAATCTTTCTAATAATACAAGTTTGGGGACTGTTTTGGGGTGTGGGAGAGAGATGTCAAGCCTGATACAGAACTAATTTTTTTTTTTCCACGAGGCTGGCTTGAGCTTGGCAAGAAGTCAATGGAAAGAACACATTTTGTTCCTTAAACCTGAGCTGTGGAGTGGTCTCAGCAAAGTTGCCTTGGACCAACCTTAGTGTGAGCAATGCTGGGTTGCCTTGAGTTGTGTAGCGAGTGACTGCCTTTAGCTGTGCTCCTTTAACTCCCTGGGTTTGATCAGGCTTGTTGGTCCTTGTGATGAAGTCTTTTCCTAGGAAAACTGTGGGCTTTTGAGCAACTGGATCACACCAGGAAGTACCTGCCTGTTCTCCCACTGGCTTCCTGCTGTTGAACAAAAGCAAGGCCTTGCATTGTCAAACTTCAATTCTGGGTTTTCTGCTTGGGGATTTTGTGGAATATGAAAACATCTGCTGCTAATATTTATGGTTTAATGTATTTTAGGCAAGCAAGTGCTGTAGCACAGAGGCAGAGTTCATGTTGAAGTTTTGAGCAATCATTTTCTTGTTCCTTTCCACTGTTGGGCAGCTCTCTTGGCCTGACTCTCCAGAGTGCCTTGTGTTTTATGAATAAATGCATTTTTGTGTGGTAGTGCCTGTCAAAGTAAGATGAGCAAAATTAGGCCTGGAGAGCCCTTTTCCTTCTGTAGCTTGAAGATACCGGTGACGTTGTTCTCAGCCATAATCTCAGCTGCTTTTGCGCACCAAGATCAGCAATTCAGAGGGTCTTTCCTCCTCCAGCGGAGGACTTGCAGGATGGGCAGGGAAATATGCATGTGTCTGTTAGTGTGTATATATGCAGGCATGTATGAAAAACCCAGAAATTAGTTGCTTTTGCTTTCTGTAATGAACCGATGCAGTTGCTGGCTACAGTGTGAGAATCAAATGCTGCTTGGACTCAGCTCAGTGTATATTGACTCTGGTAAGTTCTGTGGAGTCAAGAATGGAGTTTGGACTATGTTGCCTTGAGAAATCTGAAGCTACTTAAGAGTTCCAGCAGTCCTGGCTCCTATTTGCAACTTTAATTGCAAATATAGTAGACTGGCTTCTGAATAGGAACTTGTATGAAATGGGCACTAGTCTTGGCAGTGATTCAGGAATTTTGTAATGCTGCTCCTACTCTACTGGAACACCATTTTATTCCAAGAAGTGCTGTGGCATTAACATAGGCCACAACATTCTTGAAACTAGCTAAGCAGAAAGAAGATACTTCCTTTCCAACCCACTATTTTCCAAACTAGTTTGAAAATAGCTGCAGTTTCTTGTATAACTGCAAGCCCACAGAGCACAAGTGTTATGGGAGCTGTTTCAAAACTCTGAAAGCCTGTGCTGTTGTGGATAACACTAATTCTGTAATTGAGGGTTTAGAGTGATGTTGAGCCTCACTTGTAGTTGCTGTTTAGGGGGTTTTATTTGTGGAGTACCAGCCAGTAAAAGGACAGAAGCAGTTCATTACTACTCATACTACTCATAATGTTCTCAATTTCTTTGCCTGTGCTTTGCAATGTTATAGATCTGGTCCTGGCTTTCTTAGTTCAGTCTAAAACAATGAGAAGTAAATTCTTATGCAGTCAGATTTATAGCTAAAAGTTCAAGTATTTAGGAAATGAAGATGGTGACTTTTTCATGTCTTCTTGTCACATCCTGGCATAAACCCATATATGGAACAGTAGTGTTGAGCGTGACATACCTTCTTACTTCTAGAAAAAATGTTCTGTTAGATACCATACTTAGCTGACAACATGAAAGTAGTATTTATTTTTGACTGACTTCTTTATTTTCACATAATGACTTACCTTCTGCTGGAGGTAATGCCATGAGCTTGGTAGAAGTTGTATGTTAACTTGGCCTAAAGGTGTCAAAATGGCAAACCCCACTTTTGTTGTTGTTGTCCAAGGGCGTTTTGTTACAGGCTTTGAGCCACTTAACAGGCATGCTTGAACTGTCTTGATTTCTTCCCCATCCCTGCCTCTAAGCTGTGGAAGTGGGGAAAGGGCTGGGGGACGGGTGTCTCTTTCCCAAAGCTTTGTCTGCCAGGACACACAAAGGACTGTCTGAGGACTTGGTAAGTGCTTGGACCTTGAGCTCCTTGAGAGGTGATTCTGCCTATGGAAAGACAGGATGCTCTGAGATGTCTGAGGCAAGTGGGTGCTTGTCCCGTGTCAAGGTGATTGTCTCTTAACCGGAACAAGGTCAGAAGGGACTGAACAAAATGGTCCTTGCAAAATAGTGGTTAAATCCAAAATAAACTTCCCAGCTTTCCAAAATAGTGTCACACATTGTGCTGCTATGGGATGTGTTAGCACAGTTGGTGTTTTGGGTTTTAACACGTGTTTATGGCATTGTCATTAAATCTAAAGGTTTCCTGTGCAAGCCTTCTGCTGGGGGGCCTATCTGCCAAACCTCGGGTGTCAGAGCGGGACAGAAATCCTGTGGGAATTGTTTGGTAGTGTTCAGTGCTGAGGCGCACTCCAAACTTATGCTCAAGTTAGCCGGGGATGGTGAGAGGGGAGGAAGGCAGAGTGTTCTGTGTGGCTGCTGCCTCCAGGATACACAAGTTTTCTCATCTCAAGTCTATCCTGACTGGCTCAGGTCCTTTCTCAGTTATCTCTTCTCACGTGGAAGGCTGGGACTCACCCTTGGATGTACCCAGAGGCCAAGCAAGGGGGATGGGTCAGAGGAGGGAAGCATCAAGGCCGTGGGATGGGTCAGAGGGAGGGAAGTCCTGCACATGAGGCTCACTGGGGAATGTGCAGGCCTATGTCAGAAAGGAAGATAGACCAAAAAAGCTGTTTTTCCTGTTGCAATAGGCAGAAAGCTGCATGCAGGAGTAAGCTGTAGGGGCAAATAGGGTGTGTTTGCAATGTAATGAAAAAAAAAAACAAAAAAAAAACCGACCTGACAAGCCTCCACAGGGCTAGGAGAGGAGTGGCCCGGTAGTTTTACCCTTGTTGCAGCTCTGCAACATCCGAGCGGAGCAGGAATGAGCTGGTAATAGTGGTTAGGGAAAACAAGGAAGCCTGGTTTGCTGGAGCCGGGAAGTCAGTAGTGTAATTGTTCCAGGAGATGCCATTACTGGAAAATCACTGCCACAAACTTCTCCAAAACAGCGAGTAAGCAGTATCCCTTTAACTTCACGTTTTGGCCAGATTGGAAAAAAAAAACCAGCCCTGTCTTCTGAGCTCTTTTTGCTGTACTTGTCACTATAGAAACATACTACTTACATACATGTCTAATAAGCACACAAACCCACTCTCTTCTTTGCATGTGTGAAACCAGACAAAATGGATTACTTTCAGGAATACAGTATTGTTCTTTTCCTGCTAAATTTCTCTTTCAGCGCAGGATAGTGCTACTTAGAAACACACAGTATTGCTCAACTCCTGTGATAAAATAGGTATGTTAGATGGGCAATCCCATTGGATTACCAAACAAAAACCCAACAATTAAGTTATCTGGCGATCTGCTTCCACGAAGCCGAAGCCGAGGTTGGTGGCCTTGCACCCTTTTCCGAGGAAGGAAAAACACGGCTCCCAAACCATCCCAGCACAGATCCCATCCTGCTGGCATAGTGTGGATGAGCAGGGAGGCAACAGTGCCTCAGCCTCTAGTGTGCCCCACTGACCAGAGGTGCTGGCAGGTGCCTGTGGGGCTGTGCTTTTCTCTTCCTTGGAAGCTGGTGCTCCTGTGTCCTCATTTCTCCCTTGTTTTGATGGAAACTTAAAGCTTCAAGTTTCTTGCCTTCTGCTTTAAAACTGCCTTTTTTTAGTTCAGTGGTCAGTCTGGGTATGAAGAGCACAAACTGAGAACATAAGTCTGCTTTGCTTAAGAAACTGAGACAGAAAGTCTCCTATTCTTGCATGAAGGAGCTGCATTTTATTTCTAATCCACCATGCAGAGAATTATCACTCTGTTTAATTCTACCCTGTTTTTTTAGTGCTGTGCAGCAGTTCACTGGCATGAAGTGTTATCACTGTTCTGTGATCCTGTAAGTCTCTTGTCTCTCTGGCACCTTCCTAATCTTTCCCACAGAGTGACTGCTTTTCCAAGGAGAAAACATGTCATGTACCTCTGTGTGGTGGTGGGGAAGAGTTAAATTTGTGTTTTGAAAGGAGCTATATTAGGTACATCATCTCTGCCCAATGTGAACAGACCAGTTTGTTTCTGGAGGGCATTAACTGAGCCTTTTCCTTTGCTTGAAATTTTAAGATTATCTGCATGGTTACAGTATGGCTTAAGAGTTTCTTTAATTTTACAGTCCTTTTCTGTGCCCTGCTCCATTTGCAGAGCTCTCTACTCAAGCACCGGAGCTTGTCAAGCTGTAAATAAATTTGGTAGGTGAGAAGAGCTGTGTGTTCAGTCTTGTGACTTCCCAATTTGTGAGTTCCTGGCAAAGCCAGCAGAGGCTCTAGGCTTTTTCTAATGATGAGGATCTGGATCAGCTATAAAGGCTGACGACTGCTGGACGACCAGGAAAGGGAGCCTCAAACAGAGTGTTATTAAATACTGGGTGACTTAACAGCAGTCTCAAAGAGCAGAGTTTTTTCCATCACTCAGCCTTTCTGATGTTTGAACTGAGGCACTGGGGTGAGATGAGGTGGCAAAGGCTTTTCGAAGTAATGCTGCAGCCAGGAGAGCTGGTAGAGCAGTAATCCTTCTCTCTGGCAACTCCCCTTTGCGCCTCTCCCTCCCCTCGGGGTGCAACTGTGGCACAATAAATTGAAATAATGATGCTGTTTTGGCATTCTGTGTCGTACCAAGGTGCTCCAGCATAATTTAATCATATTGTCAGGGTAGCCCTAGCAAGGCAAGCAGGAGATGTGTGCAGGTGTGCCTCGGGAATAAGCACCAACAAAGGCTTTTTACTTGGGTCTGGAATCCTCCAGGTGGGTTTGGCTCTTTGGGTTGTGTCACTTGATCTGTTTTCCCAGCTACAGCCCTGCAGCTCCTTTTGGAGGCAGGCCTGGCACTCCGATTCCTGCTGTACAAGAAAAGCTGGGTTTAGGAAAGCTGGGGCTGTCTGTGAGCAGGAACTCTTCCACACCAGGGAGAAGAGGCTCTCCGGCTCCCAGCTCTCAGGTGGGCTTGGTGTGGAAGGGGAGTTGTATCCTCAGATGCTTGCCAAGGGAACGCTGTCCATATTCCCACTAAAAATTGCCATTATTAAACAATTCCCAGTTTCTTAGAGGTAAATCAGGAGTGTTGTTTCTTTCTGCAAGGACCTTCTTATCAGAGGTCAGGCCTTGTTGGGATTTTATTTTTGCTTTTCATGTGTGCTTTGCCTGACCAAAGCACCAGACTTCATAAACTTACTGCTCACTCTTAAGTTTAAATTTTTAACATCAGCTGCAATGTTTGGGATTTCTGTCCTCATCTCACTTTTGTAGAGCTTTTTTAATAGTTAAATGGTCTTCAAAGGAAGAGCTGAGAAGCACATTCCAGCTTTATACTTTGTCCTGGTTTCTTCATTTTTTTACATGCAAGAAAACCCCATTTTTTTCTTTTTAAAGGAGGATTCAGTCTCTTCCAAGCAAACTGTTGCCATTGGCCTTACTAGAGTGCAATTCCCTCTTTCTTGCAACACTTCCTGTGGCTTTTGCCAGATGTTTCATCCAGAGGCTAATTTATACACAGAGGGTCTTGCTGCAAACTCAGGCACCAATGTTAAGAGGAACCTGGAAGCTTACAGGCAGAAATGATAATGAAATAAAACTAAATATTACCTAAAATTTGATTGTATTGCTCCAGATCAGCAATGTTCTACTACTGCAGCTGGTATTTTCTTATTCCTGTCAGTGTGGTCACTTAATGGATTGGTTTTATCATGTTTGGCAAGAACGGCACTCTTCTTGAACTCCCTTCCATGCTACAGTGAACTCTCAGCAGTCTGTTTAATACACTAAAACTTGCAGCTGGCCTTACAAGGCACTTTTCCTTGTGATACACTTGCTCTTCAGTATGAAGCTTTAAGGTCACTAAGCTATGCAATGTCTGCATCCACCCAGAATAAAACAATGAGTGTAAGGATCAGTGGAAATACTGACACTTGGCTAAACCATGGATATTTTCAGAAAGGAACAAGAATGGCATTGTTCTCCTGTGGCATTGGAGTTATGTAAATGCTTCTGTCAACAATGTTCCTCATGTCTGGGACTTCGTTCATGTGTTGATATCCCCACCCTTTTATGCTTGTCCTTTGTCACCATCTCTTGAAATAAAAGTTGTATCCTGTGTTTGCTTCTGATTTTGTTATTAATGCAAGGCTGGGTGGATTAGTTGGTATTATTTAATAAGCCTTCCTTGTTCTTACAGCTTGCAGGGACAGCAGTGCTTGCAGTTGGACTATGGCTTCACTTTGATTCACAGACCAAAAGCGTCTTTGAACTGGAATCTGACACAAAGTTTTACACAGGTGAGCTGGGGATAGGTCTCACTTTTGTGACTCAGGGGATAGGTCACACTTTTGTGCCCTGATTTCCAGGCTGCTCAGAAACCTTGGCCTTTCTTAAAGGGTAAAAAGGAAAAACAGCCCTGAACACTCAGCTTCCCCTGTGAGCTCTTGTGCAGACAGCAGTGCTGTCATGTGAGTGAGTGGTTTCTTGGCTCTTCATCCTTTTTCCCACATTAGTTTGTTGCTGTCAGTAAACATTTTGTAATCCCAGGGGCTCCTGGAAGACACAGAGGATGTTTCTTCCTGATGCTCATCACCATATGCGTCAACAAAGTTTCACGCTACACTGAGTAATTAATATTTTTTTCTCCAGAGTGACCAACCTGAGCTACCCAAAACACAACTCTGTTGCCTCATCTCTCAGAAGGAGCACATGCACTGTTGTCTGACTCTTAAAGCCCCACGTCTCCTAATTCATCCTGAACTGAATGGGAAGAGTGCACAAATATCTTGGTACATATGAGAATTATTCCAGCTAGCATGGATCAATGTAGCTTTAGCTAGACCATATGGAAGGTGTTTGTAAGGTCATTAATTAGGGGACACACACATTTTTAGTTTGTTAATGTCATAGGAATTCCTAAGTGAACTGGATTTTATCTGAACTTTGATTTTGATCTCTACAGTCACTTTTAAGCTTGGGCAAGGGAACACGCATAATTTGGTTATTGTCACCTGTAGGTGCTCAGACCCTTGGAGCACCTCTGCTATGAGGAAAGGCTGAGGGAATTTGGATTGGTCAGCCTGGGGGAACAGATGGCTTTGGGGTAGCCTAACTGTGGCTTTTCAGTACCTTAAGGGAGCCCACAGGAAAGATGGAAAGAGACCCTTGACAAGGTCATGGAGTGACAGGACAAGGGGGAATGGCTTCACACTGACAGAGAGAAGGTTTAGATTGGATATGAGGAAGGAATTCTTCCCTGTGGGGGTGCTGAGGCCCTGGTAGAGGTTGCCCAGAGAAGCTGTGGCTGTCACATTCCTGGAAGTGCCCAAGACCAGGTTGGATGAGGATTTGAGCAACCTGGGATAGTGGAAGGTGTCCCTGCCCATGGCAGGGGGTTGGAATTAGGCAATCTTTAAAGTCTTTAAAGGATACCTTCATCTTTTTCTTGCCAAAAACTGGCTGCTGTCCTTTGCTACTCAGCTGTGACAACTCCCAGGCTGGTGTTAAAAGGGTCACTTGCAAGGAGGTGCAATTTATGTTGCAGTCTTAGTCCTAGGGTGGCCTGTGCCTGCAGGGAATACTGTTAGGAATGGTGTAGAGGCCATAGTTGGGAATATTGAGATGCTCATGAGACTTCACGAAGAAGCTGCAGGCATGCAGACAGGTTATCTGTGAAAAAATTTGTGGTTTACCCTTGATATGATGGCATCTTAGCAAACTGGTGGTTCTTGGAGCTGCCAGGAAGATTCCCAGATGCTTCTAAGTGGACCTCAGAAAAATAACATAAATCTAAACTTGGCTGTTGAGCTGAATATTTAACAAGTCTTATTTTGGGTAGTCTAAAACAACTTTTTCATCACCGAAAGCATAAAAGTTTTATGGTGTGATGCTTAAACTAGTGGCTGGATGCAGCCAGTGGAACCTGCTTGAAATCTCTGTAGGTTTAACTGAGTTTTAAAAAGAAGCTCAATAGGAATTTTTGCTTTAACTTAATTTTCTGGGAGTAGTTACTGACTGCAGTAAGTTACAAAGCAAGTTACCTCGAAGGCTTTCTTTACAACTCAATCTGGAATAAGTGGTACTGATAGACTCTTTTTGTTCTTCTTTTTTGAAATGGAAAAAGGTTAAGCTGGAGTTAAAAAGTCCATATTGGAATTTCCTTCTGATGAGAAATGTCAGGTTTAATCCCTTACAAATGCTGCATCAAGGAGCTGTTTATTTTGGCAGCTAATCTTATTGGTTTGCATCTAGAATATATAATTTGCAAAACCTTACACCTAGCTCCCTTTAATTAGTATTGAACTGTTTTTATGTCCCTGTTAACAGAAGTGTCCTGTTTGTTCCATATGCTTTGTGCTGATTCTTTGATGCTTCACCACCCCTTCTCTGCCATCCTTTGGGAGTTTTCTTGCTCACCACATCTTGCTGCTGTCTCCAGCTCACAGCTATGATGATCAGGTTGGTTGTTCCCAAGTTCAGTAGCCAGAGGATTTGGTGTAAATGGAGCCTTTTACCTCAGAAATGTTTGTTCTTTCTGCTTCAACATACTACTTCATTTCTGGGCAGAATACATTACAAGCTCTGAAACTTTTTATAATCTGAAGAAGCATCTGATTCAAGACGTTGCAGCTGTTCATAAATCACTATTCCAGTTGTCTCTCTCTTATTCCAGTTGTCTTTCTCTTCACCTGGGGAGAAGTTGATAACTCTTGGCTCTGAGCCTGTTGAGGTCTCAGTGACCTGCACACCTTTGTTTTCCTCCTCCCTAGGTGTTTACATCCTTATTGGAGCTGGTGCCCTTATGATGCTGGTTGGTTTCTTGGGATGCTGTGGTGCATCACAGGAGTCTCAGTGTATGCTTGGCCTGGTAAGTGCTCAGGGTAATGCTTAAATTTTTGAGCAGCATGATGAGGAAGGAAGGAAAATATTACTGTGTAATTCAAGGGCAGCAGATTATGGACCCAGAACAATTAGAGTGATTAAACTCATAGTCACCTACATAAAGCTAAAATGTTAAATCTAGTTCTCATTTCTGGCCTGAAATCCAGATGCTCCTGCTGCATTTGAACAGAGGATATCAAGAGGCTGGATGTGTCTGACATACACGGAAGTGTCAAGGCTGGGAGTATTGTGAACACAGAACTAAAATATTGATAAGAGCAGTGCTATCATTCCTAGACAGTTCATCCTGGACTCTGAAGGTGGTGCTATCTTTAATCTCTGAGACCAGAACTCTGTGGTACTTGGTGCTTGAACCAACAAGGCTCTACTGTTCATAAGCATAGGATAAGCTCTTGTAGTTGACAACTGCTCTGCAAGCCAATTACTGGAGAGCAACCTCATTGTTTTCAGACTGGAGGGGCAGTAGATCTTACTGGGTTTGTGCACATCTGTACACTTGCAAAACTACTCATCAAAATAACCAGAAGATGTAGTTAATAAAAGTCAACTACTATATGTAAAGGCTGATCTCCTGGGGTGTTCAGGTCCGATCCAGCTAGCTCTGGACCCTTGGCCCCTCACAGCCTTCACAAGGACAAAAGTAAAAGACTGGAGGACCAAAGTCCTATTTTATTCCTTGATAGGAGTCACCTGAGGTTCCAGGTGACATCCCAGGGGAAAAAGAGACTTGGGGGTCTCCTCTCAAGAGATTTTAAGCTCAGGGGAAGGGGGGCAGAGGAAGGAGGCCACAGCCAATGGGATAGTGAGGAAGAGGTGAGGGGAGGAGTAAACATGGGACAAACCATTACTTCTTGGAGGGGTGGGGGAATGGGACAAACCATGTGATCAGTGCAAATTATCAAACACCCCATACAAAAACAACTAGATAAACTATTTAGTGTAATACAACAATTATAGCCACTGAAAGAACGGTTCCCCTTCTGTGTCACAGAAGAACCTAAATTCAAGTATTTGTTGCAAAATGATACCTCTAGCCCTTTCTAATTCTGAGTGTCTCTTTAAAGTGCTCCTAAATGATAGTGGTGTTTTGGGTCTGGTAGTCAATGAGAGACAGAACTTTCACCATCTTTCACAGAGAGACAGACACACTTTCATTTGTGTTTTGTGGGATATACAACAAAATGACCATTAGCTCTCTGGGAGTTGGTGGCAAACTAGGAATTAAATAATGACTCCTAAAGCAACAGGAGTGGCAAACCAGAGTAAAGAATTGGTGCCAGCTGTTCTGATGCGTCTGAATGACTAAGAGAGCTTCAAAGTTGGGGTTAACAGATTATTTGCTTTAATTAACACTGATCAAGAAGCATGACTGGTGCTTGGAGAGCACTGCCAGACTTTGACACTCCTGGGAAGAAGTGTTGACAGTCTCCTTTTTCCTGGTGTTACCAATGTCTCAGACCTTCAACTGCAACCTGGTTCAGTGGCAGCTCCCACAAGTCTGGACAAACTTGCAGTGTACATGTGTGATGCTGGTTTGTGGTGCTCTGGCCTTTATGAATAACATGATCATTCTTTTCTAGTTCTTCTTCTTCCTTTTTGTGATTTTTGCCCTTGAAATTGCTGCTGGGATCTGGGGATTTTCAAATAAGGAAAAGGTAGGTTGCTCTTAAAAGTTGGGAGTGGTGGGATGCTGGAATGTTTCTCAGAGAATCTGTGGCTGCTCCGTCCCTGGAAGTGTCTGAGGCTGGGTTGGATCGGGCTCTGAGCAGCCTGGTCTAGTGGAAGGTGTCCCTGCCCATGGTAGAGGGGCAGGACTTAGGTGATCTTGAAAACTCCTTTCTGGACCCAAACACTCCATGATTCTATGAATGTGCCCACAGTCAGCAATCTGCTGACATCTATACCAGTACAAATCAAATCCTTATTGCCCAGGGAATTTGGGGGGAGGGGAAAAGGCTGATTCAAGCAAAATGACACAAAAAAAACCCTAACTGTAATATTTAAACATGAGACTGTAGCAGGGAAGCCAGAGTCCAAGAGGCTGTTGCATGCTAGAGGTGCCCTCCAGGGAGTGCCTCACTGAGCTATGAGGTGTGAAGCAGGCTGGCTGGGAGGCTTTACCACTTCCAGAGAGGAGCTGGGTCAGCTGACAGCTGAGTGTATCTGCACCTGCAGCATGATTGATATGGCCTCTCCTTCCCAAGCAGTCAAGATTCTGTCTTGTTTCAAAATCACATGCTTAGTGACCAGGGTTGCTTTTCTGCTCACATTGTATTATACAGTGGGGAAATATAGAAACTTCTGGTGTACAGTGGAATAGGGAATATTTTGGGGCAGCCAGTGGGCAAAGAGTTGGTTCTCTCACTCCTCTTAAAGGTCAGACATTTGGAAGGGGAGACATTCTTACCTGTTTAGGTGTGGCTATTAAAGTGAGTGTACAGTTATTTCTCACCTGAAACAGGTGAGCCTTCTGTCCACCCTCTGTTTGTATGTGGCAGAAGAATGAGTGTTGTAGGCTGCAGGAGTTTTGATGTCTGACTAGCTGAAAGCAAGTTTTTCATAATTAATACAAGGTATGACACTAATACACCATTAATAGACAACTCTTTGCTTTTCCTTAGATTATTGATGAGTTAAAGGAGTTCTACATGGACACCTACCGAAAGAGAACTCAGACAAGTGCCAGAGACACCCTGAAAGCATTTCAGTTCACTGTAAGTATGTGGTTCTGCTTAACCTGGACAGTAATGCAGCTGTTCCTCACACAGTTCTTCATGCCCCCTAGTCCCCTGTACAAATTCTTTACTAGTTAGAAGAAACCAAAGATTGCAGATATGTTTTTTTTGCAGTGTGAATGAATTCAGGATGCCTTTTTTTGTCCCTCTGAAGTGTCTAGAACTAGTTTTTGCTTTTCTTGTTTTTCTGTGAGGGGTTCAGCCTTGTGTCTGTAAGGAACACAGGCTGTTGCCAGAATGATTTTGTGTATACTTAGAGATCTAGCTCTTCCTTTCAGAACCTTGTCCTCTAATTTAATAAAGGCTTGTTAAAATTAGGTTTATAGCAGTCATGTTGAGAGGACTTGGTCTGTGACAAAAACTAATGTAAATTATTTCCTTTTTTTTTTTTACCAGATTACTGAACAAAAATAAGGATTGTTTAACCTGGGTCTCTTTTTTGTGTTTTCTGTTGTAGCTAAACTGCTGTGGCCTTACTGGAGTTGTGGAGCAGCAGTACATGGATACCTGTCCAGCAAAGACACTGTCTGAGTCATTCTCTATCAAGGTAAAGCTTGATGTAATTCACTATCAGCTCTGTCCAGTGGGTAGAGAGAGAAACACACTTCAGGAAACCCTCCTAGTCCATGGGAAATGCCCATGTCACACTGGTGTGGCAGTCTGTCTGTGATCAGGCTGGCTGTGGAAAACAAATTCACCGTAAATGTGGAAAGAACAAGCAGGAAGTCTGACCTTGCTCAGGAAATGTGCAGTCTGTGTGTCACAGACTCACTGCTGGGGTGGGCAGTGGAAGATCAAAAGTTTGCCTGGAAAAACCCCGTTATGGTGCCTTGAGAGCTCTGTTCTCCTCAGTTCATCTTCCTGGTGTTTGCTGGGAGCTCCCTCCTGGTTAGGGAGAAGTGAAGTTTGGGGTTGTGAGCAAGTCTGAAGCTTCAGCAAGGACAGGGAGATGGGTAAGGTGTTGGTAGCCTGCTCAGGTGAGTTGGTGACTGTGAAGGCAATTATGTGAATCGGGTTTCCCTGTTGGAGTACTGCTGCAGAGGTGCCTGTATACCACAAATAACAGGAGAAAACAGCTTTTGTAGTTTTTGACCACCCCTCTTCCTCTTCCTTACAAACATCCTGTGCTCTTTACTCATACAAACAAGACAGTTTGTATGAGTCCTTCTATGGTTCTTACCATGCAGGAATTCAGTTAATCACTTGGGGTTTTTTCAATTTAATTGACAATTCACATATCTGCCCACATGAGATTGTTCAGTCTGTATCTTTAGTCCTGTCTATGCAGTCTGAGTTGGAGTGTGTGGGAGTAGCTGAGACTACACACAGGTTTTGGTTTTTTTTATTCTGCTGTGTGTTTTAGCTTCATCTGTTGACTTCATCTTGTGATGCCCATTCCCAATTGTAGAAAAACAGTGGATAGATTACAAGATCAAAGAAATGTAATGGAGCATACCTCTAAGAAGCAGTGCTGTGTTGGTATTCTGATTGAACTGATTCATTCTTACCAGTATATCCCTTTAATCTCAGATTCAGTCTTTCTTTCTAGGCTTGGATAAGGAACAACAACAAAAAAAAGGTAGCTTTCAGCAGCTCACTGATGTTTGCTGCTGGAACAAGCAGGACAGAAGCTAGGATGACCAGGCTCTTAAAGATTTATACCTCTGCAAAAGTGCCTTGTTCTTTTTATTGGCCAGCATGTGTCTGTTCTTTTTAGTTGCAAGGGTAATCTTTGTCCTGGGAACATTAAATGGGCCTCTCTATGAATCTGCCCCTGGCATGGATCCTAGCCTAGGTGTCCTGCTATTCCCATGCACTGTGAGTTCATGAGGTGTCTGCAAAATTACAGTAGCAATTGGCAATATCAAGAGTGGCTTTAAGTCCCTCTTGATAAGGGATGAGCATCATCTGAAGTGCTGACAGCCATTAGTAACAAGCCAAGCCTGATAAAGTGCATATTCAGATTGAGAGGGGAGTCCTGTTATAGTCAAGGAGCTGTTAACAAGTCTGAGGTACTTGAAGAGTAGATTTAAACTTCTCCACCAGCTCTTGTGTGGGACCATCCCTGGCTCTCTCTAAGGATGCAACAGTAAAGGCCAGATTAAAGCAGTTTTTGAAAGATGAGTCTTCAAATGGACCTTGTGTGTATAAAACACGAAAACCATCTGTTCCATTTCAGTCCTGCCCTGATGCCATTGATGATGTCTTCAAATCCAAATTCAATGTCATTGGAGCAGTTGGCCTTGGCATTGCTGTAATGATGGTGAGTTTCCAGATTATTTAGAGGGCGGTCAGAGGATACACAGAGCAGAAGTCTTGTAGAGCAGTGCCTGGCCCCACAGCTCACAAGGCTATTCCACTGAGGACAAGTCCCAGCAGGATCAGGGTTGTGTGCTGCAGGGCCCTGAGGCAGTGCAGAGGCTGGGATGTCTCAGGCTTTCCTGCTTCTGCTTTGGATTAGGATCTGCCTCCTTGCACTTTCAGCAGTGGTGAAATCTTATCAGCGATGTGTGTATATATGGAGTGGAGATGTATTGGTCATGTTGCTGGCCACATCTTAATCCTAATATCTGTTTGGGATTCATCTTCTCTTTCCTTTATGACAATTACAGGCTCTGCTAGAGGGCTGAAATAACAGGGCTGCTAAAAAAAAAACTTGCACTTGTTTGACCTCTCTAGGGAAAAGCACATGCTGGGATGATCAAAGCTTTCTTAGGAGGTATGGCAGTGGTTTATAGCTGCTGGTGCTGTGCCAGGGCTTGAAGATCCTTGTGGGTGCCTTCCAACTTGACATATTCTGTGATCTGTTTTCAAGTACTGAGGTGAATTCCCATTCCTGGGAATGAACTTTGAGGATTGGGGGTGGGGAATGGCAGAGTAAAGTGTAAAAATACAGAATAAAATGTGACCTCTTGGCTGTGAAGAGCAGCTTGTCCTCATGCTGATAAAAGCACATGCTTTGCTTTCCTGATTTCTAATCTGTTTGCTTTCTTTCCAGATTGTTGGCATGATATTCAGTATGGTTCTGTGCTGTGCCATCCGCAGGGAAAGAGAGATGGTCTAAGAGCTGCAAACCCAAGATTCCTGCACTGTAAAAATCCTCACCATTAACTTTCATGTTTTGAGAGCATTTCTAAAACGTTATATATTTGTTACCTTTTTAATGCTTTATTTGGTACTGATGTAGGTTTGCTTTTTATGTTACAGGTTAAAATGATAAAGGTTTATCTGACTCAAGACAAACATTGTACGTAAAATATCTGACTTTCTTGAAACTTACATAATTTGGATGCAATTTATGTTGGAGACAATTTGATACTTAATAAAGAGTAAGATGTATTGTTTGTGGGGGAGAGGAGATGTTGCTAAGTTGATTAATCCCACTGTTAGAGGCATAGCAAGGAGTTGAAGTTGCATAACATGTTAAGTGTTTTTGGGATAATGCAGGAAAGCAGTCCTATGCCAGTGCCCCATGTTGGAAGGGAATTGGAGATGCTGTCAGAGCATGTCAGGGAAGGTGTGGTCATTCCTCTTCCCTTGGTGTTTGTGAGTGAAAGCAGGTCTTAAGTATATTCCTTAAATATCACTGCCGTAACACTTTTACTGTCACCTCCCTGGAGGGTGGCAAAGGCTGGCTGTCACACAGGTGATGTGCAGGCAGTGGTAGCTCCCTGCAGCCAGGCTGGGCTCTGCCATGGGGCCAGCTGGGCTTCCTGACATCAGCCTGTCTGCTGCCACAACTGTCCCCTGACACCTGGCATGGCCTTGGACTCTTGGCAGGGCACATTGCCTAGTGCATGCTTAGGATTTTTTCACTGGCTGGCTTGGGGCTTTGTTTCCCTAAAGCCAGTGAGGTGCAGTCTCAAGGGCTTACAACACGTGTGCCAAATCTCAGGTTTCCAAGTGGAATAAAGCTAACTTGTATGAGCAGTTAAGTGTCCAGCTCTGCTGTTGCAGAGTTGAGGCTGTCCTGTTTCAGTTTAAGTATGGATATGGGAGAGAGCAGAGATACCAGTGTTGAGCCCTTAGTCTAAAGAATTACCAAGTTGTCCAGTATTTCTAATCTAAATGGCTTTTAAGTGGGTTTTTTTGTCTCTAAAATACTTCCTGGTAGGGGCTACCTATGGGCTTACCAGCAGGTTGATGTGCTGTTCCTGTACCTGGTGCTTGCTTACTGAACAGTCTCATCTGTATTCTTGGAAGCTTCTGGTCTCTGTCCTCTGGGTAATACAAATGTCTTTGAGTAGTCCTTGCTTGTTCCCCTCTTTCTCCTTCGAGGAGGTTGGTATTTATTATGAGAAATAGCAGAATTTGTGGGTGTCAGGCTCTGCGGATGCATGAATATATTGTCACACTTGTGTTACCCACTGTCACTTGTCTAAGGGAACCATACAGCTCTCCTCTGTAACATGTTGCCCTGTTCTGTGTTCATAGGCCTTCTTTAAAAAAAAAAAAAAAAAAGTCAAATGGTAATCATGTTTTTGTGTGTCTTGCAGAGACTGAAATTACTCCAGAAAGGAGTTGATCTAATTTTCTTTGTGATTATATGTGACAGCCTGGAGGGGAAGATCTCTCATGGGAATTTGAGCAGCCATGTCCCCACTGAGCTCTTGCAGAACTGAGAAGTAGCATTTTTGTCAGATGGGTAATTCTGGAGATGCTAATGAACCTGGCACCTGGAAGAGCTGGAGTGAATCACTGTCAACCATCAGGAAGGTTTACTGCTGACTTTTTACTTCTTGTTCACAGAATCACTTAGGTTGGAAAAGACCTCCAAGATCATAGAGACCAACCTTTGACCAATCACCCCCTCGTTAACCACACCAGAGCGCTGAGTGTTATGTCCAGTTGTTCCTTGGACACCTCCAGGGGTGGGAACACCACTTCTCCCTGGATAGGCCCTTCTAGTGACTGATCACCCTTTCAGTGAAATTTCTCCTGATGTCCAACCTGAATCTCCCCTGGCACAACTTGAGGCCGGTTTTTCTTGTCCTGTCCCTGTTCCCTGGGAACAGAGCCTGATCCACGCCCCCCCCCCAGCTGCCCCCTCCTGTCAGGGAGTTGTGCAGAGCCACGAGGTCCTCCCTGAGCCTCCTCTTCTCCAGGCTGAGCCCCCCCCCCGCCTCAGCTCCCTCTGTTGCCCCTCATCAGAGTTTTTTGTTCCAGACCATTTCCCAACTCTTTTGCCCTTCCCTGGACATATTCCAGCACCCCAATATCTTTATTGAACTGAAGGGCCCAAAATGCATGTGGGATATGAGGTGCCAAGTACAGAGGGAAAATCACTGCCCTGGTTCTGCTGGCCACACTTTTTGATGCTGGTGCATGTGTTCAGATTGCCACTATCTGCTGTCTCTGAAGTCCAGCAGCTTATGGCAGAGTCCAGGAAATTCCAGTAGATTGTGACTAGAGGGAAGAGAACTCAGCTGTAGACTCAGCACCCCAGATTGTGAGGTTTGGGCAGTAGCTGCAGAGGCAGCTCTTGAGCTGAGATCTTTGGCTGAAGATCCAGAAGTGAATACCTGCCCCTGTTCTTGTGTCCCACAGAAGCTGGGATGGGGTTTCCTGGGATTTAGTCTTTAGCTTGCAGTGCTTCTGCCTTCCCCACACTGTTTATGCCACACTCTGCCTCTTTGATATCCACCCTCAATCCACATGTGGTTTTTGAGTGCTACAGCCCAATCTTTTACCCTTCTTTTGAACATCACCTGCATGTGCATTGATGTTTTCTGAGGAATCAACAGATGGGTAAGTCTTACTTTATGTGAGAGGGAAGAGCTGATCCTTATTACTCAAGTATTACTTTCCTTTAAGCAAGATCATGGATTACAGATGCAAAACTCATGCAAAAACTCAGCCTCAGACCTGCAGGCTAGTCTGGAATGAGTACTGCTTCAGTAATGAATATTGATGATGTCAAGTTTCACCTTACTGTGAACAATTGTGATGAAATTTCCTGAAGCATTTGGGTCTAAGGAATGGTTACCCTAAAAATCTGATTGTGTGGCACTGTCTGTCTAAGCAGGGAGCAAGTTCCTGTCTTTGAATTAGGTCAGGAATAGAATGTGACCTGTGAGGTTAATACAGAGAGGCAAAAGCAGCAAAAAATAGATTGTTCTTGAAAACAGAAATGGGGAGTTACAATACTGAAGGGGAAACAGTGCTTAGGATAGTGCCAGAGCTGTGGCAGCAGTGACTGACACTGGTGAAATGCTTAGGGAGGGAGGGAAAGAGGGATCCCTCTGAGGAATTTGGAGGGTCATCAGAGAAGCAAGTATTAATGCTGGGGAAAAAAGGAGCAGGGAAAAATTATTCTAGAGATGGCATATCTATTGGGAGGAAAAGATAGGATGGAGGAAAACATACAAAAGTAAAACACTGTCTTTTCCATATCATCCTTTCCCATCAGTAAACAAAGGTGCAGCTATGTCAAGACCTTAAAGTCTGCCTGGAATGTGAGAAACCACTCCAGAAAGAAAAAGGGCTTAAGCAGCTTTTTTTCCAAATAAAAGGAGATTTATCCTTTACATACAGATGCTGCTAATTCTTTGTTGCAAATGTGCTTAAAATAGCTGTGGTTTATGGCCAGATGGGACACTGTATATTCCAGTACCTATGGGATGTGTTTGTGGATAGCAAAGGGCTGTGGGATATGAGCAGTCCTGGTCTAGATGTTTTCTTGGCTTTGGATGGTAGAAGAGGTAACTGGTAATATAAATCCTGTAAAGGACTAACATAAAACACTGCCTGTAAGTCTAATAAATCATGAAATCACTGAATGGTTTGGAGTGGAAGGGACCTTAAACATCTCCTTCCAACACCCCTGCTATGGACAGGGACAGCTTCTGCCATCCCAGGTTGCTCAGAGGCCCATCCAACCTGGCCTTGGACACTGCCAGGAATGGGAATTGCTCCAAGGCTGCTCTCAGCTCTGCTCCATGGCTGCTGGGAGGAAAATAAGAACGGATAAAACCAAACCACTAAAAGATGTGGCTATTTATTTGTTGTAACAGCGTACCATTGAGAATATGGGAGTTTATACTGGGAAACAAGTTAAAGAAAAAAAGTGTTTGACTAAGGGGAAGGATGTAGCAGTGAAGTCCTGAGGAAGGCTGTATTTGGTTATCTGCAGGGTAATTTTGCCAGAAGATTTTTAGACTTACTTAGGAAGACTGGAGCTAGCCTGCTTTAGGAATGGAGGGAGTCTCAAGCTTGCTGCGTGGTCAGCTCTATGAGAGGTGTACCAAGGCAGGGAGAGACTGGTTTTCCAGGAGGACGGAGTTTATTGCTGGGAAATGTCTTCCTCCTTTACAATGGAGCTGGAAAAGTCATCTGTGGTACAGCACGTTGTCATTTTACAGCAGCCCTGGTACATAAGCATCATAATTGAGTACAGGGAAAAAATGACAGTGGGCCCATGAAGTGGGGAAAGGGTGTGGGAAGCAGCTGGCTACAGTGGAAAGAGAGGGGTGGGCCTGACACATTGGAAGGGTTGGAATAAATGCTTTCCTCTTGTACACTTCAAAAACTTAAATCCCTATGTTTCAGCAATTAACACTCTTACTCAGAGAGGGTGTAGAGATGTTTGCAGAAGAGGAGGATGCTATTACCTGCAGGGTGACTTCCAAAAGAGCTCCTAAAGAAATTGCTCCAGCTAGAAAGAAAAGCCTGGATTTGACAGGCTCTCTAAGTCATGACTATACTTCTCCCTTTCCACCTACCAAGAGAAAAGAATAGCAAGTGCTTGCAGACAGTTTTTTAGGAACTGCCTGTACCTCTCCACTATTTTTCTTCAGATGAATCTCCAAGCCCCCAAGCAAGCCTTGCAGAAGATAGGTTCAAAGCAATTGTCCTCGAGGGGGGAAAGCAGTGAGGCCAAAAATCCCTGTGAAAAATGTGCGTCAGGCACCATTTCCATGGGGGATGTGCCTGAAGTTCAGGCTTAGCCCTGCCCTAATCTCTTGCAGGCATTTGCAAGCCTCTGCTGCCCAGCCAGCCTCCATCTGCAGGCAGCGATTAATACACTGCAATGTCTCCCTCTGACTTCTCCAGCATCTTTTTCATCCTGAACTGCCTGAGTGGGACCTGAGAGTCCCATGAGGGATGTCCCATGGGGACCAGTGCCTGCTGTCCCTGGGTGAGAGATGTTGCTCTGTTGTGATGTGTTTTATTAATACGATTATTGTTTTGATTTGTAATCTCCTTGTGCTGCCCTTTGGCCTCTGCCCTTTTCCCAGAACTTCCTTTACTCCTCCTGGCAGGAAATGCCATTCCCTTCCTAAAAACTGCCTTCTCAAGAAACTTCTCTGTCAGTTTAGCATTTCTCTAAACTGTCCTTTTCCCTTGGGATTCTTCATTGGGTGATATTTGAATGCCCCCCTTGTTTGTTATCTCTAGTTCTACTGATTTGTCGAATTCTGTATCCTCCCATGCAACCCTCCCCCGGTATATAAGCTATTGTCTGCCCCGAGTTTGGAGTCCTGGAGAAGCCAAAAGGGGAACAGTAACATCAAATAAAAGTACCCCAGGATCTGTGATTGCTGCTTGTTTTTGCGCTGTGCCCTCCCTGGCAGCTGGGAAATCAGCAGAGCAGAGAGGGGCTGTGGCTACCTGTTACCACCTAGCTGGGACAAGCTACACTGCTCCAGCTGCGGAGTGGAAGCACATCCCAAGCTGGGGTTTGTTTGGTTTCTATGTTTAGGGGGTGGTTTATGCTTATGGCCACTGTGTAATTATGATTATAAAATAGCCACCTCGTCAGTTTCTGCCTCTTGGCAGCTCTCAGGAAATTACCTAATTTGAACTGCCAGCAGTGAGGACCTTGAGCCCTATCAAAAGTTGCTTTTAACTGAACCTAGAACCTCTAGACGTTTGCCAGACTCTGCTGGCAGTGACAAAGATAGTAAAGTGAGGTTTTTTCCACCGCTGGACACAGGCTTCCACATCCGTGGCTCCCACAAAATGAATCCACAAGGCAGCCATTCATGGCATGCTGAATGCCTCCTCTTCTTTCACTGCTGATTTTGAGATCAATAGAAATTCAGGCTGGGGCTGAGAACTGACCTTTTATGCCTTGTTCTAACGCTGGCCTTTAGTCCTCACCTTGCCATGCACTGGGCAGCTGTGCTTCTGCTCTGCCCCACCAGCACCACCCTTCCCTTTTCAGCACCAGCAGGGCAGGTCCTGCTGGTTGAAAGGAGCTGCCATCTCCAGCTGCTGCTCCGTGGCTGTGTGTGAGGAAAGAGCGGGGTGGAGGAGAGCTGAGGAAGCTGCACCACAGGACAGGTTTTTCGGCTTTGGGCTGGCTGCACCTCCAGCTTATGCCAGCATTGCCTCTGCTTGTGGAGAGCTGTGTGGGAGCCCTCAGCAGCAACCCTTTCCAGACCCACAGGCTCACCTCAGCTGCAGGTCTGCAATTAAAAAAAACAGCTTTAAATATCCTGGCAGTGGAGATGCAGGGCAGAGCAAGTTCTCAGCAGGGATTTGACATGGCTGTAGCTCAGGTAATGTCCCACCATCATCAGCCACCAAGCAGAGGAGAGGTGGGGCCAGTGTTCAGCAAGTCAGAATTCATGGCTTGGTCCACTTGCACAGTGTGAGTGCAAACAAATGGGGAAGGCTGGAGTGGGTGTTTGAAAAAGCTCCTCTTCTTTTTTGGGATTAGCCACTCCTTTGCAGCTCTCTGTGACTTTATTCTGTGTGGGAGTGAATGCAGAAAAATCAGGAGTGCCATGGGGTCTGTCACTGTTTTCAGGTAGAAGCCACATAGCTGTGCTGTACCATGGGGTGGGGCAGCTGCTCCACAGGTGGGGAATGGCTTTATTTGCAGTGTGAGTTTGAGGAGCAGCTGCTTATCCTGATTTTTAATACAAGGGGATTCTGCTGTTACAGGGTGGCTGCTTTGTAGTATGGGGCCATTCTGATTTGTACACCTTCAATCATTAACATCACTGGACCGCCAAGTAAAGAAAATAATTTTCATTGTGGTTTTACTCCTATTTTCCTTCACTTTTAAAAGTTTCCTGGAAGACCTATAAACATTCAGCTGTTAGGTGAGGCACAGAAAGGGACTTTTCCCCCTCATACACAGTCTGTGGCTGCAGCCTTTGTCCTCAGCACTGGGCTGAAGGTTGTGCATGGTGTGCATATCAAAAATGCTCTAGAAGAGAAATCAGGGTGGCAACTATGGTGTAAATAGATGGAAGAAGGAAGACTGAGTCAAGTCACCACCCCTCCTGATTGTGCAGATCATGTTTTAATGGCAAGTGTGTGAGGTGAATAAGTGAGGCCTTTCCTCTTGTTCATAGCAGGGTCAGCCATGAAGGGGACCCCTGCAGGGTCAGAGGAGGTTACTCAGGGCTACACCTAACCCAACCTTGAAAACCACCGAGGATGGAAACTGCACAAGCTCCTGATCCCCTACTGGGCTGGTGTCCTGATGAGAAAGTTTCTCCTCATGAGCTTGAACTTCTCTGGTTTCAACCCATGCCTGTTTTCTTACCTGGCTCTTTTTGGTTGTCTCCCCACAGCTACTGGAAGGCTGCCATGAGCCTTCTCCCAACCAAACCCCCTCTTTTCCAGGCTGGACAAGCTGTGTAGCCTGATCATGGTAAGGCAGCCCAGACTCTCATCATTGCCTGGTGGTCCATTAGTAGCCAAGGTCAGAAGAACTTTATCAGGGGAAAACAATACACAATTCCTTTGGTGTTTTATGGCTTGGTGAAGGAGAGTGTGTCTTCTTCCAGGACTTAATTGTGGAAAAATAAACAAAACTGAAGGTAAAAATGGGGCAGGAACGCTGAGAAACCAGCAAACACCACTTGGCAGGTTGTTCCCATCAAGGACTGTTAATCCCACGTGCCAAGGTCCCCTACACAGAGTGAGTTGTTCCTCCTTGCCAACCTTGCTCCACCCTTGGCTTGGCACTGCAATTAGGAAAAGCTGATTTTTGCTGCCACCAGTTCCCCTTCCTGAGCCGGGTAGTGCGTGTTGTGAGCTGCCACCTCTGTTCTTCCAGCCCTGTAGACACAAGTGAGCCTCTTGTTCACTGCTAATGGCACCTCCTCCCTCATGTCTGCTGGCAAAGCTCCCATCTCACTCCTGGGGAAGATTTCTATTAAACAGTGTAGGTTGTCCTTCTATTTGTTTTACAATCCAAGTCACATTTATCTGTAAAATTAGCCCTGCAGCTGGTCCCAGCACTTCCTCCCCACTTTTTGTGATGCGACTCTGTTTTCAGCACCTCGTAGTTTCCAGAGTTCAGGTATCTGGCCTAAGACTTTCTCTGCTGCCTTCCTTGAGGTGAGTGGAGGACTTTTTTTGTCTGTACTGAAGTATCTTTGGTTACTGCCAAAAATTATTTTAGCAGAAAAATGTTGTTTTGCCTGTACTTAAAAAAAATACATAAAAGCACATCAGCCTTTTAACTTGAAGCTCAGCCTCTGTGTTGGAAGCAGTGCCTGAGAGTTGGGGATGGTTTCTGCCTTCTGTTAGAGAGGTGCCTATGGCTTTTTAGAAAGGAAAAGTTGTGGAAGTGTGAGCTTCTGGGAGACACCTTCATTCATACAGTCCTCATAGACCAGGAGGGGAAGTCTGGGCACTTGGGCACCTAAACTTGTCCTCAAGAGCTTCCCCTACACTCAGCCTCCAGGCCCTGGAATGTGCAGATAATCATCAGGCTCTGCCTGGGAACAGGAGCTGCTCCCTGATGCAAAACAACTTTCCTGAGCCTGGTCAGAGCTGACTGGCTCTTGTCTCAGTCTTGCCCCCAGGAGGAGGGGCAACGTGAGGCTTGCCCTCACCTGCCTCCCTGGGAAGGTCTCCCTGTGTAGGAGGTGCTTCCTAGATGCTTATGGACTTGCCTGGAGGATGGGATGTGGTGTAGACGCTCCAGAGGCAGATTTGCTCAAGGACATGGCAGGAGGAAGTGCATTTTATAGAGCAGATTCCCCTTGTCTGCATCCCCCTCTCCCCTCTCTACATGAGCACCCAAATTCCTTCTCCATGTGCAGTGGAGGAGAACAGGCTTTTTTCCTTTTTCACAAGGCTCTGGTTCACCCATGTGCCCGGCACACCTCTGCTATCAGCTGTTCTGGAGGGACACTGTGATGAACAACAACCTGAAAGCACCAGACCTGGCACAGCCCAAGAAGCAGCTGGCCTTCTGACACATATCATGAGGTGCCAGTCTCTCAGGCACACCTGGAAATAGCTCTCTGCCCTTGGACAACACCCAGTGGATTTGCTGGTTTCAGTAGGACTTGCCCATTTTTTTTTTCCTCTGCCACCCCTGGGCTTGTGAAACACAAACAGAATGGATGTAGCAAGACTCAAAGCAGGGATTTGTCCTTAGGAGGAGGAGGGTGGGAATGTGAGGTTTCAAAAAAGACAGTCCTGGTTGGTCACTAACCTTTACCTCTCCTGGCTGGAGTCACCTGGTGCCAGGCATTGCCCCAGACCTGGTGCCTCACTCTGGGGTATTTGGAGCTAAGGCCATCGAGGAACACAGGCTTTGGGGATCCTCATTGGTATCCCAAGTGCTCAGCTCTCCATCTCAGAAGGTGCATCTGCTGCGCCAAACCTCCTGGTCTGGTCTCAGGTGACCTGGTAAGGCAGCCTGGAAACTTTCTCTGCAGTCAGCCCTCCTAGTTAACTGGTTCATATCAGTTCTCTCAGCTTGATACCAAACACTCCACGGCAGCTTCCCAGACGAGTAAAACTCTCATTGTTTTTCCACAGAAAAATACAAAATCCCATGGTAACCAGTGACCCCTTTCTTTGTGCCAGTCCCTAGAGCTACCACGCAGTGACACAGCCATCCCAAAAATCCTAGGAGAGAGCCTCAGTCACTGTAACCCAAAGAGGATGAGTAGGGGCTGAGGGGACCACATTCTCCTTCCACTCCTACTCCCCTTTCTGGCACCATTTTAAAATACAGCAATACATCATTCCCTGTTTTTGCTAGAAGCAGCATGGAAAGCTTCCCTCAGGTGTCCTGTGCTGGGACCTGAAGCAGGCTGTGTTAGGAACAAGGTGGGACTTCGATCAGGGGAAAAGAAGCTGAAGACAGGGACCTGGAAAGGGAAGGGAGAAAATAGGAAAGGGTCAGTGCTAGAAACAGAGCAGGGAAGGCAAATGCAGATCACAGATATGAGGATAAAAGTGAGGGAAAACAGCAAGTTGTGGGGAATAACAGGAACAGGTAATATTTGGGAGAAAATGTAATGGCCTGGGCATACAGGAGGTCAGACAAAGTGTAAAATAAACAAAGGGCTCCCCCAGCTTGAAGTTCTGGCAGCACAACAGGATCTAACAAGTGGTTCTTTAGTTTAGATGATGAAATCAAAGACTCCAAGCTTCTGATGGTCAATATGTAGCAGCACAACCCCACAAACTAGCTTTTTCCATTTATTGAAAAATAGAAAACAAAAAAAACCCACCGCAAAATCAAAACCAGCAAAAAACCCCAGACAGAAGCAAAGCACAAGTGAGATTAAGACTGCAGTCTCAGGTGATGCTGGCATGAAGAGGAATGTGCATTGCAATAAAGATCTGCAAGATCTGTGCTTCTCTTGTGGCAGGATCTTGGAGGCTCTATGGAACAAATCTAGGAATTCAAGGAAGAGATAAAACAGTTTTGTGATGAAGGTACATTGATGTTGTCCTGCTTCAGGCCCAAAGTGATGCAAGGCAAGTCAGAGGTTCTTGGGCTAAAAATAGTCTTTACTTACCAGATCAAATGTGCGTAGGCACAAAAGAAGCTGATAAGCAAAAAAAAAAAAAAAAAAAAAGAAAAGAAAAAGAAAAGAGAGAAAAGAAGAAAAGTTGTACCTTCCTAGCAGCCTTTGCTTAATTTTTGAATTCTTGACTTATTTTCTGCATTTTTTGAAGTGAAACATTTACACTTTTCAAAGTGCTGTTTTACCCTCTAAAAAGTGGCTGTGTTAGCGCTTCCTGTCACTGCCGGCTCCATGGGAAGTCTCTAAATTGGGTTTTGTTTGCTGCCTGCCAGCTCTGTTCCAAGCAGGATATTTTCTATTTTGCATGTAACTGCCAGTAAAAAAAGTCCCAGAGAATTCCACACATGCCTCTGCACCTCTCCAGATAACAGCTCCTTTTTATGTTAGTGCAACTATGTTGAAGCTAATTTTGTGCAAATACCAAATACCTTTGAGGCCAAAAGGTGCTCTTGAACCAGAAACCTAATTGAGTTGGTGCAGTGTGGGCTCAAGGGTTCCTCACTCATTTTCCTCAGGCTAGGTCAGGTTTTGCAGATCCAAGAAGTTAAACAATTCTTATTTTAGTATTTGATTTGGCAGCATCATATTTATACAGTCACTTTTCAGAGCAGAATGAGGAATACCCTCTTTTCTTCTTCTTCTTCCTCCTATTTTTTTTCCTGTGCTTACAGTCCCTGAACCAGGGCAGGATGAAGAATGTTGGTCCAGCACTTCATTGACCAAGAGTTTTGCCCATGGGAGGAGTCCTGCCACCAGCCTGGAACCTGCTCAGGCTCCAAAGCAAACATTTCTAAAACCAGCTTTCACGAAAGCCAAACCTGATGAAAATGCCATTGCCAAAACCAGCAAAAAGATTCTTTAAATCCCTGTAGAACTCAGCAACCTTCCTCCAGCCTGGAGGGCAGCACCTCTGTGCTCTGTGTTTTCACAGATGCAATCACCTTCTGCAATGCCAGAGGTGCTGCTGGAGACTCTTTGGCTCCCAGCAGCCTAGCAGAGGAATGATGTTACTGAAGTCTGCACCCACACCTCCACAGAACCAGAGGATGGCTCAGGCTGGAAGGGACCACAGTGGGGCAGCTGGTCCCATCTCCCTGCTCCAGCAGGGCCATCCCAGAGCACAGGATTATGTGCAGAGGGGTCTGAAATATCCCCAGTGAGGAGACTCCACACCCTCTATGGACAGTCTGTGCAGTGCTCAGTCACTGCCCAGGGAAGAAGTTTTGCCTCATGTCCAGGTGGAACCTCCTGGGCTCAGTCCCTGCCCGTTCCTCTGGTGCCATTGCTGGGCCCCTGGAGCAGAGCCTGGGCCCTGCTCGGAGCCCTCCCTGCAGACAGGGACACCCAGAGCTGAGGGCCTCTGTCGGCTGGGCCTCCTCTCGAGGCTGGACAACCCCAGCTCCCTCAGCCTTTCCCTGTCAGAGATGCTCCAGGCCCTAAATCATCTCCACTGGCCCCGCTCCAGGAGCTCCATGTCCCTACTGTCCTGAGGAGCCCAGGACTGGACACAGCACTGCAGATGTGCCACACAGAGCTGGGCAGAGGGGCAGGATCACTCCCTGACCTGCTCTTCCCAATGCACCCCAGGCTGCTTTTCCTGTCCACCCACCCACAGAGGCTCAGTGTAGCTCAGCCTTGGGGCACAAATTATTTTATTGCACAAGGAATTGTCAGAGAGAACTAAACCCATTCCTGCAATTCCTAATTTGTACCGTCTATGACCAGCCACATGCTGCCCACTTCACCCTCACTTTTCCCCTTTACCGAGTTGCTTCTTAGCCACAGTACAGAGATACATATTCCTTCAATTACTCACTCTTCCCCAATGGAGAGGCTCTCCCCTTGGCACAGCTCAGCACCGAGGGGCAAGTCTATAGGGAAGCAAGGAGATGGGGATTCTCTTTCCATTTCCTCCCTTCGTGCAGACAGAGTTTAAAACAGTGTTTGCAACCAGTGAAATGACTCAGGAAAGCAGCTCTGGCAGGGTGGGGAACCTAATTTGAAAAAAGAAAAAAAAAAAGGCTATGACTTATGACTTCTGCTTTATGATACATTCAGCCATCAGTGCACAAAAGGCTTTTCTTCCTGAGCCATTAGCTAAATAAATGAGCAGATATTTCCAGCAGAATACTTCTCCCAGCAGAGCCCCATCCCCTGTTCTCCGCAGGCTGGGAGGGCACGTATCCCTCCGCTACTGCAGGGACAAACAGTACACAAACAGGAAGGTGAAGTTACTGTAAAAATAAATCATGACTCTTCTGCGGAGAGCAGCAAACACAAATTATGGGAAATATTTTCAGCCTTTGCCATTGCAAAGGAAGCAAACGTAAACAGCCCAGGTGGCACAGCAGGCTGACACCAGCTGTGGGATGGCTCACAGCCCTGCAGCTCCAAGGCTGACGCAGTGTTCCCAGCGCTGTGGTGAGGAAAGGACAGCCCCTCGTGCTCCCCAGGGCTCTGCTCCAACCAGCCCAGCACACCCACACCAGAGCACAGGACCCAGACTCGGGGTGAGAATCCCCCTGTCAGGGTCTCCAAATAATGTTAATTTCAGTTCCTAGGTTCCCAACAGAGGCTGAATAACATAGCTGTCCAGAAGTCATTGGAGCGCCTTCCCTATGGAGACAGGCTGGTAAAGTTGGGGCTGTTTAGCCTGGAGAAGGGAAGGTTCATGTGTAGACACCTCACAGAACCTTCCAGTAGCTGAAGGCACTATAGGGAAGCTGGAGGACGACTTTTCATCAGAAGCTGTAGTGAAAGGACAAGGGGAATGGCTTCAAACTGACAGAGAGAAGGTTTAGATGTGATATCAGGAAGAAATTCTTCCCTGTGAGGGTTGCTGAGGCCCTGGCACAGGTTGCCCAGAGAAGCTGTGGCTGCCCCATCCCTGGCAGTGTTCCAGGCCAGGCTGAATAGAGCTTGGAGCAACCTGAGACAGTGGAAGGTGTCCCTGCCTATGGCAGGGGAATAGAATGAGATGATCTCTAAGATCCCTTCTGACACAATTTTTCCCATGTTTCTGCAATTCTAAGGCTCCCAAGGCACCAGGAAGATTTTGGGCACGTTCTGGAGCCTTGTGTGCTGCAAGGAAGAGGCTGTGCCAAAACCCCCAAGCAGGCAGGTGGGATTGACATGGGAACATGCAGGTCTGCCTCCCCACACTCCCAAAAAAGAAAAAAATAGAAAACAACACCCAACTTCCCAAAGCAGCTGGGTTGAGAAGAAGTGGCCATGTGACTTCCCTGCTAAAGGTGAGAAAGGCAAGGATGAAATCATCTTCCTATAGAAGAAAGGGAGATTTCTCCCCCTCCCCAAAAACTATGGAGAGGCTTTTATCTGTCACAGAAGGGAGTGCTGAAGGATCTGGATTCCCTCTCTGCCCCAGCACCAGAAAGTGAGATGGATCCAAGTGGCACTTTGCTCCAAATCCCTGAAAACAATCAAGGGACAAACTTATCCACCTTGTTTAAAGTACTGTAAAAATCTACAATGAGCACAGAGGGCACAGGAAGTATCCCAAGAGGATGGCTTCTATCCTGTATATAACTGGAACTTTTAAACTCCTGGCTATTTACAGCTACTTTGCTGTAAAATTAAACACTTCTCAGCAGTTCTTTTCTCCAGCAATAGCCTTCAGGAGATGGCTATCACATCCCTGGGCTCTGAAAAGCTGTTGCCTTAATGTTCAAAATTTACCAACCCCTTTTTCTGATGGATCAGGCAGACGTGGGATGTGGGGGACACAAGATCAGGAATGTATGCCTGAAGTTGGTTTGATGACTGAGCCATGCAGGCTCACCTGGCAGGTGCATTATCAGTGCTGAAGGTGTGATTATCATTAGGCTAAATGAGGTCTCACAGGTGTTTTCATGCTCAGCACTTACCTATGGAAATGGAGGGCACTGGCAGGTGATTGATTTGGGTTTGGTTTGGTTTGTGGGTGTTTTAATGTGTTCTGCTTAGCACAGCTGCATGAAGGAAAATCAGTATTTACCACCCAGTAACAGATGATTGTCTCATCTGATTTATAGCAATCTTTTTATAATAAATGCAAAAAAATTATTCCTGCTGTTGAACTAAATTACTGTTGGTACTGTTATAAATATATTAAAATTCATGTTTGAATAAATATGTTTGTACCTAGGAAGGATATAATATACTAAGATACATGTCCAGTCATGTCACTAGGGTCTGACACAACACAGGCTTGCAAAATCTGCCACATGGATTGAGAAACTGGTTACCTCATCCCTCACTGAAACACAGTATCCACAGGTGTACACTGAATAGAGGTCTAAATTAGCAAATGAAGGAGAAGGTCCGCTACTGCGCTACTGCGGACCTTCTAAGTAAGTCCTGGAACGCCCGAGACATCAGCGGCCCATCATGGCCACTGATAACCAGAGATGGCGTTGTTCCTGATAATCAACTGAGCATGAGTAGCCTCTACCGATAAACTCACTAGCATGTAAAAGCCCGGTTCCTGGAAACCCTATTCAACATGTATGTATTTGCAGACTCGGTTTGTGTATTGCAAAGCCGCTTTTATCCAAGGGGGAGACAGATATCCTGCACACGCCAAATGGAGAACAAGAGGACTGCATGAATATTCCAGAGACTCTGGATTCGGCACTGTTTACCCATCTGATAGGATTCTTCTACACCAGAGAAAGCTCATCAAATGAAGAAAAGGACAAAGGAAAAGTAGCTTCGGGCAAGAAAAAGAGTATAAAACCTGGACTGAATCGAACAGACTTCGTGAACTCACCAGCTCTGATGCGCAAGGGGGCCAGAGTGGTGTTCGCCCAGAGCCAAGTCCCGGGCTTGGCCCTTGTTCCTTTTGATCCATGGCTGGCACAAATTGTATTTCGATACGCGAAATAAACCCTATTTCTTTTTGTTAACTTTAATTTGGCTCTTGCAAATTACTGATTCGGCCTAATTGGCATTTTACCTATAACAATACTTTCTAATGTCTCCCACCTTACTAAGAAACCAAGAGGCCTGTAAGAAAAGGTTTATCTTGTAAAACTGAAGAGTACTGAAGAGTTCATTTACTCTCATCACATATAACAGGACTTGATTGTAGAAAATAGTGTCTTTTTGCGGGCCAAGGCACACAGGAAAAGGTTAATATACCAAATTTACAGGGTTACACACCAGCTATTTAAAAGTAGCAGAAGTTTAAAAATTAATTATGCTAAAATATGCAAATAGGGGATAGACACACACATATGTGTACTGTCAGCTGAACAGCCACAATTTTGGCAACTGGACAAAACCTCACCATGCTTTTCTTCTGTGAAAGTAAGTTTGTGACAGTACCGTCACTCCCATTTCCAGTCTTACACCCATGGAACTGCATGAGTCCAACAGAAATACATCCACAATCTGCCTTGTCAACTCAAAAAGCAACTCAAAAAAACCCCAACAACAGTTGATAACACACAGAACTATCTCTATTTGCACCAAGTCTGACTCACTTCAAAATCCTGATTGCTTGACACTTCCAGTTCAAATGACAATACAGAGGCAAAACAATTCTCCACACTTCAAAGGAGGTTCCAGTCAGCCATGAAATTTGGAATTTTGATCCTGCTCACCCTAACAAAATGAGTCTTCTTGAGATTTAACATGAAAAGGGAATAGCTAATGAAAGCACCCATGGCGTCTTGTCCAACACACGCCTAATTCCACTACAAATTGCAGCAGGGAGAACCTGGAGCCTGGAGCCTGGAATGCTGGGATTCCACGATCCCAGTGCAGCGTGGATTGCAGATGCAATAGGGAGGGTCATATAAGGATGGAAGGCTCTTCACCTTGATGGGACACCTGCCACATCATCAAGAGCTGTCACTGCTTCTTCCAGAAGCAGCACTGAGAAAAAAATCCTGCCTGTGTGTTATGAATGAGTGTCAAAATTCATATTTATTAGAATAGAGAAATAGATTCAGAATAGTATGAAATAAAGTAGATAGATATTAAAGTAAAAAGGGATATAAAGAGAGTTACGTCTGGACATGTTCTCAGGGAAAAACCCAAGAAAAGTCAGTCTGCAGTAAAATACCAACACATACCATACCAATAGACTCCATTTACATGTGAAACCCAACAGGGACCCTTGATTTCAAGATTGCAACCACACAGGGAATTACGCCATCAGCAGCACACCTGGATACTCCCGACTGGAAGGGGAGAGAACACACTGTTTAGAATTTTAAAACAGTTCTGGGAAACCTCTCGGTTTGTAAAAGAGATTTCCAGTAAGAACTGAGTATCGGAATTCAGGGTGATAACAAGGATATCTCTCTCGGGATGTGACTGTGTATTGTTGAGATTAGTCCTGTCTAGCACAAGACCAGAAGCCGATGAATTATTCCCAAAGACATCGAGGACAGGACCACCTTCCATCAGATAGCATTCTACTGGACCGGAGAAACCTTTGGAACTTGTTTGGTTATGAAAAGGACAATGGACTTCCTAGCCCGCGGCAAGAAAAATAGGATAAAAGACCTGCGTGGAGGAAACTCGGTGTGCTCGCTACACTCCGAAGCTGCCAGTGCTTGGGGTTGTTCAGCGCGTCACCCAGGGTCTATTCCCGGGCTAGACTCTGTCCGATCCGTGGCTTACCGAAATTTTGTCAATTTGCGCGAAATAAATTTTGTACTTTGTTTTTATATCATAATTTGGCTCTTGCAAATTATTGATAAAATTAAATTGGCAATTTCACCCATAACACTGTGGTTAACTCTGGTTTGGCTCCAAAGCCAGCAGGAGCACAGAGGATGAATCTAGCCATCCACGTACTCTCAGGTACCCACCCTTTCCTCCTCTTTCTCATAGGAAAGAAATTACCATTCAAAAGTCCAAGCCTAATTGTACCTGGCAAGTTTAACGTATGAGCATGGAAATAGAACTGACCATTCCCAGGAAAGTTTCTATTTCATCCAAAAGCTTAAATGCAAAGGATTGGCCATTTCAAAAATTTCACTGTGCTTATTCACTCCCCAAACCTTTTGAGATGGCAGCACATAAAACTCAGTGCTCAGTGTCACATTTGGATTGGGAATGCTGTAGGCAGATGATGTGAGCTGGGGTGGGGACTGCTACCAGACCACATACCAAAAGCCTATTTCTGAAAATGTGCATTTCTCAAAAAGCACATTGAATTATTTTCTTATTCATTCTAGGAGAAGGGGCAGGTAGAGCTGAACAAGCTAGCATTTTGTTGGTTTTGTCCTCTTCCAAATCTGGAAAGGCTGGTTTGGGATCGAGGCAAGATTCCCAGCCAATCCTCACAATTAAGAATTTTGCAGTCATCACCAGGAACAGCTTTCAGAGTGACTTGTAATTGCAATGAGAACTCCGATTCACACCTCTTGTAAATACTGGTTTAGGCTGTTCAGCTGAGGATGAGTGAAAAAAGTGTTAACTAATGCACATTCCCAACCATTCTCAGCTTATTACAGGCAAGAACTAACTTTTGCTATAGGAAATGGAAATGGAAATTGTGGAATAGCCACACAAAGCTGTAGACACAAAATCTGTGCCTGTCTCTACTGCTTAGTCTTTCAGAAATGTTTAGCCACTGCCAGACATAAACCAGTGTTCTACAGAAGAAAGAAAAAGGAGAGGAGCTGCAGCATCCAGTTCCTGCTAGACACTCCATGACCAGACTGAAACAATAGGCATTACCAGGTCTTATTGCACAAGGTACAAGAGGGACACCTACATCACAGTAAATATAAAAATGATTTAGGCATTGTCTGTGTCTAAAAGCCAGTGGAAAGACTCAGGGTTAAACACAGCAAGTAACAAAGGAAATGCATCGCCCTCTTCCTACAACACGATGGTCCTCCCTCACAAGAAAACAGAGCCTGACATTCATTTTAGCCACTCATATTACACATCCTACTCATCCAGGTGGTTACAGCTTCTCTGGGAAGCACAGTTCCTGGGGACTTCTCTCAGAGTGAACAATCTCTTCACTCAGGAGTCCTCTGCTGCTTACCAATGATTTTAGAGAAACAGATTAAATGTGTCCCAGGAAAGCAGGAGCCAAGACAATCAAGCCAAGATCAAACAGATCAATTCAAATGGGATGCTAAAGCAATTAATAATAGACAGGGATCTGGTTACATTGCCAGCATTTATAGTTACAGTCCTGCTGATGTTTATTGTTATAGTTTTACAACAAAAATAACTTGTTTTAGAAGTAGCTCAAGGCTAGCACCAAATCAGTGGAGGACTTCCAACACCACTTCTTTGGCTGCCTGGAGTGCCAGTTCCTGGAGTTTCTCTTCCTGTTTTGCATATATCTTATTCCTTCCTGTGTATTCCAGGACAGCAGCCACACCTTCTGACACCTGCATGACCTGGAATTTTCATCCATGGGACTCTGGTTCCTGTATCAGCTCTTTCCTGTCTGAGGGCTGATCAAGATTAGAATTTGTTAAGAAGGATAAAGCCAGGAGATTTGCAAAAAACAAACAAACAAAAAAACAACCCCAAAACAAACAAACAAAGAAAAACACCCAAAAAACCAGAGCAGGAACTTTTATTGAGTGAAATATTCCTGCTTCTTTCTTCAGCAAGAAAAAAATCAGGGCAACAAGAAAAAAAAATACAACAAAAAAAGAAATAAAAAAGTCCATCTGCTGCAAATTAATATTATTCTTGTCTCTCTTTGACTCTTGTTTTGCAGAGTTTAAAATAGCAAATTTCCCTCTTTTTTTTTCTCAGAGTGCAGCATCAGTCATAAGTTTCTTCTTTAGTTTCTGAAAAAAAACCAAACAGATTAATAAGAAAATGTGACACAAAATACCTTGAATTTTTCAAATGTTTTATATCTCAAAATTAGATATGCACCCCCCACAAAGACACCCTTTCAAAGAATATTTATGGCATATGACACCGCTCAACAATTCTAGAGTAAAGTAATTCTGTTTTCAAGATAAAAGCCTGAGAATCCAAACAGAAAACCTTCCCTTCCCCTTCTCCCTTCCTGGTGAAGTTTTGCCTTGAAGAGAAGTGTTCATGCCTCTGGAAGTCTTAGAAATAATCAGTTCTGTGTAGCCATACAGCTCACAACAGATGTTGTCTGAGAAAATACAGAACTTTGCCACCTATTTTACTGACTCTTCTGTCCCCATTTCAAAAAACAGATGGATCTAAGAACAAGGTATAAGATAGGTCTAGCATCATGGGAACTGTCTCAGGCAGATGCTTACAAAAAAAATATATGCCACAGTTTTCATCCTGTAATCAGGGGAGCTACTGCTGTCTCGGAACTCTTTCCCTGCCTCCTTCTCCAAGAAAATATTTAGCTGGTTACCAACAATAGTATCTCCTTTCTTGCTGCTGCTCTCTAAGTCCTCTTTTTCAGCAAGTGCTGCCAACTCTGGCTCTGTTTGGTAGCTCTGGTAGGAACTTTGCTCTGGTGGTGTCGCTCCCCTCTGTCTTCCAGTCTGTGGCATGGATTCCAGTACTGTTCCATTGGGCACTTGAAGGTGATATGGCTCTGTGAAGTACTGCCCTCCTGCCATGCTAGAAAAAGGCATTTGGGAATGCAACTGATTGGAGAAAGGAGCTCCCTCCATGTAGAAATCACTCCAGGGCACAGGTGGATAGGCAGGGATATCTGCTGAGGGAAAAGCCACCAAGAAAAGAAGAAAAATTAAAATAATGTCTATGTACAAGATGTGTGTGTTGTGCTTTACTCAATGCAAACACAGCACTGCCGTGCAGCAGACACCACACACAGAGCAAGGATCACTTTGCTCTTTACACTGCAGTGTATTTAACCAAAACATGATTCTTAGAAAGAAAAGGTTATGAAGCTCATAGCATTGTTATAATCTAAAAAAAAAAAAAATCCATGCCACTCAGCAGTGATCCTGAGTGCATATAATGATAGTAGAGACACCCCTCTAGCTTTTTTTTTTTCCTGTCTCATTTTCCAAGTTAGCTCTGCCAGGCATAAGATGAATACTTAAACTTCACTTTCATTTATAAAATCTGTAAATCAGGAATGTTTTGTTAATTAATATCCATAATTCAACTAAGCTGCTCACTTGCTTATGTGCTGATGTAAGACTCACAGGTGTGTCTGCACTGATAGACTGGTTTCCAGCCCTGCACTTTGGGAATCCTGGAACCTTTTCAGAAAGAAATTCTTCCCTTGTAAGGGTGGTAAGGCTTTGGAACTCAGAGGACCTGTGGCTGCCTCATCCCTGGCAGTGTCCAAGGCCAGGTTGAATGGGGCTCAGAGCAACCTGGGATAGTGGAAGGTGTCCCTGTCCATAGCAGAGGGTTGGAAGAACTGGATGAGCTTTAAGGTCCCTTCCAAACCAAGCCATTCCAAGATTCTATGATTCTGTGAACTTGGTCATCCCCACTGCATAACAGAAAAGCCATTCACTGCTGACTGTGCTCTGGACAAAAGTATAGAGTAAGAGAATATCAACTCTGCCTCTGTTCCTTCAACAACTTTCCAACTTCACCAGCTTGCACCTTTACCCCTTTACACCCCTTGATGCTCATACAACATGCCCCAAGGAATGCAACACACACTTGGGCATCAAGCTAGAAACACATTTAATTTGATACAGTCTGGGGCACAGACCTCTCATAATTTCTGGCACTTCAGACTGAAAAAACACAGAAAATAATAATTATGCCTTGGAACTAGAGCAGGAAAGCAGGGCCAAGTGTGTTAGATAGCATGGGTGCTGCCAGCCTGTCCTGAACACTGTCAGCTCTGAAGACTGGGGACAGGAACCATCTTGCAGCCTGATGTGAGTCAGACTGAGTCAGACTTCCCTCCCTGACAAGGTCCACAGAACTGGTACAAAAACAGCAGCAGCATCTGTGGGCTAAAACTCTTTGTCCTCTCATGTCATAAGAGAAGGGATGGAGCTTTTGTAGCATGACCTTAATTTAACAAACCTGTCAGTCCAAATGAATTAACTACAACAGTTTGTCATTTGATTATACTTGGGCTTGAATAACTTCAAAATACAAAGCCCAAACACAAAACAAGGTAATCAACAATGCAAATTTCACCTAGGAGGTTTTTTTTTTCCAGAAAATTATGCTGGAGTGCCTTCATCTCAGTGCTTGCAAATTCAAGTCAGAGGAAGAATCTATGTCCATACTCTGTTGTCTCCTGTCTCTCTCTTCTTTTGCACTACCCTAAGATACATAACATTATTTCAAACTGGTTTCTGCAGAAGCCAAATAGAAAAGGCTGTTTTTCCTCACTACCTCCAACTATCCCATCTGCTGTGGCACCTTTTCCACTTTGCACCCTTAACTCCCATCACATGCAGCAAAGGGATGTTGGTGTATGCAACAGGACACTCCAGGAAAACACAAGTTACTTCTCCAGTGCAGCCAAAACCTCTGCACTATATGACACATTCACATTTTATGCTCTTCCTGACATGTGCAGTCTGGGTAGTAACTTTTGATTCAAATGAACACTCAGAACTTAAAAAAAAAAAAAAAACCAAGCATACAAGGAAATTAAGTGAGAAAAAGATGGGCACATCTATAGATTTGTGCAGGCATCTTTCTGTCACAGTCATCAGTGAACCCACTGATCATGCTGAATGTTTCAGGGTATTATTTAGTAACTCCAGAGGAGTGAGATGCCAAAATAGTTCAGAAATTTACCTGAATTGTCACTTGGGTGCTGTGGCATGACTGGTCCCCCCGTGTGGTTTTGTACATAGCCTCGAATGGTTCCATAGGTTATGGCTCCACTGTTGCCAGGTAAGTCAGGGAAAGCTGGATGGGACTCCAGGGGTGTTGGAGGAGGAAGGTGGTCACTGGAGAACATATTGCTGGGCAGGTGACCTTGGTGACACAACTGGGAGAGCTGATAGATTCCCCCCTGGCTGCTGTACTGACAGTAGGTGGCCTCCAGATTGTCTGCAGGCTCCAGCTGTTCCGGATAAGGGCAGAAAACTGGTGAACTGAAGCTGCAGAGAGAAAGGAGAGAAGCAACCCAGAGATTAAAGGAGGGTCAACAGCTACACCAACCTATCCAATTAGCAATTACTTTATTGCCAACCCTTCCTCCCAAATGCCAGGCATAGGACAAGGGCAACAAAAGCCACTTGAGCGAAGTGCTTTCACAGCAGGGCTCTTGAACAATGGGTATTAGTGGAGATTATCTTCCCACTCTCCAAAGCATGCCCCAAAGCTTGAACACCCTCACTTTTACTTGACAGGCATGCAATTCTGAGAGCACTCTGATACAGGTAGCACCTGTCTCATAGCAGGCATCCTGTCCAATTATGCACTTTATACAGCTTTTCATACTCCCTTTAAAGGATATCATCACATCTGCCTCTCACTTTTCATTAATGCTCCCACCTAATTCTTCATCCCCTGTCCCACATTCACCCTCCCAAAGCTTCTCCCAGGGGCTGCTTTTTTCTTCTCTCTCAAAAACACTCTCATCTGCCCCTACCCTTGATTCTGGACGCTGTAAGAGAAGGCTTCCCTGGAGCCATTTTCCTGACTGGCCAAGCTGCTTTCACTGCTGGGCGTGTCCAGCATCAGGGGAACAATGTGGCTGTGGGGGTCGAAGGCCAGGCTGAGCGCCAGGCTGGCCCTGCGGATGGGAGGAGGGCTGGGAAGATTAGGGAAGCACTCCACGCCACCGCTGGGATTGAAGTGCAGCGGCAGCAGCGCTTTGCTCTGAGCTTGCGCTTCACAGGGTACCACCATTCCGGCCACCGAGGAGGCTGTGAATAAAACAGACTGTCACACTGTGCTGTCACACTGGGAATCTGCAGGAGCAAGCAGAGGGAATGTCAAGAGGAGCAGGACAGAAAAGCAAGATGCCAGTGAAAGAGTGGACGGTATTGATGGGAATAAAAGCAAATGAGTAGCAGCACTGCTGTTGAGAAGCAAAAGGGAGCAGTGGCAAGCTCCCTGGAACACAGGATGATGTTTATTGGTTAAATAAAATTACCTTTGTGATTTCAGTCTGTGCATACTATCTTTATCCAGCTCTCAAGAAGGCAACCAAATGAAGCAAAGTACTTCTTGGAAAAGAGCCAGGAACAATCCCCCAGTCATCTTCCATTTTTTCTGTCCTCTGGGAGGAGTGTGCTGCACAGATCACTCTTTAGAAAAAAGGAACTGCGCTTTGAAAGAAACAAAGCCGTGCCTTTACAAATCCACTGTCTAGGCTGTTTTGAAACACATTTTCACTCCTGCTTTGGTCTCTGATGAGTCATGCCAAAACCAAAAATTAAAAAAAAGTAGAAATGGCAGCTGAAGGCCCTTGGGAAAAAGAAGATGGAGATGAGAAAGGAAACCAACACCTTTTGGTTGGCAGAATCTTATTTGGTGACCTGTCACCTCAGTGACTGCTGGAAAAGGAGAGAGGAACAGTTTCCTACAGAACAGCCTCTGTGGAAAGACACAATAGAGGAAACTGAAGATCAGAATCAGGTATGCTCTTGATCCAGAGTAACAATTATACTCGAAGCTCAAGAAGCTTGGGCGTGGTGCAAGAAAATGAGTTTCTCTCTTATTATGGCAATGAGCAAATGGTTTCTCTCTTCACAAATGCAGCCATCACGTGTGCAGGAAGCTGCAATGTTGTCTCCAGTCTAGCTGGGCTGAACCAGCCTCAAGGATGAGGAAGAGAAGAGAAAATATCACCAGCTGCTCAGGTGAAACTCTCCCACACATGGCAGAACTTTCAGTGAAAATCTGCAGCTGCACTTCACCCTTGCAGGCATAGAGAGTAACATCAAATGCACACCACTAAATGTGACTCAAAGGCCTTAAACACAAACCTAAACATAAAGATGCCACAACAAGTATTAGCAGCCTTCAGAGAATTTTGGAATGCATGTCCAGAGAGCTGATGAGGAGTTTCCACTTCAACATTTCGCACCACTGTTTCTCAGATTGCCCAGTGTGCTGGGCAGTTTTGTGCCTCTTATTGCACCTTCCCACATTCCGTTTTTTTCCAACTCTCTGCAGCCATGGAGAGAAGGAATCAAATACTTCAATGAAAGCTTTTCAAGTTTTCAATAGCCCTGATTTTGGGCTCAGTGAGAAAACTGAAGCAAAATCAAGGATGGCATCTCTAAAGCATTCACATACCCAGGCAGTTCTCAGTGGTTTATTTTTTCTGTTTATCCATGCCAGGCAGCATCTCAGATGTACCTGTTGCATTCCTGGGTTTTGGCTCAGCAAAAAATGAAACTGAAGATCTCTTTTGATTTTTTTAAACCTTTCTTTAGCACTGGTTGCCCTGACCACTGTGCCCCAGAATGTTCACACAAACGTTATGAACAGCAGCCATGTGGGGCAAAATTTACCTGAAAAGCAGTCTACATCCAGGTAAAGCTCCAGTTCAGTAATGACAGCTGTTCTGCAGATGGCCCTGCTCTTCCTCAGGATGAACACAAGCAGCCCAGGAAATCACTTCTAAATCCACCTCCATACCTACTGAGAATAATTTAATTTTTAAAAAATATTTGCAACACTTAGTGCAGGTAATCTTTGTAAATCATGGCATTAGGATCCCCAGGCAGTGAGACTGTGAGACAGCATCCTCAATCTCCAAAGAGCTGGTTCAGCCTTTTCTAAAGTCTCCTCTGCTTCTCTGTCCTTTCAAAGAGACATTTTGTCTTCTAAATAAAGTCACAAATGCAGCAAGAAGAAACAATTCCCAGAGAAGTCATATCTGACATATCTACAGAAGATTCCAGAGTTGTTCCATGAAGAATTCTGACCCCTGGCTTGACATAATGCTTACATTGTACAATTCTGTGGCTCTTCCTGATGCTGATGTAGAGAGAGAGAGAACCTCAGAAGGCTTTCCAGTGAACATGGGAATATAACAGTAGGACTTTTATTTCTTGCTTCCATTACTTCTGGGTTCTCAGTCCATGAGACAACCTTGGGAATTTTTGGAGAGCAATTTAATCATTTACACCTTCAGATCTCTAAACCAGTCCTGGCACTACACTTGACTTAACTCTAGAATGGTTATTCTGTTTGCAGCCTTTACTGGAACATCAAGGGCCATCACAAAGCTTTTGACAGATTCATCCTCATCTTGAAATTATGAGAAAATAAATTTGTTCAAAATTTGTTTGAAAGCCAGAGTCGTATAAGTGAAGTCATTGGAGCTTGTAATTTATTTACTGTTCTTTGACAGGCCATATTCAGCTTCATCCAATTGCTCCCAAGATTTCCATTACAATCCCATCTCTGCCAGTGAATTTAATCACCTTGCTATTTGCTTAACAGAGTTACCTGCACAGGCTGGGCTCCTGACAGGTGTCCTCAGTAAGGCAAACACACGAAACAAAGGATTTCCTGCAAAAGCACCAGTGGGGCAGAAAAATCTCCTCCCACAAAAATCTCTTCTCTACCAGAGGCACAGAAAGGAACTTTTCTTTCTAATGGGTTAACTCTAAAGAAACCTTAGCCAATTAATCACAGATACATATGTATCAGCAAGAAATCTCAGAAGACCAAGAAAAGCTTCAAATAATTACCTGTGTCTAAAAAAAAAAAAAGCCATTAATTGCAATCATGCTATCTAGCAAAAGTGAAAAAAAAAAAAAAAAACCACCACCAAAACATTTCTAAGATCAAAGCAAGCTCAAAATTGAAGTTTTGAGTCACAAAAGGTTCTTACAGTAAGTAGTGTGACTACTATATCCAAATCAGAGCCATAACTGCCAGCAAGGTAACACACATCTCAAATACCACATTTTAAATCAGCTTGTCTGGAGAACTGGTAAAAACAGTGGGACATTAAAAAAAACCAAACCAAACCCACATACCAACAATCAGAACTACTGGATAGAGCAAGGAAAAACAATGGAAATTGCAGCACTGAACACTCTGCAAAGGTCTCACGCACTAAGTAATTTTCTTGTCCTGCTAGAAGTGGTTAAAAAGGAAAGCACCTGAATACCCACTTCAGCAGGTCACACTCTGTGGGCCCAACTGCACTACGATGCAGAAATCAGAGAGGCTTTTGCTGAAACCATCCACGAGCTGTTTCTGCAAGGGACACTATTAAGTAATTGGTTTTGCCTTATGAGTTGATAACCTTTTTCATTCATCTGTTTCCTCTTTTGTTTTGCTCCTGTTAATTTGGATTTTATCCTATCCAAGTTTTGTCTTCTTCATTTTCTGAGATACTCTAATAAAGAAAACAGGCAATTCATTGATGGCCCTATTTCTAGGCAAGCTCTTTTTTTCTGAACAAGGATGCTGAATGGGTTCAAGTCACATTGGCTTTCATTTTCCTTCTGTTTCATTTTTTGCTTTCATTTTTAAAGAGAAGAGGTCTGACTTTACAATGGTAAACAACAACAAAAAAGGGAGTTTCATTCCCCATAGCTGTGTTATCCTGCACCTAGTAAGGCAAAACTGCAACTGGAGCTTTCCAGGTGACTGTGCCATGCAGATCTCTCTTCTACAAGGATTCTCTACAAGTAATATCAATCTTTTCTCTCAGAAAGGACACTTGCCCTTTTTCTTCCTTACACATTGTACCAAGAATTCAGATGGGACCATTCTTTCCTATCAGAAAGAATTGCTTGTGTTTTCCACATGGAGAACTGCATCCCTGCGTGCAGATCCCCCAGACAGAAATGGATCCATGCAAGCAGAGGACAAGATCATGTCCCTGAATTAAACTTTATTTCTCTGACAGATGTTATCTAACAGGGCAAATAGCTTCATGCTGAGAGAGAGTAGGTTTAGGTTGGATATTAGAAGTAAACTCTTCCCTGTCAGGCCCTGGGTTAGGCTGCCCAGAGAAGCTGTGGCTGCCCCATCCCTGGCAGTGTTCCAGGCCAGGCTGGATGGGGCTCAGAGCAACCTGGGATAGTGGAAGGTGTCCCTGCCCATGGCAGGGGGGGATGGAATGAGATGATATTTAAGGTCCCTTCCAACCCAAACCATCCTGTGATTCCCTGATATTCTCTCCAGACTAAACAGTGTGTCAGCAGAGGTGCTTTAGGAACTGGGAGAGGTTCCTAAAGCATAAATATCAGAGGATATTTGGTTTGTTTCCTTTAAACAAATTGTTTTGCAAAACCTTGGTTTCCATCCCATTAAATATAGGGCTCAACAGACTTCACCACTTAATCACTCTGAAAGCAGTGAATTACTCAAACATTTTGACCATATTTACTCTGTTGCAAGAAGTGGAAAAACTGGAACTGACTGAATTACAGTTAAAAAGGTCATTGGACTGACTGAAGGAGTCCTTGCCCTGGGAGAATGACAGGCAAATTTAAATGACAGAAGTACTAGATTACGTTATAAAGAAAGTATCTCAATTACATACTTTTAGCAACACATGAAGCTTTCTAAGCTTACAGTTGCTTTCCACTGTACCAAAATACTTCCAAGGTAAAAGCACTATTAAAAAATTTGAGTAATTCTTAGAAAATGAGTTGCAGGAACTGGCCTGAATACTGACAACTAAATACTGATATATTTAGAATACAACGAGGGAACAGACATAATGGCATGAAATTCCAAAGAATTAATTACCCTGGGAAGCAGGAAAACATACACAGCAGTACCACATGTCAGCACATCTGCTTGGGATATCCATCCCTAAGGAAGTGGAGGAGTCCTCATCACTTTGGAAATCTTTTCATATTGTGCCAACTTAGAAACACAAACGTATCTAGGAAATGCTTTAGGGAGAACTCCTGACTCTAGGGAATGCTCTTGGACTGCACACATCAATAAACAATTAGACAAATCCTCTCTCTTTCATTGCCATCAATCTTTTAACAGAGCTTGGGTAGAAAACTGGTTGAACAGCACACCCCACTGACTTAAAACTCCACTGCAACAGTGATTAAATTCAGGCTTCAGCTTTGGAACTCAACTACTCTCACTCCCTCAAGGTCTCGGACAAATTGGAAACCTGCCCTGCCTGGAGACGCCAAGGAAGCCCCTTTGGATGCTTTAAGGTGTGAAGTAGCTGATGGAGCCTTTACTACACCAGCAGTTCACAGAGTGCACCTTCCTTACGCAGCTCACGTGGCTCAGGCTGTAAGCAGAATGTTTCCATCTAAACCAGAATATGGGGAGTGTGTATCTGCTATAGAGTACATCAGAACCAGAACAACACTCCCCTCATCCTTTACAGCAGCAGGACCAGGGTCAAACAGCTGTTATGGAAGAATGCCCTGCTCACTTATCCTTATGAAGTCCTGTTCAGAATTCCTTGCTGACTTGTGCTAGGACAGAAACAAGGACTGCAAATCTGTCTCCAGAACTAGCACAGAGGCACCATCATGCTGGTAGATAACTGGTAGAGACTCAATCAGCAGTGAGCTGCCATACCTACAATCACAGAATCATTGGAAGAGACCTTGAGGACCACCTCATTCCACCCCCCTGCCAAGGGCAGGGACACCTTCCACTATCCCAGGTTGCTCTGAGCCCCATCCAACCTGGCCTTGGACACTGCCAGGGATGTGGCATCCACAGCTACTCTGTGCCAGTGCCTCACCGCCCTTGAAGGAAAGAATTTCTTCCTAATATCTAACCTAAATTTCCCCTCTTTCAGTTTGAAGCCATTCCCTCTTGTCCCACCACGACAGTGCCTGATGAAAAGTCCCTCTGCAGCTTCCCTGTAGGCCCCTTCAAATACTAGAAGGTTCCTCTGAGATCTCTATAAAACTTTTTCTCCTTCAGGTAGAACGGCCCCAACTTTCTCAGCCTCTGGAGTGACATGGTGGCACTTTTTGCACTGATAGCATAAGGCTCTGATATGGCCTTTCCTAAAGCCTTTGGGAACCTCCCAGCTCCACCAGCTAATGCTGCAGCTGTGCAAAACACACGTGCTGGTTGGGGTCTCACCTGAGGCAGAGTTGGGTGATGCAGGGTGTGTGCTGAGCAAAATGGAGGAGTTCTCAGCTCCAGGGTCTCCTCCCAGCATGCCAGGCTGGTCTCCAGCAGTGTCAGGCATTGGAGGGATGGGCAGAGGAGGTGCCCTGCAGCAGACACAGAGGACAGGGCAGGGGATTATGACCAGTCATGCACTCCTCTGTCTGACAAGGGGCAGATCCTACATCACCAGCAGGTGCAAAGGGAAAGCACTGGCTGACTACAAGTGCAAGGAATGCTGTATCAAAAGTCTTCAGGGAAGCAGCCCCAGGTCACTTGAATAGGAGAGGCAGCAGGAATACTGCAATGAATATGCTCTCCAATCTTCCACTTTAATTTCTCCTCTTCCACCTAATTTTTCCTCTTTTCATTCTGTTTTCTTCATAAGAAGACACTCACTCCAGCTTACCATAAATACATCCCCGTGGATATTGATTTCTCCCCTCACGCATTCACCATCCCTTGAAAGACCATCTACCCTCTTACATATTCCCTTCCCCCCCATTAATGTCCTCTGCTCACATATGAAAAGTGCTACCTTGGATTTTCTTCAAAGAAATCCATGACTTTCTAAGACTGATCTAATCAAGCAGCATTTCCATCACCAAGTGAAAATCCATGGAACTGGAAAGTAGTGGTGGGAGAACTGGGTTAAAAGACTTCCCAAGCACACCCAAAGCACCTGGCTGATGCATTCACAGAAACTAAAAATGAAGAGATGATTTAATAAACTTTTCTACCTCATCCCTTGCTCTTTTAATGATTTCAGCCTGAGCAATTTCGATTGTTTTATTTCAAAATAATTTGAATAATCTGTGTTACAGGTTAATTGAAAGGACTTTTAAGAGGGTCATCACAATTTGGCCAGAAATCTGACAGGCTACCTAGGTCCAACTCAATGCTCAGTTGTTCACTGTTAAAAGGTAAAGGGGAAATGGCAAAAGAAAAAATTTAATGGCTTAGGTATCAATTGTGGAAAAATGAGAAAACAGAGTAAGTTCCTCACCCATAGCCCTCTGATCCAAAGGGGACTGACAGAGCTGATGATGCTGGATATTTTCTGTTGCCTTTTATACTCAACTTCTGCAATTTCCGCCACTTTGCCCTGCGATTCTGAAACCAGACCTGAAAAATGGGAAGAAAGGAATGCATTCAGAGAAGAAACCATCTACACATGGGGACACTGACAATGTCCCAGTCCCTGCCCAGAACCCAGAAGGCATTACCAGGATACGCTGTGGTGTCACACCAACCACAGCTGCAATCTCTCTCCTCTTCTCATTGTCAGGATAGTGGTCTTCCTGGAACATCTTCTCCAGCTTTTCTAGCTGCTCTAGAAATGATGCATTGTCCAAAGAGAGAGAGAGAGAGAGAGATGGGAAGTATGTGACAAGAAAATAAGAAGAAAAATTAAAAAGAGAGGGAAACAGGGAAAAAAAAAAGAAAGAAAAAAGAACATTTTTACTGTACTAGAAATACAAGAGTAACAAATAATTTTTTAAAAATAAATCACAAAAATAAAGAAAAATCTTCTTCAGCTGTTTCAAAAACAAAGAGCATTGCTAGTGATGCTTCAAATGAAAGACACTCAGCAATCTTTATTAGTGAAAGTCTTCACACACCTAATGGTGTGGAGTGCAGTCCAATACCAGTTAGAGCAGATCAGCACTGGGAAGTGAACACCAAATGCCACTGGCACTGCCAATGTCACTGTGTGCCAGTGTGTGCCCTGGGATCTACCTGCACTATAGAAGGTGCGGGGTTTCTTCTTGACAGGTAAGGATTTTTTTCCCTTGGCCACATCACAGCTGCCTCTGGACTCCAGGCCTGAAGAGCCCTCGTAGGAATTCTGAGCTGCAGTGGTGGCTGAAGCACCTTTGGATTGGTGAGGGGCTGGGCCGATCGCCTCCAGCCTGCAGGCAGCTCCAGCCACTCCACTAGATGCTTGCTTAGTTTTTTCCTTCTTCGCCTCCTTTTCAGTCCCAGCAGCATAGTAACTCTCAGAGTGCTCTTGTGACCCTGACTGACCTGTGGACTCCTGTGCTACTCCAACCTTCGTGTCACTGCAGAAATCCAATGGTTGCTCACACACCGAGGCAAAGTCATGCTGGCCATCAAGGACAACGGAGCCTTTGGAAGAATACCCAGTTGCCTGCAGGATGTTGCATCCCCCATCTTCTTCCACCTTCTTTACACAGCTATTCCTGTCTTCTGTTCCCAAGTTATCCTCATCTATTTCTTGTCTGACTGTGCCTGGGAATGCAGGTAGCACACTGCTCCCTGCACCATGGTCACCAACAGCATCAGCATCCACCACAAGGTGCTCCATATTCAGCAGCATGTTCTTCCTCTCATCCTGGCACTCTGCAAGGCAAAAATCGGGGGGAAAAAAACCCAAACCCCACCCCATATGTCCATTTCCTAAGCTGGATGTGCCTGGATCAGGAGTTTCAGTTATGGGGGAAGGAAAAGCCCACACAACAAAACCCAACAGTGACAAGAACCAGAGAGCTCAAAATAAAGACAGGTGCTGCCAGGAAAGCAACAGCAAAGAATCTGATATGGTCAATATGGACATATTCAAATATGTGATGAGAAAAGCCTCATTTTAAAAGCAAACTGTAAACTACAGAAGAGGGTAATTCCAAACAAAGAGAATAAAGGGAAGTTTGCATATTACAAATACAGTAGTGGGAAAACAGCCTCAGGGATAATACAGGTCTCTGGAATAAGCAATAGAACAAAAATCAATGACCTGACAAGATCCTGTCACCTTTTTAAAATGAGCAGAACAAAGACAGAAGCAAAATTCTGGTCAACTGTGTCAGCAGGGATTACCTGACAAATGTCATCACTTTTTTATTATAGAGTTCTATCATACCAAAGCTGGCCAAGCAGAAAACCATTAATTGTACAAACTTCTAATAACTGCCTTAAATTATTTCTCTGCAGCTTCAGCCACACTTCTGAATAACAGATTTACAAGATAGGGAGTGAAATAGTGGGATAGGGACAAAATTAGGTACAGAAGTCCAACTACGTTTAACAAAAACCACAAACTGTGTTACAGTAAGACAGACTAAATAGTAGAAGACAGGTCAAAAAGAACACAGCAAGAGAAATAATTAAAATAGGAAACAGAATAATACAGAAACCTTATACTTTTCCAGCTGGCACATTTCCAAATAAAAGATTCCAAAAATCTCCCAGATGGGTCAGAATGTGTGAGTCTGTGTGATTTCTGCTACTTTTTTTTTTTTTAAAGTGATTATTTCATTAGAATAGGAAGTAGAATAATAAACGCAAACCCATGTATTTGCCTTTGTCTGGAGAGAAGAAAGTTTGAGCAGAGTGTTGGCAGCATTTCAATAGCATATGACAACAGAGAAACTTGATAGTTTAATTTTTTGGGAAAAATATAAAAATAATTTAATTTCACTGTGCTCTGCTTTTGATATATATTAGTGCAATGCCAAAATAAAGGATTTGCTTCTGCCTCAATGTCTCTTTCTGAAACAACTGTTAATCAAGGAGGAGCCCTGCAATTCCAAGCAGACCAGACAAGTTCACAGAAGTATGAGAGGATGGCGGGCTGCTCCAAGAGCATATAATTTGGTATTTATAGGATTAAGAGAACCAAATTAGTTGCAGGGGAAAGAAACAGAAGCAGGAAACTACGCAGCTATAACAATTTGATCTTGTTAAGCAGCAACAAGTTTCCACTGCAGTTAAATGAGATTAAATATCCTGATGGGAGGGTCAAGAACTGAATGAGGAAGAAGATGTCTCTGATCTATATAAATCCTTTTCCACCATCCTCCTAGTTGCATCTGAGCTTATCTCACTCATTATGTGAAAAAAGAGTATTTTCACATTATTTGAGCAGGGTTTTTACTTGTTTCTACACAAACCTCAGTATGTGTTTACATCACAAGTGTCCAAGTCTTATGTGGGTACCTTGTATCTGTAGAAGAAATGGACACCTGGGAGTATAATATTCTTTACAGAAGTAGTCCTCCAAGTAAACTGCTGTTTTATTTCTAGAACAGATAGCAAAAATCTCACAACATCTGGGACTGCCAAAGAAAAGAGCTGAAATGAAAACCAAGTTTGCAAAGATGGGCCTTCCTGGTAACAAAGGGAGTTATAAAACCACTCCTTTCTTCCATCATTCAGAAACTAGACTGAACACCACTTTGTCCCACTTGTAGAAAAAAATAGAACCTTAAGTAGAAGGGATTTTAACGAGTGTGAACATCAGGAATAGGTAGTCTGGAAAACCTGGTGCACTTGCAGCAAGCCAAGCCCCCTTTTCCATCTCACAGCCACCTCCTTAGACATTCCTCGGGAAAAGCCAACCACTTGAACCGCAAGGTTTTAAGGGTTGTTTGGGGCATTTGGTACAAAGCCACCTGAACACGGCAGGTGAAAAAGAACAGCCTAGAGGTCCCTCCACATAAGGAGGGGGAAAACTGGGCAGCGGGGGAAGGCGCAAATGAGAAACCCCGAGGCAGCGGGAGCCGTTCGGTGTGACAAAAAGAAAAGACCCCCAACCCCCGGCCAGGTGCTTTTACAAGCAGGGGACACGAGGGCCGGGGAATCCATCATTCCCAGCAGCGAGGCCCAGGACATGGAAGGCTAATGAGCGCCCAGATAACATCGCTGAGGAGCGATTATCCTCCCCCGGGGCTGCTCATTAGGCTCATAGCCGCGTGCCTCCCTCAGTCATTAAGGCAAGCCGGCATCACTCGTCCCCCCTGCCCTCATCCACACCCTTACCACAGCCCATTCCAAGCCCTCCGGCCGCCCGCTCCTCCGGCTTTTGCTCCTCGCCCGCCCCGTCCATGACGGCTCCGTGGCGCGCCTACTTCGGCCCGGCCCGGCCCGGCCCGGTTAATCGGTTAATGCCCCGCCCGGCGGCCCGTCCTGCCCGGCCCCGACCGCCTCATCAAGGGCACCTGGGCACAGCGTGGGAGGCTGCCCTACTCACCCCCCCCCCCCCCCCCCCCCCTTCCCCCGGGAACCACGCTGGGTCCCTGTTCTCCACGGAGGAAATGGGAGTGTTTCAGCCTTGGATATCGGGAAAAATGCTCCCTGTGAGGAGCTGGCTGAAATATGGCCGTGTGCACCTTGGTGTTGCAAAACTCACCACCCGTGGATTAAGGGAACCTCGTTGTCAGGACTGCTAGACCCACTTCTGGGCTCCTCAGTACGAGGATAAGGAGCTACTAGAGAGGGTCCAGAGAAAGGAAACAAAGATCATGCGGGGTATGAAATGTTACAAGGGGAGACAGCAGGGGCAGGGTCTGTTCTGGCTGTGGAAGACTGAGAGGGGATCTTATCCATATAAATAATCTTTAATAGGTGGCATGAGGATGGTGCCAGACTCTTTTCAGTTGTGGCCAGCGACAGGACAAGGAGCAATAGCCATGAACTAAACCACAAAAAGTTTAATCTCAACATGAGGATGACCTTTTTTCCGTAGAGAATTGCAGAGCACTGGAACAGCTGCCTAGGGAGGGAATGGAGTCTCCCTCTCTGGGGACATTCCAACCTCATCTGGATATGTTCCTGTGTCACCTGCTCTGGATGACGCTGACTAGACCATTTCTAGAGATGCCTCCCAGCCCTAAGAATTCGGTGATTCTGTTCTTTTCCTGTGGCCTGGCAGGAACACATTTGTTTTAGGTGTCCAGCAGCTTCTGCTTCTTCAGCAGCTGGGGGCTGCAAAGAACAAATGGCACTTCCTGACTTTTGGGTGCTGTAATTTGTGTCCTTTCAATGCTTAACAATTCTTAGTAAAAACAAGGCTGCTAAGAGAGCAGCACCAGGCAGTGCTTGCATGAAGAAGGAGACTCATATTCTGATGCACCAAAACAGAACATCCTTCATCCTCCTGTTTATTGGCTCATCGTGTTGCTGGCACAGCACTGTTCTCATCCTGACTCAAAATTTCTATCTTTATTTCAAGATTTACTTTTGGCTTCTAAGGCCTTGCTTCTGCACATGCTATAACCTGAATCGTTTCATCAGGTTAAACGAGTGTAAGCTGAAAGATCTGTGCCAACATTTTGGAGCCAGTATAATTGGTCTAACAGTGCACCTGGTTCAGCCATCAGCTGCAAGAAATTGGGGCTAAAATGGAATTTAATTTGTTAACAGGATTCAGCTGACAAGACACAACATCTTGGAGGGTCATGGGACCTCTTCAATATTAGAAAAAAATGCAAATACAAAAATTACTATCTGCTTTAAAAGTTGTTTCTGAGCAAGGTTGTGTTTATTTACTGAACTCTGGTCCTAATATCACCTTTGTTTTGTGAAAATAATAAGAACTGTGGAAAATGCTTTCATTTATATTCGTTGAGGAGGGACCAACACAGGTCTCCACCACTAGGAGTTTTTGGGGTTTTTTTGAGCCATACATATATGTGTATATATATAAAAACACATATATACACACACACATATGTATTGAACTACTTTATATTAAAAATATTTCTATGTATTTTATACATATAAAATACATAGAAGTATTTTATACTTATATATATTTTAATATATACTTATATGTATTTTAAACTACTTTATATGAAAATGTCAACAGTCATAAAATTTGATTTTATACACCCTGACTTCTTAGCTTTTATACACCCTGACTTCTTAGCTTCTCAACAAAACTTTTTAAGTGCAGCTCATGCTTGTATTTCATTGCTGTCCTTTTCACAAAAAGAAATTAGTGTAACTGCCCTCTGAGGGTTGTCTTTAATTATTTCTTTTTTTTCAGAAATCATGAATTTGTTTTGTCCATATAGACTTTGTGTCAGTCTCCACAAGTTCCTGGGGAAGATACAGTGGCACCTCTCACAGAATCTTTGTGAATAGCAGGAAAGTGTTGGGATTTGCATGACATACCCTATGTTTCTGTTTAATACTGATTTTCTGGTAAATCAGGTAATCCGCATTAGATAACGTGGGGAGAAATTGTGGCACAATTAAGACTGTCATAGGACACAGTAGGCACTCCACTAACTTGATTCCTGTATTGTGAATGTGCAGTTGGAAGGGATATTGTACTAGTTTGATTAAGTTTGTACAAATCAAAGATACGTCAATCAGTTTCAGTGTAGATTTGTTTATGGATTTTGGTGGCAGGATGGTGCTGGGGCTAAAAGTTTAACAAAATAGTGAGAAGTTGAGGTCTGTCTGAAATGTAAGAAATAAAAGTAACCCAGGGTATAAGCACTTGTTCTTAGAAGGTAAGCTGACCTTTAAATGCTCCTCAACATACAAAGGCCTGACATCAGGAAATAAAGGCTGTACTTGTGACAGGGACAAGTTAACCTTTGATCCAACTAGTTAAAAAGTGTATTAGAAGTGCTGTCAATCACGACAACAGTATTCTTGAAGTTTCCTATGTCAAGTGGAATTTTAACAACAAATGGAATTAAGCATAGAAACCACTTTGGGAGGCTCTAATGAGCAATCTGCCTGCTTGCTTTCAAGAGCAGAATTTGAAAGAGTAAAGAACTCTCAACCTGAGGTGTTGAGCAAGATGACTTCTAATTTAGAATGGGAATATGTATGGCTGGCTCCTCCTAGATGAAGCTGAAGTGGATGTGGGATGCCTCGACTGCCTGTGTGAGATGACCTTACACAGCTGAACTGATCCCAGAGCAGCGTTTTGTGTCCCACCTGAGACACTGACAATCCTGGGGACTTGGAACTGCATAAATTCATGACAGCATGGGACAAGCAGGCATTTGGGATATCTGAATATTCTGGGTCTTGTTGAGGATTATAACCCTTCTTGTTTGAGTCTGAGGTAGAGCTCTGCTTTGGCTCATGGTTCAAGACCAGTTCCAGTCCTTCTGGGGTTGGGCGGGGGGGTGGGGTGGGGGGGGTGGGAAGTGTTACCAGATTGTTGTCTGACCACAGATTAAAAGTTGAATAACTGGGTCCTGTCCTTCTGCTCTAGTGGGCTGGACTCCCATTTTCTGTAGTTCATCCCTTCAGCTTACCTTCAGTTATGGATGACTAACACCACTGTAGAAGAGCTGCAGCATCAGCTCTCTAGGGCTGGGGATAATACTGAGGAAGCTTAAGGCTGGATAAACCCAGCTTTTGACACTGCCTCTGCTAAAGAGAACTGTTTGTACTTAACAGTCACTTAGAAAGGAAAACTATAGCAAAAAATACTGCATGTATATTCAGTAAATTGAATTACTTACATTTGAGAGGAAAACCTAAGTAACAAGGCAAGCAGAAAGCTTTTTAACTGGAGAAGTGCATGAGTTTATTAGGACTAAAAGCAACTTTTTTCTTTTAATCCAGCTAAAATTATTGATATAAATAGGCCATAATAAGCTATTCTAGATACAATGTAAATGGGATTTAAAGGCAGAATGTTACAAAGACAGAGAGCTGGAGATACAAAGGTAGCTAATTCTTCAAATATATTAAATGCAAGAGGCTACACGTGGCTTTCTTGGGTGTTTTGATTCTTAAACTTGATCTTGCATTGACTGAGCTGAACACTTTAACACAGAAACAGTATTTTACACTAGAAGGCATATCCTCAAACAGACAGGTTCTGCACAATTGCATGTAAACTGGACTTAAAACCAGAGAGTCCTTAAAAAGAACAAAGACCCTGGTGCATATTTTGCCTTTATCTACAGTGGCTAAATATCTCAGTGTTCTCCGGAAGTGTGCAAAATGGTGCATCCAATACCACATCAGCAATCTGAGTAAGAGCAGCAGTAAAGTGCCACTTCATTGCATGTGACTAGTCCTGGTTATTTTGTATGGGTCGTGTACCAACACGAAATATAAATTTTTGTCAAAAGACACTGATCTTCCAGGGGGAGGCAGAGCAAAAAAAAAAAAAAAAAAAAAGGTCAGTTCAGATGGCTTGGTGGGATGCTTGTTCAGAAGAGAGGTGACCTTTTGGAAGCAGATTTCTCAGCATGATACTTCTTATATGGGGGAAATCATCACAGTGGCTTCTGAAAAATCTGCTTAATTCCAACGGATTTTGTAAAGCTGTCAAGGACTCTTAACAGCATTTGGGTACAATGAAATATTTGCCTATCTAAACCCCTGTAGACTTGCATGTTCTAATACATAAATTGCCCTAAATGGAAATTACACTATGGAGATCAACGCCATGAAGTTATCCAGAGGATATTCAAACAGAATATTCTCTGAACTCTGTTGTGCTTTGCACTTACCACCTTCCTTCTCAGGAACTCAAAGCTCTCAGGCTGCTAATACTAGTGAATTTAGCCTCACAACATGCAGTGAGGTAGGTAAGTTTACCCCCATTTTGCAGATGGCAAACTGAGGCAGAACTCTGAAGTGACTTGCATAAGGTCCTGCAACTTGTCAGTGGCAAAACCAGGAATATATTTTTAGAAGTCCAGACGCAAGACCTCTGTCCAATTTAAGTCCCTCCCTACTACCACAAAGCTAGCAATTCGTGCAACCTTTATCCCTCCTCTTGCTGCCGTAGTCCTGCTGACACAGAGGAAGTTTTTCCTGATTGAATTCCCGCTTTCTTTGGCAAAAAGCACCCGGTCCTGTCAAAGTGCTGTGTATTATGCTCTTCACAGAGGCATTTCTTTGGAGGCACGATAGAAAAGCCATGGTTTCCCCATGACAGGGAGACTGTACAGGTCCAAACAGAGTCTTATTTCTTGCAGAAGACCTGCTGCTTGGCATTCTTCACCCGTTGCTCCTCCTTCAGATTCTTCTGCCGCACATGTTTGCTGGAGATGTTTTCCACATGTTCCGAGGGGAACCAGCCTCTCTCCCGGTCTGAGAGTTTTACTCCTTCTATCCACCCTGTGGTGAGGCGAAAAGCACAACATGAGGCAAAAGTCACATGTTTTTTCATTGTTTCCCATAAAAAAGCCCCCTCCAAAAAGACCCTAAGAGCAATTGAGAAGATCCTCTTTCAGCTTCCAAATAAAGCATACTAAAGAAGATGAAGAATCCCTCTGCCCTCTCAATCCTACAGTTTAAGACAGGCACATTCTGCTCACCATCATTGCTGTACTGCATAACCATGATGATATCTGCCTTCTCCAAAGCCAGCTCATCATTTTCCCGAGCCTTGTAAGTCTTTATGCACTGAACCTGTGGTGCATCTGATGGGGAGAAAAGATCACATTGATATATTGGAAAGCAACAGTAAACCTGTGGGCATCAGCTCCAGAGGAGGTGGAGAATAAGGAGCTGCCCAAATAAAAAGCAGAGAACTGGAAGGGACACTGCAGGTCTTCATCTAAAATGAAGCGTTAAAACATGTAAAATAACTGGCAGTGCCCAACACTGAGGGAAAGCCCATGAGTATGTTCTTTATCTACAAAACCCCAAGTATTCTGCCTTGGAATCCTTCTGGGGTGTCCCACTTCACAGTGCCTGTGACTCCTGTGAGCCAGCCCACCCCCATTGCTGCAGCAGCAGAGCAGTCTCACCAGGGCATTCCAGGAGGTCCGGTTCTCCCCGCGGAGGAGCCAAAGCAGAGATCCACCTCAGCTTCTCACTGCTGGAAAACAGCACAGAATAGGTATCAGCATTCAGTGTGAGAGACAACAGTCTGGTGACTGAAATGGAATGGGGTGGAGGGGTGTTTGCTCACACAAAGGGAAGCAGAGAAACGAGGTGGGAAAAGACAAAAATTCCCATTTTTGGAGGCTGATGGTATGACATAATGTGGTAGTATTGTATGAGCAGCTATGATGAGAGAGGAGGAAGGTATTTCACAAGGAAATAGTTATAGCAAGAGGATGCTTTTCAAGACTTCTGCTTAGCAGCTGCATTTGGTATTTCAGCATTTGAGTAGCTGAGGGACAACCAACAGGCTACTAGGAAATGTCTGGCCATGGTAACGGGATATACCAAAAGTAAACTTGAGCTCTTACTGTGTCTCAGTCCGAAACAAGAACTCCACTCTTTTTCCCTGGTTATTCTGAAGCAGAAAGAGACGGAACAGATTCTTGTTTGCCCCGTGGAGTTTCATCTCGCACTTCTCCCCGCGCACGTATGAGAAAGCAGCATGATCAAACACAACGAAACGTCCACCCCTGCAGGTCAACAGGAGGAACAAAACAAGATGAGAGTTTTAAGGTGATGAGGGTTACATAGTGAGTCATGTAGTGTGCAGGAAAGCAAAAAGCTTTTAATGAGTCTTCATCTGCTTCAGACATCCTAATCAGTGCTCTTATTAGAAGTCTCAGAAGACCAAAGAATAGAAGAGAGAAGGGATTTAATGAAAAGGGTAGAAATACTAAGCTCTGTCCTGTCAAAATTTTGTTTTGTAGCTTACAGCTTAAAAACAAACCCACCACCCTCAAAACCCCAAGACAACTAACCAGCAACTCTCTTGACAAACCAGTGATTTGCACATTCACTAGTCTTCATACTGTGCTTTAGAAAGAAATTATTTACCAAGTAAAATTAGAATAAATGGTTATTGTTCAAGTGTTTCACATTGTAGAGATGCAAAGGCAGAATAGAAGTATTGTGCTAGGGACCACAAGATATGTTTTTGTATTACAATATGTAATTAAGCGCTGGGACTATTAATTTCCACATACTTGCATGATACTCATATCAGGTCGGGACAGGAGAGTGACTTGATAAAGGCTGCCACCTGCTGGCAGGCAGAGGGAAAGGATTCTGTCACCAAAGCACAGACCCCGAGACAGGTATTTTAGAAGGGGCAGCAAGAATTTTGTTGAAGCACTCACTCCTTGGGCCGAGACAGGAGCAGACAGTCGTTGAAAAGGTGCAGGTAGATGGGCCGGGTCGTGACTTTCCATTTTGGACTCAGGTTGTTGAAGTCCAGTGCTGTCAACTCACCACACTTCACAAGTCGCCTGGACTGTGAGATGAGTGGGAATATCTGCAGGACAAAAATAAATATCTATGCACAAGAAAAAGGGTCCCTGTCAATTTTGGATTTGCATTTTTGCCTTTTTCTTGAGGAATTGTGCTTTCAGTTCTCCAGCTGGAGTGGTGTTAAGTCATGGCAGGCACCTTCATGAGAAGGCTGACATGAATGATTGTGCAAGGGAAGCACTTATGAAGAGCTGGCCTGTGGATGATGCTCTGGTTCAACAGCTCTGTGTATATCTGAGAGGAGAACAAGAAGTGGCTTTGTGGGGAAAGACAGAAAATACATTAGGCTAGAGCAAGGCCCAGGGAATGGATGAGCTCACCTTACACTCAAATTCAATCTTCTGGCTGAGGTAGATCAGCTCTTCAGTGCTCTTCATGCGCTGGACATTCTCATTGCAATCCTTGATGAGCTGCAGAGGAAAACAGATAAGCAATGAGGTGGGAGCAGAACTGCATGGTGGGATCAGTACTACTTCCAGGAGCCCCTCAGGTATCAGCATAAGTGGCAATTCCTTAAGCATCCTCCTGCAAAAAAAGCCTATCTTTTACTATCAGAGAATATTCTGAGTTAGAAGGGGCACACAAGGATCACTGAGCCCAACTCCTGGTCCTGCACAAACACTCCAACAATCCCACCCTGTGCCTGAGAGCATTGTCCAAATGCTCCTGGAGCTCTGGCAGCCTTGGGGTTGCAACCATTCCCTGGGGAGCCTGTTCAGTGCCCCATGACCCTGTCTTCCCTGGGGGAAGAACCTTTGCCTGATATCCAACCTAACCCTCCCCAAACACAGCTCCAGCCATTCCCCGGGTCTGTCCTTGATCACACAGAGCAGAGACCAGGGCCTGCCCCTCCTCCTTGTGAGGAAGCTGCAGAACTACTGTGAGCTCTGACCTCAGTCTCCTCTTCTGCAGCTGAACAGACCAAGTGACATCAGCCACTCCCTTTGTCTTCACCTCCAGCCCTTCACCATCCTGGTGGCTCTCCTTTGGAAGGTCAAATCATCACTAGACAGAACAATCCACCTTATGAAGCTGTACAAATTTTAGATAACCATTTGTCCTAGAAAACTTTAAAGCATGCCTCTATAATGAACAGGATAAGAGGAAGGGATGCAATAGAGTAATGCTGTGGGGGTTTTTTAAAGCAAGATTTTCTTTCAGGGACAAGGGTGGGAGTTGATGATTAATTAGAGACAAAGGTAAGGCTGCAGAAAGGGGTAGGCACCATTACCTTTTCAAGTGCATCATAGGCCTGCGTTGCTTGCACTTCCTCCTCAGACCCGGGCCGAGTTCTTTTCAGGATATTCTGTGTGAGAAAATATGATTTTCATGATGCAAACAGGGAAAGGTGGACATTACCACCACTGAAGAGTACGATAAATAATAAAGCAGAAGTAGCTGATGACATGTGGAGACAAGAAAGCAAAAAAATTGAGATGCAGAATGTCACTGTTAAGTCATACTGACCAGTGCATTCCTGTAAATCTAAATTGTATTAATTATCACATAGAAGTTATATGGCATAGGAAACAACCACTAGCTAAACCACAAATGGATGTATGAGCAGAATAGAATTGTCCTTTTCTCCTCTTAAAAAGAAGCTCAAATAATCAAAAATAAGAATTCCATAGAAAGAGCTCAAAAGTAATTCTGTAGGGACTGGCTGGTTCCCTGTCTGAATGTCTCTTTATTAGTCAAATTTGCAGGCAAAGCATAGACACAGACTGCCTTCCAGAGGGCAGCCAAGGAACCCTTGCTTTGTTTTCCTAGCAGGAAGCCAAAAATGTAAATCAGCACGTTCTGAGAAGACTTCATAAATTCTTTATTGGGGTACAATTAAAGTAGTGTCACAACAAAGCCCTAAATGTTTCACAAACAGCAATGCCTCACGAAGTGCCACATCCATCATTTCCTGAATACCTCCAGGGATGGGGACTGCATCATGTCCCCAGGCAGCCCCCAGCCCAATACCTCCCAACTCATTCTGGGAAGAAATTCCTCCTGATGTCCAACCTGAACCTTCCCTAATACAGCTTGAGGCCGTCTCCTCTCGTCCTGTCGCTTGTTCCCTAGGAGCAGAGCCTGACCTCCTGCCAGCTGCACCCTCCTGTCAGGGAGTTGTGCAGAGCCACAAGGCCCCCCTGAGCCTCCTTTTCTCCAGGCTGAGCCCCTTTCCCAACTCCCTCAGCTGCTTCCAGACATAGCTTGAGGGAAACTTGAGGGAAGGTAGAGAATCATCACAGTTACCTGTAGGAGGAGTTTGAGTCGAGTGATGCGCTGGAAAGGGAGGATGAGGAAGGATTTAAGTGAGAGGCGCTGGCACACTGGATCACTTTCCAGTCTCTCCAGGACTTGCTGGAACCCTGCATTTCCATTTCTGTGGGAGTGGAAAAGAAAAAAAAAAAGAGGCATCAATCGTCAGAGTAAATAAATAACCTTCCTAGTATCAGATTTCAGGGAATGCTGGAGTACTCCCAACAGTCAGGTTTTGTCCCTGGGGCAAGAGGTGTCAAGAATCTGCACCACTCTGCTGCTGAAGAGCAACTATGGGTTTCTAACAGCTACAGGATGGCAGTACAGCTGTTATTATCTCTCTCCTCTTCCCACAGCTATCTGGAGTAAAAGCCAGAAGTAACATCTACATTTCAACTCCCTCTATCAGCAGTGCTCCTTTCATGGGAACAGTGGTGGTTTGCACTCTGTTTCTCAGTGACCAAGACTGAAAACCATTATCCAGGATGGTCATTTTTGCTCTCTTCAGTAGAGGGCAGACAGAGAACAGCCTGCAACAAGATCATATATTACATATTATTTTCCTCTCCAATGCTATGGGAGAGAAGCCTGCAGGAGCTCTGTCCTGCTGTCTCAAATGCCATTGAACATTGAACTGAGGAAGGTTCTTCTGGGGGGTGTAGCAAGAGCACTGCTCAACAGCCCATTCCTGCAGTATTCCCCATGGTTTGAAAGAGTCAATATTCATGGAAATAAGGGGGAGAAGGCTGCAGCAAATGGGAAAAACTTACAGTAACCTCTGGAAGGTTTGCTCCTGATATGTCTGGTTTGTCACATATGGCAGATACACGCGGCGGAAGTCGGGGGCATGTTTCAGAGCCACATCACACACATGGAAGGTGAACATGTCCTCTTCAAATTTCTCCTCCAAGTCAAAGAGGAAACTGCAGCAAATGGATGTGGTGCCAAAAAAAGGACAGGGAAATAGCAGTGTCGTTTAGTCTTCTAAAACCCTTACAGCCCACAGACAAGCACAAGACAGCTCTTTAGTTCTAGAGAGAGTGTAATGTCTGGATAATGACAACATACGGCTTGGTATCAGCAAGGAAAAAGCAGAGGCAAAAGACCTCTATTATTGAGAGGTCATGCTTCTACAGGCATGGTCAGGAAACAGCTGAAAACTAAGACCTCACCAAAATAATCTTGCTGGTAGAAATGGAAAAGGTAGCAGCAAACCTTACCAGCTTAGTGATTTATATAGTCAAGTCTTGCAGGAGGAAAAGCAGAACAGAATCCTACAACATACAGGATTCCTTGCATGTGGGATCATGTTCACATTTCATTAATTACGCTCTACTGATTCACATTAGTTTCTGTCAAGCGATGGTTGTAACTTACTGTTTTCCCTTTTTTCCCTCCGCTTTTCACCAGGGCTCATGCAGCTGCCCCTTCTGTCTTGTATTTGGCAGGAGGTGGTTTGGGTTGAGGTCTAATTAGTCAAGTTTAGTTGAAAGCAGTACCACAAGGCTACATTACTATTTTGATCCCCTGCAGTGAGCTCTGTGCACAACTGAGCCATAATATCTGGGATTTAACACCAGAATTCACACTGCCCTGTCACCTAAAAAGGTGAATATTCCTTTCCAGGCAGTGTTGGTGTGCCATCACTAGGTGCTGTATCTGCCTTGAACAGTGAACATGCAGAAGAGGAGTGAGAAGCACTATGTGCCTGTTAGACCTGGAAGCAAAGGGCCACGTCTCACCTGGCACTGACATCACGCACATCGGAGAGGCGGGAGAAGAGCCACTGGCGTTCCTGGTTGGTGAGCATCGCTTGGAGCTCTGCCGAGCGCTGGAAGTGATCCACTGCCACGTTCAAACTGCGCAGGTAGGAAGCCTCAGATATTATCAGTTCAAACTTGGCCTTGGGAGAGAACACAAGGGAGCACAACATCAGTACACTGCGCAAGTCTGTGAGGAATCTTACAGATAGGGGCAAAGCAGGAAAACCTCCCAGCACATCTTGCAAGGAGTGTGTAATTACAGAAGAGAGGCTTTAGAAAGGAAGGGCAAGCATGCACTTATATACTTTCTTTAAAAAACAGACTTGTGGTATGACTTAAAAATAGCTACTTGCCCTCATTTTACTTTTTATTTCCCCTCAACACCATTTTCACAAGCTCCCATAAAGTCTAGCATCTGTACCACACACCTTTTTTCCTTCATCATGCTTCCCATGCTGTCGTCTGAGTCCTCCTGTCCACTTCTCAGATCCTCTCATTTTCTTTACCCAGTTTCTCTGTACCATTGTGCTAAATCCATACATCTCCCAGTCTCCTCTCAGCCCTGCAGCTCAAACAGGTCAATTTGCTAAATTCACACAGGTCAATTTGCTAAACTCCTATTCTACCACAGAAAATAGAATTTACCGTGGCTTTATTAGCATTTCTTACAAGCTTATGTATGGGAGAATGCTGCAAGTCTTCTACTTTTACACATCCTTTTGCATTGAGCATACTCAAAACTCCTTATCATGTTCCCACTCTTCCCCATGTCTGTTTTCTTAGAGTTATTTATACAGTGCAGTCCATCCTTCAGTGCTGCTTTTCTCTAAAATTCAGCGCTTCGGCATTGCTCTATTTCACACCCCATGCTGCTTCCAGGGATAGAAGTGACCTCTGCCTCAATCACCTGCATTCCCACATCACGGATTTTGCTCTCTGCTTTAACCTCTCTTCAAGAGACTCCTTCTTGACTACAAGACCATCCCATTTACTTTGACACATCTGCCCCTTACCTCTTGCAGCCTCTGTTCTTCACGGGACATGTTAAGCAGTATTCTGCTACCCCGTATCATGGGGATATCCTGCCAGAGGGATGCATTAGATGAGACTGACAGACGTTGCAAATATGAGTCCTGGGGAGACAGCACTTTCCTCCGTAGCCTCGGGGAACTTGGGAAACTTGACTCTATATCCTCCGGATAATCCACTCTCTTCTGGTTTTGGATGGCCTTGTTCAGAGCCACATCACTGTACTCCTGATACAGCAATCTTGCTGTGGAGAAAGACACATACATTTATCTTTTCTGTAGTAGCAAGTCACCCTCTACTCCAACCTGGAGAAAACTCTGCCCCAGACTGGGACAGCCAAATTCAGGCAAAGCTCCCCAGCTGCCCGAGTGTATTGCAGGATTCCAGCTGCTTTCCCTGCTCTCTAACACTACATCCTCACAACCACCACGTGGCAGGAGTCCCTCTCCTTTTTGGTCACTGCAGGGGTGAGAGATGTTGGCAGAGAGGGGACTGCCACAGCACCCCAGGCAGGAGGTACTTACAGGAGTTGATCAGTTTGGAGTGCCGGCGCTTGAAGTTCTCTGTTGTGTCTGCAGATTTCCTCTCTCTGCCAGGGAATAAGGATTTCAAAACACAGAGTGAACGAAGGGCACAGCACCAGAGATGGCTTATCCAAACCTTAGAAACTGCTCTGTCACAACAGGGACCTCTTATTTTCCAACAAGCTCAAGTTCCACAAGCTTTACTTGACACAAAGGGAAAAGTTTGGCTTAATGGAAAGGCTGTCCTGAAGGCACAGAAATACTTCTGTTGCAGTAGGGTTCTCTTCAAGAGAGCACAGACTGAAACACAAGCCTATGGCATTTAATTAAAGTTTTCTCCTCTCCTTATCATCATCTTTGGTAAATCAGAAACAATGGAGGTGTCTGTGCTGCACAGGGATTGGGGCAAATTCTATGGGTCTTTCTGAGAGACTCACCGCATTATAACTGTTTCTGAGGTGACTGGTGGTTCCCTGTGAGCCTTGTGAGCTTCTTCCTCTGAAGGAACAGAAGAAACCTCTGCATAGAAGACAGTTGAAAAGTAAACACATCAGTCAATTTTTAGACCTAATCTACAATCCAAATGACACACAGATACCACTTACCTATACCCCACCTAAGTGGCAGTCTTGAATTGGAGTACAGGTGCCCTCGTGGCATTTATTTCTGGGTCAGAAACATTCTAGTTTTAATAATCCTTGACATTAATAACACTTTACATCTGTTTGCCACATTTACTTTCACACAAAGAAAAAGGCTGACATTTTAGGCAGTGACAGTAACTCTAAGAGCTTCCCTCTCCAGTTCTGCAAGCAAAGACATTGCCTGTGTGCCCTGTTTGGTGCTGTCCTTACACTTTCAGCTACTAGGGCCAGACATCAGGAGATCAGTGGAGCCAAAGTGTAAAATTGGAGAAGTCCTTTTGATTTGTGAGGGATTTAATCAAATAAGGTGTGAAGAAATTCTAAATCTGAAATAACTGGAAGCAGAGAAAGGAAGAAAGCCCAAAGACTGAGCTGCAGTTACGGATAAGGGGAAAGACAGTACTATTGCCTAGAATATTTTAAAATTTGGAATCAAGAAATTACAGGTCAAACATATTAACAAATCTTGATATTCAAGTTCTGCCAAACCTTTTACACCCTTCCATATCCCCCTCCTTGTCCCCTGTGCCAAAAATACAGCATGTTTCAGAGCTTCAAAAATAGACTACAGTAAGAGCTAAAAAGAAGTAATTATTTAAAGTCACGTAAGATATATTAAAGAGCAGACATACATCCTGATAGGAAGTACTGCTGAATGAGCTGCATTACAGAAGATGCATGTTTTCCATTTGTGACATCAGTGATTTGACTTCTGTGCAAGCTGGGACCTTGGGTTTGACAAATTTTCATTCTTATCTGTACTCTCAAATCCTGCGCTCACAGGAAAATCATCTTTTTTAGAAGGTCAAGTGGGAACCTAAAAGTGCCAGTTGCAAAATAAGGGGAGGCAGCAAATAAACAACTGATAAGAGATATGGGCTACTGAGGGTGTGTGCAAGGCTCTTCTTTACTGACTCAGGGACCCATGAAATGAGTTTATTGTAGGAGGTATTAGCGTGGAATGGGGAGACTGAGCCCCAGAGTGCATCCCTCAAGGATGCATCACTCAAGGGAACAAGCAGGATACACAGGGCAGCTGAGAGGAAGGGGACAGCTGGAAAGGGAAGCTTGGGGCAGGATAGGAGAGGGCTGTAGGGTTGGAGCAAGGAATATCACCAGAAAGGCACAAGAGCCATGCTAACATCTCTGCTCTCATGCCTCTCCATCACATTGTTTATTTAATTTAATCCTACTTCTTGATAACTGTTCTGAGTTGGAGGAGGGAAGGAGGAAGGGAAATGGAAGAGAGGACTCACGCTGCAAGATGTCTGGTGGTACTGACATCCTCTTCAGGCCCTGACGGTGCCAGTCCTTGGTTTTAACTCTGCTTTTAATTGGGTTTTCTTGATTGGCTGCTGGGTCCTGCAGAGCTACCCCAACAGATTTTTTGTCTGGCCAACTTGATGATTTTTCCAAGGGTGCACGTTTGGCCTTTTCTTCCTTTGGCTGGTGTTCTCCTCCTTCCAGCCTTTCACTGACTCTCCTCTCACCTTCTGTTTTCTCTGTGACGGCCACTGGAGCCTGGATGTTCTTTGTGTCCCCACCAAAGCTACCTGCGGGCTGCTCCCATCGCAGCTCCTTGTCCTGGCAGGTTGTTCTGGTGGTCAGTGGCGATGGAGGGCTGAGCCGGAGGAAGTGGACAGGATTGGTGAATGCAAGCATTGGAAGGAGCTGTGCAGAGTCTCTGCTTTTGGAGTCTGGGGATGTTATCAGGCCTTCCAACGAGAGCCAAGAAGGGTGGTCAGGTGAGGATTTTCCACTCTCTATATCCATGTGGTGATCTTCTGTTTTAGGGCTGGTGTCAGAGCAGCCAACCAACATTTCGTTTCCAAGAGCCAAAAAACTTTTAGTCAGCAAACTGACCCCTGAGTCATCAGAAGTCTCTGTATCATGGGGACCTGAGTCACCAAGATCCCACTTGCCACTCACTGGAACAAGGTCATCTCTCTCTGCTAGACTTTCTCCATCAGAAGCAGAGGCCACGGAGTTGGCATCAAATGCAGAGGTGGCAGTCCGGAGAGGACGGCTTGGAGCAGGGTGAATGGCTCCCAGCTTACCATCATCCATCCCACAGCTGAGGGGGGGGCTGGAGTGCAGTCCAGGAGCCAGCAGCGGGTAACCTTCAGGGGCTGGAGGTGGAACAAGGTGATTTGCATGGAGTGCAGGGGCCTGAGCTTGACTGGGCTTTTGGATGTGGGAAGGAGGATGAGGAAGCTGTTTGGCATCAGGCTCAGACACCAGAGGTAGGCTTGAGTGGGACACAGGGGACAGAGGTTGTCCTTGCTGGTTCACAGCAAGGACTGTATCATCTTCGGAGGGCCAAGTCAGGGTGCTCAGGACACTGGAAATTCTGGATCCAGGCTCTTTTTGGTATAAACTGCAGTCAGGCTCATCAAATAAAGGCACTTGTGCTTTACAATCCACATCTGCTGCCGTTTCTTTTCCTTGTATAAGGGCACTTTTTTGGGGAGAGATTTGCTGAATTGTCTCTGGGTGGCTCAGGGGAGTGGAAGTCCTTCCTGGTGTTTGAGATGCTTCCAGAGGTCCTGCAATACTAGCCACAGACCTGCTATCCCCAGGAAAGCCCCCTTGTAGAGGAAGGGAGCTTGTGTACATTACAGAGAAAGATGGGCCACTAAGGTCCTCATGAAAGCCTTCCTCAGAAATAAGGAGTTCATGGGAAGTCTTGGCTTCCCTTGCACCTGTCCTTACAACAGCAGTTTCTGCTGGTGTTGGGTTCCACCCTTGTGCAGGAGCAGCTTGGTTGGGTGACTTCCCTGCAGAGTCTGGCAGCTTGTTCAGGCTGGTGCCAGGACAGTGTTTGGGGGTCACAGAGGATATTCTGGCACCCTCCTGCTCTGGAAGAGATGCTGACACTGCTAAAGTGATCTCTGAGGGAGAAGCTGGGATGAAGTCCCAAAGCTCAGCTTTTCCTGTTATAGGATGAAGATCTATGTGATCAGGTGGCTCCAAGTTACTGGTACCAGAGGAAGGGTGTGCTGGAACAAGAGCCTCTGGGTTCTCTGTGCTAAAAGGTGCTGTCACCCCTCCACAGAGTGATGCATCTCTTTTATCAAACCTCTGGACAGCTTTTCCATGACCATCACTGCGCTCATTCTCCCTGCCCAGTCGTGTCTTGTCATCCCAGTGAGCTTCTCCAATATCCTGACCACCGATGGAAAAGCGGCCAGAGTCCTCCAAGTCTTCTGCTTGGTCAGAGACATGGCACATGTGTGGTGTTTCCCCCACTGGGTTCTGGTTATTTGAGAACAGAGGGCCGACAACAGGTGGCTGACATCCAGAACCTGCTTCTGTGACATAAGCTTTCAGCAGCACATCCTCACCAGGATGCTGATCCACAGAGACAGGCTCCCCAGGAAGAAATACTGATCCTGTTTGCTCAGACAAGGAAGCATACTCCAAACCACACACATCCACATTATGCCTGGGAACAGAAAATATCTCTGACCCAAAAGCTGATGATAGTGCCTCTAGTTTCAGCTCTTCCCCCAGTCTGAGCTCTTCCCTCTGCAGTTGTTCCTGCTCATTTTGTTCCTTGTTTTTCTGATCTTTGAGCTCCAAAGGTTTGCCTTCTTCCGGCAGATTCTGCTCTTTGCACTCTTCCTCCTCCTCTTCTTGCTGAAGTTCAGACACTGTCTCCTCCCAAGTTGGCTCCTTATGCCATGAAGCATTCACTTCCTCTGTCCTTTTAGAAGCACTCTTTCCTTGGAAAGTACTCTTTGCTGAAGGGGCAGGTCTGCCCTCAGTTTTTCTGTGATCATCTTCTAGATGTAGGCATTTGGAAGCAGATGAATTCTCTTTAGGAACCACTCCCTGGTCTTTGACCATGCTGGTATTCCCTGTTTCACCAGGTGAGTTGTTTCCTTCTGCTTGTAGTGAACTAATTTGGCTGTCACATGTTAAGGTGGAAGACAACTGATGGAAAGAGGAAGATTCTGTATTCTTTTCCAAACCCTGGGGTGCTCTTAAGCTTTCTTGAACATCTTCAGAAGTGTAAGGTTTAGATGTGTCTTCTACTGCTCCCTCTGAGGTAGGCTGCTCATCAGGTGCTGGTGCCAACTTTTTGGTGCTTTGCTCCTGCTCTGCACCAGCATCAACCTCCTGCAAAGCATCCTTGGAGATGTTATCCAGAAAAGGTTCAGCCTTATAATGTCCTTCTGAAACAGTTTTACACACCAAAAAGCACTTAGGTGTCTCTCTCTGAGAGGAAATCGCATCAGCCAAAGGGGATTTAGTTTCTTGGGCCTGAGGGTCTGAGCCATGAAAAGCCAGTTCTGCCCAGCACTGAGGAAACTCAGTGCTGAGCTTCACAGCCTGCAGGATGGGGCTGCCCAGGGCTGGCTCATCCTGGACTCTGCTGTGAGAAGAAGGGTCCTGGTTGCTTTCCAGGTCAACCAGTTCCAATTGCCTAAGTTTCAGAGAATAATCCAGTCCACTCTCCTCTAAAAGCATTTCTCCTTGCAGTTCTGAGAGTCCCTTTTGAGGCTCTGTATCCCCTTGGCCTTGTTTCAGTCCTGCTGGCACTTTCTGCATAGAGATAGAGGGTCTGCCCAGCATCTCTGCTGCTTTCCCTGGAGCAGCAAGGCAGTCCTTGAGCATACTGAGCTCTGGTCCCTTTGCAGAGTTAGATGGGCTGGTGCTCATTTTGGCTGCTATGTGAGTGGCATGATGCTCTCCTTCCATGGCTGAAGAATCCCAGGTTTCCCCAGTGATGCTGCTGGCTCCTGGGGGAGTGGTACCTCCCTCACTGGTTTCTTCAGACTCCATCAGTGGCACATCCTGCTGAAGAAAAATGCATTTTTCTGTTACTACTTCACAATGATACATAGATCTAATTCACTGCTTCTACTGCAGCTGATAAAAACCAAAACCAACACCACATACCTAGTGGGTGATAAGAGCAGGGAAACAAACACAAAGACTGAGAATAGGCAAACATCACATGTAAGCTTGAAGTATGAGAGTAACACCAAAATGACCCCACTGGTGTCTTTTTAGTTTCACATGCAAATGCAGAAAGTGACTTTGGTTGAAGAGCAGAGGTGCTGAGCTCTCTGTAATGGCCACAGGGCAACTTATAGAAAGTGGTGGGCATGGCTGGTTATCTCACACCCAAAAGGGGGTAGCAGAAGGCATCCAGAGAACAAGAAAATTTTCAAAAATCTCCATTGATTTTCATGGGGCAAGGTAGACAAATACTCCTGGCGCCGAGTTTAAAAGTTCTCTCTGATTTTTGCCTGTTCTTTGGAGCTGATGGCTCTCTTTGCAGAACTCTGTGTAGGTCTGGAACTCATTGCAAATGATCACAGAAATTAATTAACAAAACATAGGAACATATGAATTTGATTAACAGGTAACTAGGACATGACACAAGATACAGGATATTTGAAGGCTGTACACCACATGGGTTAAGAGGAATAGCTCTGGTGTGTGTGGACTAATCTACAGACTAGAAAGAGAAAATACGTCATCATTTAGTCTACTCTTTTAGGGAGGGGGAAAGGAAAAAAAAAGCCATCTCAGGATTGTTGGACAGTTTCGAAAAGGATATAGTGGAACTTCCCATCCACTATTGCATTTGAAGTTCAGACATGACAAAGCAGTAGGGAATGCACATTTAGGATATGTCTGTGAAAAGGACAGAAGAATCGGATTTACCACTTCTATCTCTCTGTCTTCTACCATGACCCAAATCCCTACCTGGGAAAAACCTGAGAAAGAGACAAACTGTTGTGGATGCCTCTTTTCTTCTACGGTGATTTCCCTGTGCTAGAGTGGCTCTGTAGTCACAAGTACCAACCTCTGATCCCACACAGAAAGTAAAAGAAATAAGGGCATAATTACACCTGAACTAACTGTCCCAGGTAGCTCCACGGCCAGGGCACACCTGGCCTGAAAGCTGGCTTAGCTTCTGTTTTCTCTTACATCAAGTGAAACAAAACACCTGCTCTGAAGGCAAGGAGCGCATGCTCTGGAGTTAGAACTGAAGCATTTTATACAACTTCATCGCAGAATTGCATTGTCATCACAGAATGGTTCAGGTTGGAAGGGGCAGTAAAGATCAGCCAGATCCAACCCCCTGCCAGCAGGGGCACCTTCCACTATCCAAGGCTGCTCAAAGCTCCTGAGCAAAAAATGGCCTTGAACATTTCCAGGGATGGGGCAGCCACAGCTTCTCTCCACCCTCATATTAAAGGATTTCTTCCCAATATCAAATCTAAATCTCTCCTCTTTTGGTTTAAAACATATCCCCCTTGTCCTATGACTACCTGCCCATGTAAAAAGTAGCTCTCCCTATTTCTATACACCCCTTTTAAGTACTGGAAGGCTGAAATGGGGTCTCCCTGGAGCCTTCCTTTCTCCAGGCTGAACAACCTAATTCCAAAAAAAAAAAAAAAGAAAATAACTGAATTAGCTAATTGAGTTAACTAATCAGCTAACTACTTCCTGTGTATTTTTTCTTATGTAATCTTTAATTTTTGTTTATAGTGAAAATACAGTCTTTCTTACAAAACCAGGCCAAAACCAGGGTTTTTCAGCAATTTGGATTCTCCCTCCCAAACAATGAGTAGCTCTAACAGCTCTAATTTTAACAACCAGTTTGTTTCAAAGAGGTATGTCCATTCAGGGAGTTCCCATGGAGTTTCCAGCTGCTGTCAGCTGCTACTAAACTACCTGGATACTGCTAAACTGTTTTTTCAAAGGTTCCACATCAGATCCCTCTTGTACTACACTGCACTTGGCTCTCCTGGCTACCCCACCTCAGTCTACTCAGCTCCAGGCCTAGAAAAATACTACTTCTCACACCTAATACAGACAGTCTTCAAAAACAAGCACCCCAAGAGCAGAGAGACTGTTTAGGGAGACCTAAGCTGCTGGCTAAGGAATATTTACTATTACTATAGGTAGGATGGCTCTCAAAGATCTGAATAGTAAAGTGCTCAAGCTCAAGCCCACACTTTGTCAGGAGAAGAACTCTTGCTCACCGTGCTGTTTCACAGATGTACACAGCCCTGAATATCCTCTTATTAAGCTCAAAATGCTAGTTTCCACCTCCATGGCTGTTGCAAGGGATTTGGAAAGGTGAAAGGACAAGTTTAAAGCTGCATTTGGAGCTGTTCCATGATGATAATGGGAGGCAGGGTAGAGGGAGGTGCACAGCACATCAACACTGGAAGCTGCCAAGTGAGACTTGTCTTATCATATTACTGCCAGGTGTTTTGCACACCTCAGGGAAAGCAAGAGAGGAGCTTTGAGAAGTGAGGCAGGAGAAGGAGCAGGCAAATTTTCTGCAGAGACACAAGGGGAGGACTTATGCATCTCACCAAGGAAACTGTTAACCTCCTGGTCGAAGGCTGGGTGCACCATAGCAGAAGACACATATCTGCAATAAGGATTTCATAGAGATGGAAGGTAAATAATAAAACAAGACTGACAGCACCTGTAGTATTTGCATGCAGAGCAGCTATGTACAAGAGCCCAGTAATTACCAGAAGAGAGTGCCTGTGGAGCAGTCACGTTAAACTCCCAATGCAGGTCTGCTCCATTACAGGAGGGCCCAGGAGACCCCCAGGAGCTCAGCTACCCGAGCAAACTTTCAATTAGCATTTTCAGCAGGGCCAATAATGTGACAGAGCAGCACACAGGACCTATCTAGCCTCTGCCACTAGGCAGGATATACAAACTCTCAAAGATAATTCACTGTTTCCCCTTTTGGGGTTTACTGATCTTTCACATCTCTCACTGGATCAGATGATCAGCTGCCATCACTCCCTCATATGCTCTGTCTGTGAAACAAGGTAAAGTGATGTTCTCTCTTGAGATAAAGCCACTCAGGCTCTTCTCTAGAGAGGGCCTAGAAACACCAGACTGAATTCAGCTCCCAAGGACTCAGCTTTTAGGTGATTCTGGGTGCACAGAACCCCTCCAAGCTGGAAAACTGAGAGGGAGCAGCTGGCCACATGCCAAGCACAAAAACAGAGGCAATGCTTGGTTCTACTGCAGTCACAGGCACAAAATCTGAGAGGAGAAGGGTGAAGGATGTGGCATGGGTGAGCAAGAAAGGACAGCAGTAAAAGCATGAGGGCACAATCCATCCACAGCTTTCCCAGATTACAAAAGGCAACGTGAATGTCATACTTCCTCACACTGTGGGTTAATTCACCTGGACGGAGATGACAAACACTTCTGGTTTTAAAGTACCTCACCTTCCCTCCCCCCCTCCTCCAACAAACAAGAAAGGAGCAATAACAAGTACTATCAAGCACAGACAAGCCCTTCAGCTAGCCGGGAAGCAAGGCTACACACAAGTGGAGCCCCAAGATCCTCCTCCTCCAAAAGTGGGGAGAGATGGAGCTTTCTGCCTGCCACCTTGGCCCTCCCCATGTGGCACGAGGTGCCGCCTGGCCGCCCTCAGCCCCACTCCCCATCCTACTCCCCTGCCGCAGGCCATGGAGCAGCCCACATGCCCAGGCTGCTGCAAACACGCTCCCATCAGAGAGAGTCCTGCCCTGTGACGTGGGGATGGAGCTGCTCCAGCCTAGCTGCAGCCATGAGCTTCTGGCAGCGAGAGGAGAAAGGCGTTCACAATAATGTTTGAGCGGCATGGGCGAGGACACCCTTCTTCTCATTGAAACAAAGGTTTTCCTAAGTAGTCCCTAGTTTGGGTTTATCCTTGCTGGATAACACAGCCACAACATGGTGTAGAAATGCCAAAGCTGGCTTTAAGGACTGCAGCTCAGGCAGGAAAGAGTTTCGTGTTTGGCTCTAACACCCACCCAAAATACAACAAGGCTGCTCTGAGCCTTTTTCAGCTTGGTTTAATCATCTTGGTCACACAATTCAGGTACACTTTACAAGGAGCTGAAAGAGGGGAAATGTAGTTTAGCTATTAGGAAGGAATTCTTTCCTGTAAGGGTGGTGAGGCTCTGGAACAGGTTGCCCAGAGAGATTGTGGCTGCCCCATCCCTGGCAGTATTGGATGGGGCTCTGAGCAGCCTGGGCTAGTGGAAGGGGTCCCTGCCCACAGCAGATGGGTCTGGGACCAGGTGATCTTTAAGCTCACTTCCAACTTCTTATCATTCTATGTTTTGAATCAGCTCATAGCCAGCCTTTCTCCTTACAAAATCCAGAGCTCAGTGTGCAGGACAGCACCATCTCTCCCAGGAAGCCACACAGTGGACTTCAGTTTGGTGAGACACTCGGAAAACTGAACACAAAGCCTGCCCTGCAACAAGCCTCAATTTTTATATTTCCTCAGCTAGTCCTGCCATGCCTAGGCTGGCTTCCTCAGCTGCATGTCCACGTGAGAGATTCCCACTGCACATATTCCCCTGCAAAGAAACAGTCACCAGTCTTCACACACCACCTCGGGCTGCTCTATCGCTGTACAACCCATCAAGGGAGGTGAAGGAGGGGGGTAAAAACTCTTGAGCTCAGGAAGAGATAACACAGGGTGCTAGAGATAAGAAGGAAAGAGGGAAATAATGTAACGTGGAGTCAGTCAGCTTTGAGGGCATTGAGAGCAGAAGGAGCTTGCTGAAGGAAAAGACTTAGAAGGAAATAAGATGATCTAAAATAGCAAAATAATGTAGAATCTACTGCTGTGCTACACAGTGCTGGTAATGTTCTGGGAACCAGGAGCTGCCTCAGGTGTCTTAGGCAGGGGAGAACAAAACACAGCTGCCAAAAGCACCTGACCTCCTGGAAAATACATCTGAGCTGCTACTCAAGGTTGAGAAACACAGGTGAGACCTCCCAGTCACACCAGTGCAGAGAGTTTGCCCAAGTTTTAACACACCCAGTCCCAGCTTTCACTCATCATAGGCACACTCAAGATACACTGAGCCTATTAATTATCTAATGACTCACTAACTGAGGGGGGGGGGGAAAAGGATACTTTTCCATACTTTTCTTACATTGGTTACTATTTAGGTAGATTATAATACTTATTGCTAACAAAAAAAAGTGTCAGAGAAACATAATTTTGTATTGAACACAATTTCATCTTGGAAATTGCTACTGAACATTTGGCAAACAGCAAGTGAAGAATGTGGCTTGGATTGTACGTTGCACTTCCCAGAGATACAATAAAAGTGATTCATTCTTAAGATAAAATGGGGTCACCTGTAAAGCAAAAAACCAGTTCACTCTAAGCAGAGGTTAGGTTTATATTCATAAAAGTAATGGGCAAGCTGTGATATTCTGCAGTTTTCTAATATGAGAATAAACAAGAATAGTGTGTGATTCTCACTGCTTGAGCTCAGTAGAAAGATAATTGACACTAACTGGTGAACAGCAGAATTCCCACAGTGGAAGTAATGTATTGAGTCACTGCAAATTGTTCTGTGCAGGTCTCTCCACAAACTCTGGGGATGGAGACTCAAGTGACAGAAACATCTGGGGCACAAAAGGAGGCAAGAACTTCCCAAATTACTTTCCCCGTGACATTTTATGCAGAGGTAGCTGCTAGCAGCATGCTGTACACATTCCTAGATGGCATGTCTGCCATGAACCCCAGGAGTCCTCAGTTCCTCTTTGAGCAGGACGACTCAAGACCTTCATGGGACAGATTCTCCAGTTAGAGGCAGAAATCTCAGAGTCTCTCACTACGCTATGGATGTGTGAGCCAGAATCCCACGCTGCTGGTTTTGAATCTTAGATTAAAGAAGGCTCATGTTTGCACCAAACCATTCTGACAGATGCAAATGCCCTTAAGACATCAAAGGACCGGAAACACACTAGAAAGCTTGGCCTTACCCAGTCTTCACAGTGGAGCCATTTGTGTAACCTGTACCCATTCTGAGCACAGTTAACAGGCAGATAAGGATGAACAATATTCAGCAAGCTGAACTGGGACAAACTGTCCTGCCCTGCAGAGAGGCCTTCCAAAGTTATCCTGTCTAATGCAAACAGGTAATATAACCTCTTTCACAGCCAGACCAAGTTCCACCTGGAAAATTGTCAGATTTCTGGTAGCTGTCAGAGCCCTCAGAAGATAAAGCTGGAACATTTTAGCAGTGTGGGATGACTGACAAGCTAAACACTGACATATACCCAGCCATAAATATACTGGCAAAATTCTGCTTTTGTATGAATAGGTAAAACACATCCTATGCAACTAAAAAAATGCTAAAATACCCATAAAACTGCACTTTCCATGGTAGTGATAGCACAGTGTCATCAGCCATTAGAACAGCAGAAAACTGTCATTCTCTGACTTCAATATTGTACCTTCAATTGGAGAGAACAATAAAAAATTGTTGGATTCAGAATCCCATGAGATAGAAACCACAACAACAAAACCACACATTTATCCTTGTGTTATGCCCTCAGAATGCATGTTTTCAGGCTTAGCTCCCCATATCAGTTTTAATTACCTTATGACTCCAACAATGACATTTATTTTTAAAAGTTATGAGATTTGTATCACAATCAAATCACAAAAATACTTGATAATACTGTAGCAATGATGGAGCTTTGTAATGAACACTGTAGCTGAAGAAAGAAAAAAAATCCATCCAAAAGGCATGTAGGAATATATGTGGGTCTTTGCATGGCAGTCTGAATGAGGGAAGAGACGAGAATCTTGACTCCATGTTTCAGAAGGCTGATTTGTTTTATTATCATGTATATTATATTAAAAAGCTATATTAAAACTATACTAAAAGAACAGAAAGAAAAGAATCATCAGAAGGCAAGATAGGAATAGAAAGGAAATGAATAACAAAGTCTTGTGACTGACCAGAGAGTTCTGACCCAGCTGCATCCTTGATTGGTTATTAAGTAGAAACACCTAACACGGACCAATCAAGGAAGCACCTGTTGCATTCCACAGCAGCAGATAGTCATTGTTTACATTTTGTTCCTGAGGCCTCTCAGCTTCTCAGGAGAAAAATCCTAAGGAAAGGATTTTTCATAAAATACATCTGTGACATTTCACCCTTTTTATTTAAATTAAATTGAAAAGAAAATGTGTTTGTAATTTCATCTGCTGGGCCCATGCAGAAGAGAGAACAAACACTTCGAGAGGTTTATCTGTTGCAAATTGAAACCTCAATCAATGCTGATGTGGAATGACCAAAGAAACTATTCACCTGTAAAATATCAAATTCTATCATATCACTGAAACAATCTTACAATATGAGAAAATGCAAAAAACTCATGCAAAGAATGTTCATTGTTTCAAGTCCAAACATCTGAGTTTCAGGAGAAAGTCCATGGACTGAAGATGTTCCTCTTTGACATCTCTGAAAGTCCCTTTTGGTCCTGAAAGAGGCTTGCAGAATGCTGAAACAAAGAATTGCTCAAGAAAAAAACTATCAATAATTATCAAAAATCCACTAACATTTATCAAACAATTTTGAGAAAATTTCTGGAACGCTCTGGCCACAGCCCTTAATTGAACGACTTGGGCTGAGGCTAATTTTTTGGCTTTTCAATGCTTTTGACCTGCCAGCTCTTTCAACTTTTCTTTATATAATTTTTTTTTTTTTTTTCCAGAAAGAGCAGCAGCAGCAGCAGTGGCCTCTAGGGCCCTGCGGCGGCCCTGGTCCTGGTGGGCGGACCAGGGAACCCAGACCCGGCCCACAGAACGGTGGCCCAGGCCCAGGTGGGGGAAGCAAAGCTCCCAAACCCAGCAGTGGCCGAGGCGGAGGCCCTGGCCCAGGAAAGCGAGCCAAACGGCCCAGACCCGGCCCGTGAGGCGGGCTCTGTGTTCTCACAACCCGGTACGACCATGCTGCAAGTGCAGCAGGAGTGACCAAATGCTTCCTCCCCCCAGCATCACCAGTGCACGCTGGCAGCTGCGGGAGAGGTCTCCCGGAGATCTCAGTTTTGGATCTAGGGGTGTTCTGACCCCAAAGCAAGAAAGCAATGCTCGCTTTGCACTGTTTCTCTTGCCCCTACAATGCAAATGCCAGTGTTCCCACTTTCTACCCCTCAGCACCACCCCGACCCGCTTCGGGCTCGGGGCCAGAGGCAGAGGTTTCGGAAACCACCTCCCTCACGCCGCCAGGGCGTGCGGGGGAAAGCAGGCATTCCAACCCTCAACGAGAAACTCCCGACCAAATGCGAATCGGCCCGCAAAAAACGCTGAGTTTGAAACCATTCAGCAGGGCGGCACCTACAATCAGCCACGCCTCCTCCACGGAGGGAGAGGCTGGTCGCCGGCACCGCCGTCCCAGCGCAGCCCCAGGGGCAGACGGCTCGGGACGGTCCGAACTCACGGGGAGCACTGGGTCAGTCGCAGGCACCACAGCAGCCGCCGCCAGGGGCGGCAGGACCGCTGGGACAGCCGGCGGGGCCAGCGCGGATGACGGGATCGGCTCCGGAGATGGTCCCGCGGGCTCCGCACCGTTCTCAGCATCGTCTTGAGTTGGGATCTGGTCGGTAGGAGGCGGTGGGATCGCCACGGGGTCCGGCAGGGGTGCGAGAGGCGCGCGGGGAAACGTTGCCATTGTCTCTCTTGGTCTCACTGGCTGGTCGCTGTCCTCAGCATCACAGCAGGCATGCTGAACGGGAGCCAGGCCAGCAGGAGGCGGGGCGGGATCATCCACAGCTTCAACACTTCCCGCCGCAGCGGCAGACGAGGGCAGGGCCGCCGCGGTCTGAGCCATCACTGGCTGTGCTGGAGGAGCGGCCGTGGGCGGCACTTCCCACGGGGTTAGCGGGGGCAGGGCCGCTGCCGCCGGAGCAGTGAGTGGCTCTCTCAGCCCTGCGAGGGGCGGAGGAGGCGGCGGGATCGCGGGGACCAACGCCGCCGGCCCGGGAGGTGGTGGGACAGCTGGCGGGGGGTGTGGTGTGGCCGCGGGGTTGGCCGCCAGAGCATTCTCAGGCGGGGTGTCCAGCGCGGAGCTGCCGGCCACTTCTCTCGGTGGGTGCGGCGGCGCACCCACGCTCTGCAGCGCCGCTGAACCGTTGTTGTCGATTGCGTTGCCTAGCAACCGGCTGAACTCGGCGAGGGGCGGTTCCGGGTGCAGCAGTGCAGGTGCAGTCACCGGAACAGCCGGGCGGGCGGCGGGTGCGCGGGGACGGGCGCCACCCGCCCGGGAGGTGGGACCAGCTCCCCAACCCCCAGGGAGAAAAGCGGCTTCGTTTGAACATGCTCCAAAGGCGCAGAAAAAACCTTTTCCTCAGCCGTGGGCAAAGCCTTGCCTCCCCTCGACACAGGGGGAGCTAAAACCAGGAGGTTGTGTCCTTCAACAGGCTTCTCTCCTGCTGGGTCTGGCAGGGGGGCAGAGTACTCCCTCCACCAGAGCAGGAACTCCGCCAAGGGAGCCCTGCACACCAAAACTAGCAAAAGACATCTGAATGTCGGGTAGACTTTCGGAAAACCAAAACCACGGGCATAGGTCTCCTTAAAATAAGAATCCATGAACGCCCAGATATTTAAATCAAGGGAGTATTTGAGATCTGTAAAAAACCCATGGAATTTTGTCCATCTGAAAAACTCATATAAATATCTCTTCACCACATGAACTCTGTCCTTGCATGCCCAGTGTAGCCAGAGGATAATAAGATCTTTCTCTGAACGAGAGAAAGGAACCTCCCTTTCCGAAGGTACATTTTGAAGATTTTTTTCACCCACATTTTGTGAAGGGCAGTATTTCCAAGAAGGGAAGAGTTAACAGTGCCTTGGGACAGTGTCCTCCCGGCTTCAGCAGGCTGCTCTGTGCTGCGAAGGCTTCCGGACATCCTGTCTGGGAAATTTGAGAAGGTCCTCTGTGATCAGCCTTGGCTATGAACTCTGCCCAAATTCAGGGTCTTCAGTTCTTCAGCTCCACGGTAGAAGCCACTTCTGTCGTCACTGGTGTAGTGACCATCACTGCCACACACTCAGGGTTCACCAGATGTAGTCTTTGCAAGGCAGTCAGAACAAGGGAAGAGATGAGAATCTTGACTCCATGTTTCAGAAGGCTGATTTGTTTTATTATCATGTATATTATATTAAAAAGCTATATTAAAACTATACTAAAAGAACAGAAAGAAAAGAATCATCAGAAGGCAAGATAGGAATAGAAAGGAAATGAATAACAAAGTCTTGTGACTGACCAGAGAGTTCTGACCCAGCTGCATCCTTGATTGGTTATTAAGTAGAAACACCTAACACGGACCAATCAAGGAAGCACCTGTTGCATTCCACAGCAGCAGACAGTCATTGTTTACATTTTGTTCCTGAGGCCTCTCAGCTTCTCAGGAGAAAAATCCTAAGGAAAGGATTTTTCATAAAATATGTCTGTGACAAGATATAAATAAAATGTTACAAGAAATGTGGAAAAGCAACAGCGGGGACCCCCTCCCTCTCCCTCATGGAAAAATAGCTTCACACACCCAAAGCCACAGAATTGTGTGGGTGCTGAATAGGAAGGTACTAATGCGAACACACGGAAAACTTGTGGCTCCTCACGGTCTAAGGCTTGTATGGCCAACTGGCACAGGTTTATTGTGCACATCACAACATTTTCTGTTTCTCATACAGTCCCACTTCCTAGAATCATGTGGTTATGTGAAAGTTTTGGCTTACAATTAAGAAAAAATGGATGTATGGCCTTTAATGGGATGGAAGAGGCCACAAAAACTGAGTATGACTCAACAAATTTCGCTGTCTGGGTTCATCTTAATTTCTTAATTCTAAACCTTAATTTGTAACTAAGGAGAGGAAGAGCAACTCCCTGTTCCCTCTCTGCCTAATCCCTGTTTTTCAAAGGTTGAGACTCATGACAATGCAGACTATTTAGGCCTGATGCAGTGAGTTACATGAGCTATCAGAAACTAAAAAAAGGGCAGTGAAATACACTGTGATATAACTGGGTTAACAAAGATGAATAATCAAATTTGTCAGGCCCAATTTAGGTATTTGCAGATATCCTGCAAAGTTCATTTGTTTATACTCCATTCTTTTAAAAAAAAATGAAAAAAGGAAAATAAAGAGTTTCTTCAATTCCTTCTGCTGCTGACTGTACAAACTATCCAACACCACTTGGATCTTAAAAAAAATCTCAATTAAGACCTGTCATGGAACCCTGAAAATCCAGAACACCTGAAATCCAGAACAGACCAATTTACTATGCATCCAGGTTGCTGCCAACATCTCCCTTATGCCAGTGCACATATGACCACGTATGAGCCATCCCCGGGAGTTGTCAAGCCAGAAAAAAAACAACAAGCCAGGAGCAGAGTGATGTGAGCAGCCATAAAGGTATGACACAGGAGAAAAGATAAGTAGTAAAGGTAAATCTGACAGCTTCCTGCAGTAGTTATGTATGGAATCAGAGAATGGTTTGGGTAGGAAAGGTCTTTAAAGCCCATCTCATTCCCACCCCCTGACATGGGCAGGGACACCTTCCACTATCCCAGGTTGCTCAGAGCCCCATCCAACCTGGTCTGGAACACTGCCAGGGATGGGGCAACCACAACTTCTCTGGGCAGCCTGTGCCAGGGCATCACCACCCTCACAGGAAAGAATTTCTTCCTAATATCCCATCTAAACCTACTGCCAGTTTGAAGCCATTGCCCCTTGTCCTGTCACTCCAGGCCCTTGTCAAGAGTCTCTCTCCACCTGTCCTACAGGCTCCCTTCAGGCACTGGAAGGTCACAATGAGGTCTCCCCAAAGCCTTCTCTTCTCCAGGCTGAACAATCCCAATTCCCTCAGCATGTCTTCATAGCAGAAGTCCTCCATCCAGCAGGTCCATGTCCTCCATGTGCTGGGACCCCAGAGCAGCTGTACAAGCTGCACGAGAGGACAAGAACACAGGACTGGGCAGCAAAGCAGGAGCAAGAAAGCAGAAACCTGGACTTAGCTCTACATTCTGGTGAAAGCACACCCAGGATCCACGGGCCAGTCCTTGCCACTCCAGTGTAGGTGTCTCTCCGTGTGTGACTGCGAAGCACTCCTCACACAGAGCCAAGTGCTCCCTCGGCAGCCCACACACACCAGCAGCAGCAGAGCAGGGGGGTTTTACACCCTCAGTCCTGGCTCTCTGCTAGGAACGCGTCTGCTGCCCTCCCAGGTGAGAAGTGAGCACTAGGGGTATTCTAATTGGATCCACAACCATTTTCAAATGAGTGATTGTTTTTATGGTTTTATGTTTCCTTGTCTCATTATTGCCACTGACTGTGCCATTCCAGTGAACCCACAGCCAGCCTTCTTCCTGTAGGAAAGGGCTGGCTCTGAGAGGGTGTTGCATGGAAGAGAGGTGAATTAGGAGGCAGCCCCTGTGACCAACTCTGAAAACAAGTAACAACACGTAGGAGATCCTCAGAAAAGCCCTGGATATCTCCTCAAACCACCTGCAAAGTCTAGCAGGGAAATACTTCAAATGTAAGGGAAGGGGAAGACATTCTTGTGACCTTGTCTTTCAGATCAAGCTGTGAAAAGCTGTATAAATCAGGAGTTAAAAGGCTGTTACTGATACACATCAGTCTTAAAAATGCTTTTTATAACTAGCTTTACCAATCAGTACTACCTTATTTCAAGGTTTATAGTAGTAATTACAGCCCATAAATGTTGTACTTAAGATTTAGCATTAGTTCCTAATACTGTCATTAACACAGCATATTATAAAAAAAAAAAGGTAGAGCCATACAGGTACAAACTTAAAAAAATTAAGAAACAGCACACACTGATGAATACTGATATTCTCTATTTCAGTATTATTTCCCCTTCTCTGTCAATGCGCAAAAATTACATCCACCTACTTTCATGTTCAGTACACCTTCAGTACACAAGTGTGGATTAATTTAAAGCATTCATTTTCTATCAGCTGAGAAATATTAATAACATTTCTTTGATGCATTATTTAAAATATTTTTCCCATTTTAATAAACAAGTTTCAATCCATAAGAAACAACTAGAGAGATTTTCATCCTTCCTCCCTCCATTTTAATTTTTCTGCGTATGAATGAGGGGGCAGAGTCTGTTTCCCAACACCACCCTTCCAGTTTCTCTAAAACTGCACTCCTTGCTGGCTTCATGATCTTCAGATATTAGCTGAGCAATCAGGATCCTAAGATTGCCTTTTGGAAGTCTTTGAAGACATAACTCTGTCTCCTCTTGACTGGCCTACAGCTTCCGTTTGCTCAGCCCTGTGGCATGTAACACCACTTCTCTCTTTCCCCTCCCAGGTCCCACCTTATCAGATGGCAATGCTGAGGAGTAAAATGAGGTCTGTGTGCCTCAAATTCACCCCAAGCTCCTGAATTCAGTGTGGCAGTGAGAAATCAGAGGATGAGGCAACTTAATAGTGGCCTGTAACAGTGGAAAATTGAGCCAATAAAATTTCCTTCACTTTTTTTATGACACGGTCACAAAGCAACATTGCTGGCTGAGAAATGCCAAGTCCTCACGTCCCCCGGCCTACACAGGTGTGCATGGCATATTCTAATTGGACTGGTGCACACCTTCCCATCCATGAGAGACTTCCCCCAGGAAGCTATAGGCACCAGGCAAATGAAATCGGAGACTCGGCTCCTTCGCCTTCCCATTACCTGCAACACGCTTTGATCAGCGGGGCATAAATAAACACATAAATGTCCCATCTCTCCCAAGGTCAATGAGATGCAGCGGAGTTCCTCCAGTCACCTGAAGGAGTTCATTGGACTAGGCATGGGGCAAAATGCTTTGCTGTGCTTAAAAAAAAAATCACTGGATGTAACAGCAAAGGGTATGATGAAGTTTGACCACTGTAGTTTGGGAAAGCTAAGAGCAATAGAGAGCCTGAAGGACAAAGGGTTGGGATTGTCAGTGGACCATGCCCAAGAAGGAGAGAAGAGCCAGAGCTCTCCTTCTTGCAGTCCTCTTCCCAAACACCTTCCTATATGGAAAATTTGGTCTAACCTCTGCCAGACTGATGCACTTGAGGAACCCAGCTTTCAGCACAGATCTTTGCTGCCTATTCATGAAGCCAGCACCTCAGCTCTTCCACTTGTGCCAGCAAAGGTGCAGTTACAGCTATCCCCACAGCAGGACATGCAGCACTGCTGCTTTTGATGCAAACATGGGGAATACCCCAGCATTCCAAACCTTTGGCTATTCCTGCACTTGCCCTAACAGAAGGTGGCAAAGATGCATCCTGCTGTTTTAAGTCTTGCCTCTCCTCATGGCTAGGGCTTATGAGCAGTTAAACATGGGTGCAGTCAGTAGAAATTTCAAGCTAGTGGGGCCCACATAGCTGTTATCATCAGTCACATAATCCAGGCTGGAAGGGGAACACACATTAGGATTCTGGGAGCTCTCCTTCCTACAGTGCCCCACTGCAGTCATTCACTAAAAGGAGTTTCTACAGAAGACTTAGATTGTAACCGGTTTTGGCATATTTTAGGGCAACCAAGAATGGCCCCATCCTTCAGAATTTCCAATTCTGTATTCTAGCTGTTTGCAGCAGTTTCTGCCTGTCTGAGGGTCATCTGTGCAGATGGGGTAATAGTAAACCCTCCTACCTCCCAGCCATACTCTGAGGATTAGGCAGGGAGTGGCTGCTCAGTGTACTGAATATGCAAAGGCCTGTTATAAACCCCATATCTGATTGCAACCATAAGCAAAGTCTTATTTAAGCAATCCCTTCCTCAACAAAAATATATCAGCTGCTCACTCTATTCTTTCCTTCCATGTCTTTTTTGCCTCCAAGTTCTTCCAGATAACAAAACACATTACTAAGATATTTTCCTTTTGTGCTGTAAAGTTGTTTACTACAAATAATAGAGATTTTTTTCCCACAATGTAGTGTACATACTTAGTTGTTTTGGCTCATTCTGGTATCACACTTGTACTGGAGGAGTCTCACTGCCCAGTCAGTGAAAGCCTCACTCCCATAATCTCACACATGTCAGATATTCACATTCTAATAGACATATCTAATAGGTCTATTTCTCACTGTGCTCACATTCAGGGGAGACCCCTTCTCCAATTCCATCAATTTTATGAACTTAGGACAGAGAGCAGCAGTTATTTCTTGCTCCCACTAAACACAAAACTGTATTTCTCTACCAAACCATAGTTTAATACCAAGCTGGTGTTTTTGCATGTAATTTGCTTGACACTTCTGTATTTCTCTCCCACATCAGTTAATAATTTTTTTCGCCTTTTAGTGCATTTTGTTCACTCTTTTTAGCAATCACAACAAAACCTTTTACAATGCCACCTTTTAAATTAAGCTTTCAAAGGCAACGTTCTAGTAAAATGCAGTTATGATACATTTCAGAGCAGATTTGCTTCCATACTGCCTTGCTGAATGTGAGATTTCTGATCATGCCAGTTTTCACTGCATACACAATGCAGTACATCTTGCCTTTTCTTGTTCTGGTCTCTTCTAAAGTCATTTGGCTATGACTATCAGAGTCAGAATCAATCCATCTTTCCCCTTTTACACTCAGATGCTTATTTTCATGTCTGATATCACTGTTATCACCCACTCAGCAACTGGATAGGCAGAAAAGACGCTGGTAGAGAACTCATTGTGCAGGGGCAGAAGACAAGATGAACTGTAGGAGTGATGCGAGAGGACAACTGCCTTCCCAGATGGCACCAAAACAAGCAGTGTTCACCCTGTGCCTACAGGAATGCCCTACAGCCTCCCGCACATGCCCTGACAGAATATTCCCTCTTCCCAACTGTGCCCAGGGATGAGAAGAGAGTGACAGGACAGGCATGTATTCCCTATACACATCACCATTTGCTATTAAGAAATTACTATGTGACTTGAGGGTAAACCCATCTCCCTCAATCACTTGCACAATTAAGAAAACATGCCACAACCTGTAATTTGTTGTAAAAATATGGGATGGTCCCACTTCCCTTTGCCTGTCTCCCCACAGCATCCTCTCTCTGCCCCACAGTTTGTCACAGCACAGAGCCATAAAAGGGCTGTGTGCTATACTGCAGCCTTGCCACTGCCACCCCCCTTGCCCATCCTGAAATTCTGCTTGCCTATAACCTGAGACATGCCTTTCCAGGAGAAAACACCTTGCCTTGGAGTTGGACTTTAGTGATCCTTGTGGGCGCCTTCCAACTCAGGATATTCTTCAGTCTTGTGGGGAGGAGTAGAGAAAGGAGAGAAAAGTGCAGCATTCTCAAAGCACTCTAAGATCTACCAGCTCTATTGTATCCAGACTCAAGCCTGAGATATCTTCACGTGCAAAGCAAGTCACAGAAAAAGAGAACAACCAATGAGAAGAGTTACTTGAACCATGAGCCATACCAACTATCAGGACTGAATCCTCACTGTTCTAAATACTGTGCACTGCTCCTGTCCTGAAGCGCTGGCAGCATACTCAGAACACCCTTTCTCCCCTAAATCCAGCAACAGACTGGAAATAGACACATTGCACTTTCACAACTTCACCAGCAGCCTGGCAGCCCTCACCTGTAAAACCAGACTGTGTTCTTGGAGCACCTCAGAAAGAAGAGTGACTCAAATCTTGCAGATGGATTACATTTCATAGTCTAGAGCTACCCTTGGATGCCTGCACTATGGAATACCTACAGCAAAACAATCTGCATCTAAACTCAGGCTTAATCCAAGGATTTAGCCTGGAGCCCAGACCCACTAATGACATCTGATGCTACAGCATCAGAGCTTTGCTATAGGCATCTTTTTCCTGTGAAAGCTATAATCTTCCCATCTATTCTTTCAAAGTTTCCACGAGCCCCTCATCACAGACATCAATCTCTAGTGAAGATTTAAGGCCCCAAGTAAGATTTAAGCTATTCAAAAAACCTCTGTAGGCATTTTTGATCATTACACCTGTAAAGGTGAGTGTAAAGCACACATACCATATAGCTTACACATCCTGATTTTTCTGCCACTGCCCAGCAAGGTCACGGGAAAAGCGTTTTCTTCTACTCCTCCCAACAGTGGCCTTAGTGTTAGCTTAACACTGCTTTGTGCACCTATTTCTATTATCCAGTGAATATGCAAGTGTAGCCATGGCAGCCACTTTGTGGCAGATGTAAACAGGGACCATGTCTAACTAGTTACAGGTCTGCTTGTAACCTACACTCATGTCCCCTGATTATCCCTGGGCTTCTGCAACCTAAACAAATCATGCCCTAACATAACAGGATCCTAATCCCCTCCCCTGCCTCCACAGGGGTGTATTTTGGATTCATAAACTCTACTGCTGGATTCATTGATGAAGCAGGAGCTTTCCCACCCCTCACCTCCTTCAGTCACACCCTGTGCAAGGCTGGGTCTGCTCACCAGTGCACAGCTCTGCTCTGCCCATGGAGGGCAGCTCGTGGATCCCACTGGGCACCACCCCAGCCTGGCCCTGGTAGAGATTTGGGAATTTCTGTGTATGATCAGCATTAGGAACCCCAGTGTTTAATGACTCTGAACACCAGCAAGGTCGTGGGCAGTCAATCTCACACACTCAGCCCCTGCCTGCAGGTGGGTGTTCAATCTGAGATCACAAAAAGGTGGTTTGGTGTCCAAATGTCACACATTTCTCTGTGACACTGCAAAAAGGATATGTTTTCAGGAAGGGAATTTATGGCCATCTCTGCTTGAATGCAGTATTCTCTCAGCAACAGGTTCCTGTGCTTCCTCCCAGCTGAGTTCCCTCCTTGTGTGCTATCCAATTACAGTTTCTTCAGCCACTCCTCCTCAACCTCTCCTAGCATCAGAACACCCTCTATTTTGTATATGTTTACATATGCATGTCTGTTTATCTATGGACATTTGTACACATGTCATGGTAATCACCTTCCCTCTTCTAAATTTTTCCCACTATCAAAACGAATAACCCTCCCCCTGACCTTGCACTGAAATTGTACTAAAGTCATGAGAATTTCTTCTTCAACTTCATCTCACTTTTAATCCAACCACCCAAACATGAGGTCAAAGCAAGTCTCCACCACAGGCTCTGTTCCTCATCCTGCAGTGTTCTGCATGGGACTTGAAGGAATGGTGTCTAAAAGAACAGATGGGGAACGGATTTTGTCTCAGCAAACCAATTCTACTCCAAGGGCAAGAAAGCTGGAGCCACTTGTTAATGAAAAAGACAAGATGAATGAAGCTTTCCCAAAAGGGCACCCCACCTTGCTCAGCACTCACATCTAGAATGCATGAATGCATTAACTTACAATTTTTCTGCACCATTTAACCCTACCCTACATAGCAGTGTGTCACAGCCAAGACTCAGACCTTCCTCTTACACTAAATGTTCTTTCCCACACAACAAATTTCAACACGCACTTCTTGACCAAAGACATAAAAGCACCTGACCTAAACCCAGTCCTGGCTAAACCCAGTTCTCCCAAGCCACACAACAGAGTTAATCTGCACTACTGGGTAAATCACGGCAGCTGCTCTTATACGCCAGCTGCAGGAGGAAAGCAAAAAGATACAGTGCCCTCTATGAAGATTTAAAGGTAAGGCGTGCTTGCGACAGCTCCTAGTTTTACCAACTCTTCACCTTGCCAAAAGGAGTTCCATCCTCTGCCCTTTTATCTCCTGGCAGTAGAGGTGCATGTGTGGTCTCACAACAAACCGCAGCAGAGAACCAGCAGAGATGACTACAGGCAGGCACGACAGCTTCTTTCAACAGCAGTGCCAGCTGAGAGGATTTGTGCAACCACAGCCTGTTTATCCAAGCACAGAAATGTAGGAACTAAATGTGTGATTCCCTCTGGCATCTAATCCTGCTATTGGAAAAGGTGGTCCCTCACCACGTTTCTCATGTGCAGTGTCATGCTACACTTCTTCAGAAATCTCTCTGGCCACAAGGCAGATGAATCCAACTTCTATACTTTTTTTCTTTAGGGAGGGGGGTTAATATTCAGTTGGAGCAGTGACTGGACTGATCTGAGGCCACATGGTCACCAGAGCTGATCCCAGCGAAGCAGCAGTAGCTTGCAGTCAGGACTGGATGCGAACTGGATCGTTCCTTCAGCAGCAGCCTGTTGTGCTGCTGGGCTGCTCATCATGTGAAGCCCAGCTCCATGCAACACGAGTTATTCAATCACAGTTCCCAGGAAGCCCTGCCTGCACAGAGACACCAGGCCAGGCACTCTCCATCACTGCTCTAAACTACATTGACCACCCAGACTCCAGCTCCACAGCTGCCTCTTCCCAGAAGGAAGAGCTCAGCACAGCTAACAGCCATGGGCTTGCAGTACAACAGACCATCTTTTAGCTGGAATGTGTCATCCTGGCAGCAACAGGCTTTCATGTCATCCTGGCATGAAAACTCGTAGCAAGACTTTGTGGTTAGGAGCAGGCTGGACAGATGGAGATAAGAAATTAGTGAGGGTAATCAGCCATTGGAATAATTTACCCAGGGAACCAGTGCAGCCCAACCTGATAACTTGAAATCAAGACTGGGTACTTTCCTAGTAGAATTTTGGATTTGATGCAGTGATAACCAGCTGGGAATGTAAATACCTGCCAGGGGTCAGGTGAAGGTATCTGTCCCCAGCTGGCTGATACTCTGAAAATCAACTGTGTGGTTACCTCAGGAAACAGGGAAATAACCTCTCTGTAGGACCCAATTGTCAAAACAATAGAGCACAACTGCATTTGCACTGAAGTTACTTCTGAGTACTTCATTAAAATATTCAACAGGAGCTCAGTGAGGAGCTGCAAATCGGAAAGGAATTGCAAAACTTCCCAGGCAAAACCACTGAAATAAACTAGCTGTGGATAATTTAGCCAAACAGTAAACACTTAGAATCAAACAGCCTTAGAAAAAAATGTGATTCTAATTAAGAATTGGAAATCACTTGTGGGCTGTTCCTTACATTTTCCCTGGGATAACTATGGAGAGTGAATGTAATATGAACATAAACTAATTAAATAAAGCAGCCCATTTTAAACAAGACTCCAGAGTAGATTACATTAAAAAGAAAAAAAAAAAAGGAAATTAAAAAATCATCAAAAACTATAGCATAATTTGTCTCTTTCCTGCTAGAAAGCACATGAGATAAGTGCATTATAAGAAAGGATAAGATTCAACAGAACAAGCACAAGAACATCCACCTAAAGTTAGCAGAATGAAAAAAAAAAAAGTCTGCAGAACAGACATACCATCAAAATCTACCAGGATGCACAAGAAACTCCCGGAGGAAGTATTTGTGTCCCACTATTTCAGAGAGCACAAGCATCAACCTCAAGCCCAGTCGCCTGCTGTCACAAGCAACTGGACTGTATAACCCCACTGAGATTTATCCAGACCACGAGGCTGCTGTACAGGCAGGACAGGACAAATACCACCCTCAACCACCACCTGGCAAAACAAGGTTCTACAGAAGCCAGCTGAACTCTTCCTAACATTAACAAAAACAAAGAAGAACTCAGATTTGTTCCAACTTCAAGTCTGATTATGGATGCCTCCTCCTCACCAAATTCAGGCGCAGTTCTGAAATCTGGGTCACCCATATATTATTTCTCCAAACCAAGCCACCTCCCTCCAATGCAACCCTTTAAAAGGACTCTGCCCTTATCCAAGCCATCTCAGTCATTTAGGTTATGAGAAACTTCAAAACACCAAGGAATCAGGTCACAAAACTTCCAACAACACATTACACATGTGGCTTGGTCCAGGCAGAACAGACACCCAGCTCCAGGAGAAGCCAACACGGGCATCCACATCCAGCAGCACCCCGGCAGAGTCTGCAACAAGTCAACAAAAATGAGCTGAGCTCAGATTTTTGACCCCATAATTCCTACCAGGTTTGATGCAGTCTTAACCAATCTCTGGGAATAAACGAAGCATCAAGCAAGACAAACATGGGTGCTGGGAGGACAGTGGGTCAGGTGAGAGCCGTGGGAGATCCTATTTCCCCCCCTGGCAGGTTGGTTGGGGCGCTGGGGTTGCCATCGAAGCTGCTGCGATAGACGGGGCTGCGGGAAGGAGCCAGGAAGCGAGCAGCAGGCAAGGATCTCGCCTTACGTTCCTCTGCCTTCCCTCCATGACAGGCCATAAAAGTCACGAGGCAAGGAAGAAAACAAGGAGGTGTCCAGAGTCCAAGCACAGCACCCCCGCGACTCCCGGGCGGCAGCTCCCGGTGGGAGCTGAAAAACCGGCAAACACCGTGCGATCTTGCTCCTGCGTGGGAGGCACCATTTCTGCGGGTAGAGGCTCTTACTGCTGCTTGGCAGCTGAGCCCGGTACCGGGCCTCCGCTCCGGGCCCTCCCTGCTGCCGGCAGCGGGCGGGGGACCGGGGGTGCGGCGGGAGGGACGGGCGCTGCCGTCGGGGAGTGGAGCCCCCGCCAAGGATGCGGCCTCCCGGGGCGGCCCCGGACCGGGCGGATCGGAGCCCCCTTCGCCGTCCCCTCGGGGAGCACCGGAGCTCCCGCGGCGCCCGGGACCCCGAGGGGCTCCGCGCCCCGATGGCGCCCGCACCGCGCACCCGCACTGGGCCCGCCGCGGGAGGAGCGACGCTCGCCTTCCCCAGAGATCCCTCCTCCCGTCCCTCTCGGGTCCCAAAATGGTGGGTCGGCATATCTCCCTCTCCTTCCTTCTCCCCCTGGTCCCGTCCCCCCGCTCTGCCCGCCCCCCGCTCCCGGAGCCCGCCCGTCGCCCCCGCCCTGGTCCCGCGGGGCAGCCGCCCCTCCGTCTGTCCTGGCCCAGGCTCCGCGGGGATCCGGCACCAGGCCCGCGCCTCTCCCGGGAATACGCCAACGCTGCCCCCGGCGGCCGACCTTACCTGCGCCGGGCTCACATCGCGGGACCCGGGCCAACGGTGACCCTCCCCGGCGCCCCTCGGCCGCCGCCTCGCTGCCGCCCTGCGCGGGGCCGCAGGTATATCATGAGTGCCGAGCGCGGCTCCAGGTGAGCCGGGCACACCTACAGGAAGGCAGGCGGGCCGCCCTGATTGGCGTGCGAGGCCGGCGGCCGCGCTCCGACGGCACCGCGGCGGGGCAGGGCAGGGCAGGGAGGCCGAGGGGCCGTGGAGGACACGGCGGTTCTGGCCCCGCTCCTGTTTCTGGGGCCGGCCGGCCACAGGCCCTGACACGTCCGAGCGGAAGGTATTTTTCTCTTTTTTTTCCTTTTTTTTTTTTTCTTTTTTTTTTTTTTTTTTTAATTCAGTAGTAAGTATATGGGTGAAGGTCCTGGAGGGAAAGCCATACGAGGAGCGGCTGAAATCGCTCAGTTTGTTCAGCCTGGAGGAGACTGAGGTCAGAGCTCACAGTAATTCTGCGGCTTCCTCGCAAGGAGGAGGGGCTGGCCCTGATCTTTGCTCTGTGTGACCAGGGACAGGACCCAGGGAACGGCTGGAGCTGTGTCAGGGGAGGGTTAGAGTGGATTTTAGGAAATATTCTTCACCCAGAGGGTGATTGGGAACTGAACATGCTCCCCCAGGCAGTGGTCACAGAACCTAGCCTGACAGAGCTCCAGGAGTGTTTGGACAATGCTCTTGGGCACAGGGTGGGATTGTTGGGTGTCCTGTGCAGGGCCAGGAGTTGGGCTGGGTGATCCTTGTGGGTCCTTTTCAGTTCCAGACTTTCTGTGATTCTGCAATAACTGTCCCTCTCAGATTTGGACACAGCACTTGTTTGCTTTGCCCCTGGAGTGCAGCTGACCCACCGGCCCAGGTCTCTGGACGAGCTTAAGACTCAGAGATGCTTTTTATTTTTTTAAGCTTCCTTCATTATCTGAATCTCTTGTTTTCCCACTCCTTACCTTTACATGTGTGAGCCCTTTGTGTTTCCTCCCAGCAGGCAGCTGGGGGTTCAAGGAAAAGTGTTGGGTTGTCCTAGACTTTATAGTATTACAGGATCCCAGGCAGGATTACATCCAAGATCATCAAATAAATGTAAATTAATGAAACACCTGAATTCAGAAGAAATTTACCTAATGGGTAGAAAAACTCTGTAGGTTGCATTAAGAAGCTGAGTCCACAGCTACAATTCCTGGGCTTTCTGTCTCTGGTAGGTACACAGGTGGTTAAAGGGATACAGGATTTATGTGAGGGTACACTTTGCCGTGGTGTATTATAGAGGTTTTTGCTCATCAAAATCACAAAATATGCAAAGAATTATCTTAGACAGCTGGTTGAGGAAGGCATTACCTATATTATATATTCTGTCTCTTCAAATTGCTATCCAGAGTTGTCTCTTTGCTAAGTCTTCTTTTTTCTCCTAATCATTTCCTGAGGCTTACAGGTGTGTATCCTCCAGGATGTGCTCTGAAGATTTCAGCAAAAGAGAAAGAGGGAGCTTGGCTCAACCACCAGAGAAACCCTGCAGCCCACACCCACACCTAGGCAATCCTGAACCCTCCCTTGCCTGCGAGACCTGTGTGGAGTCTCCCAGGCAGGAAAACTCCCCTCAGAAGTGGCACACAAAGAACTCTCCCCAGCCAGCCACAGAATCATTCTTGTGCCTGCTGCTGCCTTCTGATTGAATTACTCCTTTCATTTGTTTGTGTGGATGCTTTTTTTCAGCAGAGTGGATCAGCTCCTGCAGCTGAGATTCCCATTCCACATCACTGCATTTACAGTGAGATGCAAGGAAAAGGATGCGTCAAATTCCCAGGAACTGACTCTGGATCATGTCTCTCTTAGTTTGGTGTCAGACCTCTGGGAGATTATATAAATAGCTAGTGCATCTTCTCACTGCATTTTCTAAGTTCCTAGCAGCTGGCAACGGGTTGAAGTTGGTCATCCTGACTGGAAAACTCCTCCTCTTCTATCTAGAATAGGGCAACTTACTGTCTGAGGTGGGCTTAACCTCTCCCGCTGTCCTTGGCACCTCCAGCAGCTGCAGAGGCAGTTTTCTGTTTGATTTTGTGAATCATGTCATAAGATACCTTGCTTTCTCTGCCTGCTGCACAGAGTTTGAGTGCCTGAACACATCTGGAACCCAGCAGAGTGTGAGCAGGAGAGGGCTTGTCCCATGCTGTGAGTATCCCACGTGGCTTGAGATGCACTGTCTCTTAGCCCACCAAACTCTAGGCTGCAGCAGCTGAGTATGCCCCTTTCCTTCAAAGACATACCTCCTTGGTGTGTATACATATATATATATTCCTGGTATGTCCCCTGCAAAGAGGCCCAGCAGCACCAGGAGCAGGGCCCTGTGCCCTGAAGTGCTCTTGCTTCCTGCAATGCCTTGTGCTGTGTCAGCCTGAGGGGCAGCTGTGACATTAACCTCCCACTCCTCCCGCTCCAACATCCTCCTTGTAAACATCCTGTCCCACTCAAGTCCTGTGCTGTCACATCCTTTCTGCTCTGCCCAGACACTATTCTGGGTTTAGTTCTACATGCAGAGCACACAGCTGGGCATGCCAAAATCCAGGCAAGCAGCAGGAGAGAACAGTAATTTGGTTCAGCTGCTGACATATTACAAGTACTGCAGAGGAGGAGAGTTGTTTAAAGGTCTTAAAAATAAAATCATCTGCTTGAGCCCTCCTTGGAAAGCCAGTTTGCTCCCCTAGGTGTGTTCAGCAGCTGTACCTTACTCCAAGCAGATGCAAACCTGTGCATATGGCATGAAAAATCTTAGTAATAATGGAAGGGAGCAGAACAGAGAGCTTGGAAACTGCAGCACAGTAAGTTTACACAAGTAAACTACCATGCCTGGTGAGTCAGTCCTAGCTGTTTCCTTCATTTCCTCCAAGGCTCACTGTGAACGTCTAGCAGTAGCGGACCTTCTGAAATCCTGTCGCCTCCTTTACTGCCTCTTATTTATGGCCTCCAGCACTGCATTTTCACTGCTGCAGGCTGAGAGAAGTGCAGACTCTCCCCTGACCTCAGCTCAGCTTTGGTACCACAGTGGTCTTGTTGCTTTTGTGGGTGCCAGCACCTTCTTGAGCTACAGCAGATAGTAAGAGAGGAAAAAGTGTCACAGTTGCACAAAAGGTTTGTTTTTTTTTTTAAATCTTGAATGCAGCTGTGTCATTGACAGAGGTTCTTTATCCCTGCAGCCATACCTTTGGATTCAATCTGGTAGGGTAGAAAGAATGCAGTGGGGTATTAGGTTGTTTTAAGTGTGCAAACCATCCCTCAGAGATACGGGTTGGAACTTCCCTGCTTCAGATTGAGGTGTATCTTGTGCTCTGGTTTCCCCACATGACAGCAGCTAGAGAGGACTATTTTTAGCTTTTGTTTCTTGATTTGTTTACAGGAAATTCTTTATTTGTGGGAGTGAGCTTGGGTCTGAGAATCCGCTTCAGTGCCAGTTGTGGATGCAGTTACAAGGGTGAACTCCTGCTGTTGTCTGGGAGAGGCATCATTTATCCCAGGTGTTTAAACTATGGGCTTCACACAGACAAATAGTGATTTCTGGGATGTTTCCTGAAATTTATTCAAGGAGATGTCCAGGCAGCTGTGACAGAAGAGTTTGGGAAAATACAGAACTGGGAAATTCTTTTGGGTGATATGGATAGAAATGCTTTTCTGTGTGAAACTAATTAGAAATCTACATTGATGCCATAACCTGAGTTAATAACAATAGCTCTGAGACAAAACCCATATTGTCAAAGAACATGAACATCCCAAGGCAAGAACAGACCTAAATGGGCTTCCCCCATTTCCTTCTCAAGTGCCCTCTTCTCCTGGGAATTCCAAATAGCCTGCAGCCAACAAGTGACCTAGATACAATGCTGTGTCTGCTCTTATGGAGTAAAACCAGGAGCAAAATAATCCACCAAAATGATATATCTTTATAATCCTTATTCAACTTCATCTAGGTTTGGTTTGTTGGTTTGTTGGGTTTTTTATCCATACCAAAAGCAGGAAGAATTGTTTGTACAAATGGATACCCGCATATGAAGCATGAAGTGATAGTTTTTTGTCATGGTGAATTATGTACCAGTTACAGTGAAGGTGTACATTGGATGGATTAAGTGTGAATGGCCCATTTTGGCCATTCACATTGTACAAATATTTTCCAAAGTAATTGCAGTGCCTGGCCTGATGTGCATGTCAGGCCATTGTCTTACACAGCTAAATTCCCCTTTTTTAACAGGGTCTGCCAGGAAAATTCAAACAAATGGACAAGGCTGCAGACAGTTGAGACAAAGGCTGGTCTTAGGGGCATGAGAGTCAGGGATGGTCTGGAGAGTCCCTGTCTGTCAGCCATGAAAGGTGGTAAAATGATGTTTTTATTTCCACACATCCTGTAGCCTGACACTGCCCATCAGTTCACTTGATTATAAGCTCCTGCCTGTTCTAAAAGGTATGAGGTGGTTCTGAACTCGTGGATGTCAGCCTATGGGAGGATGATGTGCTTTCCCAGCTCAGTTTACAGCTGCAGTCGAGACTGTTATCAAAGAAAATGACTGCTCATGCCACAGCTTCAGAATGGTGGGCTGCACACATGCAAGTGTTGGTTTTGTTGATCTTCCCTGACTTGGGAAGGGAAGGAATGGAAGGGTAGGAATGACCAGTCTCAAACAGCAAAAGCAGGCAAGATCGCCTCAGATGTTACTTCAGTTTCGCCAAGGATGTAAAAAACATCAGCTGGGCAGAAGGGAAGACAAAGTACTGCTCAAAGCATAGCTACCAACTGAAGAAATTCCCACAATGTATCTCCTGCTCAAGATTTCACATGAACAACTGCAGCAAAACATTACTTAAAACTTCACATCTATTTGCTTATATACTATTTTTCAAAAGACAGAAGGAAATAGCTTAAAAGTTAGTCCAATTCCATTAAAATCCTTTTATTTGGGATTAATAAAATATGGATTCCTTTCACAGGCAAGAAGCTCCTTTGAATAAATATTGGGGGGAAAAAAGGAGCTATGTTAAAGGGGTTATAGTCTCTGAAGCAGTTACCAGCCTTTAATGATACATACTGTGGTTAAAGCAACCTGTTTCCTGGTCACCAGTAAGTAGCATTTGGCAACTCGGTGATGGAATTCTCAGTGGGACAGTAGTGAACTCTTATATTTTTAGGAGGATTTCCCTCAACCAAACTTGCAAAAATTGCATTTGATACATGTAATGCAGTATAACATCACATTCTTTTCTTCCTGTTGAATATCTGGCTTCTTAAGCCCTATTCCCACCTGATTAATATACGGAGATTTATATGGAAGTGTCCATGTAGGTAAATAACACAAACTTGAATTTATAAGGGTTTTTTTTTTTTTTTAATATCTAGTGCAGGGAAAGGGTGGTTTATGAGCAAGAACATTAATGAGGGTATTTTTGGTACTTTACACTGAATGTCAGCAGTGTATTTTACTGAACAAAATTGCTGCAGTAATTTCTGGCCTGGAGTCCACACAAATCAGGAGATCCATGGGCTACCTAAGGAGGATTCACAAAAGATACCCAGGAAACACAAGGCAATACCTGTAAACAAGGATCCAAAAAAATAAAAGCAGGTTGAAAAACCCCAGTGCTTCATACTATTAAGAGGTCTCCAAAAGGGCAGAAAGACATTATGGAAAAAAAAAAAATTGTCCTGAGGGAATGAGTAGTCGGACAAAGGAAGATAGGAAAGCTTTTAGTGGGCTTTGCCTTTTCTACATTGTCCAAAGTTTTAATTTTTGGTAATCCAGGATCACAACATTGATATATCCAGAAATACCACACACAAATTTTGGAAAATCTTAATGAGAACTGGTTATGCAGACATTTCCAAACAGCTGTTCTTTTACAGCAGTCGATATAGGCAATTCCAAGCTCAGTTACAATTTCAAGGAAATCTTTGGGCTTATTCTTTTTCTGCCCTGAGATGCTCCATGCAAAGGATACCCCAAGTTCCTTGTTCCTTGTAGGTGTCTTTTCCAGACTGAAACCCCCAGTGAGCCTTTGGGATGCAGCTCTTGGTTTCTTACAGTGCTTTCCATTTCTGTGTTGTGGGATTCTGAACTCTGCAAAAAGCTGGATTTTTCCCTAAATTCTTATGTTGTAGCTAAATCCTTGTGCAAATCTGAAGCAGAGCCCTTATGCTGCAGTAAATTTTTTGCTCATCCCATGGTACCTTTCACATCCCTGTGCAGGTAATTGCTGGATTGGGGTCTCAGCCTTCCCTGCACCTCACACACTGATGTTTCCCTTTCTTCCTTAGCAGTGAGAAAAAGCCTAAAGATAGAAGATCCAGGATAATGAGCACTGTCTGCTTTTCCCCTTTGAGAAGTCCTGGAGAACATTACTGGGACTCTTAAAATACTTCTACTCCATTTGGAAATGCTAAAGCAAGAACTTCATCAGAGTCTTCCTCCGTACTTTTATATATGGATGTTGATGGCAATATCTTCACTTGGGCTGGCTGGGGGAGGGGGGAGGGGAGGGAGTGTGGTATGACACTCAAGGGCTTCTGTAGAAATGATTCTGAACAAACCAATCCACTCACTACCAGAAAATCTAGAATGCTTCATTGTGCTTTTCTGTTTCTTTTGCATTCAGGTAGGCCACTTACCCTGTGGTCATTTCTTCAGGCTTTCTGCTCCAGCTACGAACTCTAGAAATAAATTACTGTAAAGGAAAGGTGGAATATGGACAAAGTCACACCACTGCAGGTACTCTTATTCTAGTCCAGACATGCTGAAATAGTTGGGACCTTTACAAAACTGAGCATGGAGAGCAGAAATGAAAGCAGCATGCTGCATTCAATAAGCTTGCCAAATATTCCTCTGGTTTCAGCTGAAAGGGAGATGTGGCTGTGTGGGAGCTGCACGTGTGCAGGCTTTTCCCATGCAGGCATCTGCAGCACCTGAGTGAGTGCAGTCAGGTGGGAGGATGACACTCAGCAGCTTTGCTCCATGCTTAGAACAGCTGTCTTTGCCCCAACCCCATCCTGCCCATCCCTCTGCACTCAGAAACCACGGTGCCAGGAAGTCACTTCTTCCTAGCTGAGGTCCTCATATAATAATGTTCTTTTCAGTGTTGTTGCTTGTGGTGTAGGTCAGTAGTAATGACTCAGGCCAGCCCTTCACGTTCCTTCCTCTTGCTGGCTAGACACATAATCAGCCCACAAATTAATCTGTCTCATTTGCCAGTAAAGAGAATCCCCTGTTCATTAAAAAGAGCACACAGAAGTCCTTAGTTTGTATTAAGGTCCTCTTCAGTAACTATGAAATCAAGCCCTTAAAAGTTCAGAAATCCCAAATTGTCCCTGCATTCCAGATTTGTGTTTGGGATTTTTTGTTCCAGTTCTCTTGGTGGACAGAATTACATATAGTAGTGTAGCTTTTAACAGGATAAACACAGTAATTCTTCATCATCTTGGTTTTTGCAGAGGAGGATAAACAAAGCTGAAATGTGCTTCCCTCTCTGTTCAGTGTCTTTGTACAAGTCCAGGAGGTGGAGATCTCCAAGCCTGGATGTGTGATCCTGTAGTGCCCCCTCGTGGAAGCTGTTCCTGATGCTGGTTCCTGGCTGCATCCAGCTGAGAGAACGTGAGCCCAAACACCATTCTGTTTGCTGTGCCTGCTCCTCTATGTTGGTTGTTGTCACATCAGCAGGTTTAGAGAGCAACTTCCCTTTTCCTCCCTCAGGTAGTTTTTGTTTTGGGCATTGGATTACTGTTAAGGTGTTCTGTCAGAATGTTCAAGAAATGTCCACCATTTTATTGTAGTTTCACCTTTTAAAAAAAATAAAATCTCTGGGATTTTAGCCAACCATGGTGGCTTTCTTAGAGGCCCTAAACTTATGTTACATGAGTCCTATAATTAGATAACCCATCTCATAATAGAAAAATGAGCACATGTTCCTGAATTACCTTCATGATGTTGGCCTGTTGTATACTGATAGAGGATTCCCTGTGCCACTCACTCCCCTCAGTTCTCGAAAAAGCAAACTTTCCATAGGAGGGATTATAATGATGGATGTGAGCTTGCACAGAAAGACAATCATGCTCACAGAGTTGAGAAGCATTTGGAGTTCTGATGCTGTTGTTGGAAGGGCAGACTGAAGCAGGATTGTTTCCTGTGAGCAAAGCCATGTTTTTAATGAATTGAGCTTTTGTCCTTAAAACATAAAAAGGGCCTTTTTTGTGTTTCACACAGTGTGATATTTTCAGTTTTCTTTGCATTTAGTTAAGAACAGCACAAGAATAATCCTACAAATAAAACTTAAAAGCAGAATGACCCTATAAAAAGAGTGGGGTTTCTGCCTCAGCAAAAAACTTGCGGCATTACTGTGGAGGCTCAGGGTGTAAAGTGGCTGTGGTAGAGGCCACCTTCTTGTCCTGTGGTCAACATGCATTCTCACAGACTCTTCTGACATTTTCACACCTCCTGAGACATGTGAGTTGAAGTCCCCAAGGAATCAGAGAATAAAGAAACAAAGACCAAAAGGTTGTTTAAAAGGTACCTTGTCACAACCATAAGTAGATGTTGATCTTCCATTCCTAGGACCTTCCCCTCCTTTGTTAGTGATTCTCAAAAAAGCCATATGAGGCCCATCATCTTAGTAGGGTGCTCACATCCAACCCCTGCTACCCCTGTGTCCTGGAGCATTGTCACATTGTTCTCTGTGAACTGGGGGTTGTGCCTCATACTCCCTGCAGGATTTCCCACAGTGGCTTGAATATCTTTGCCTTTATCCCACCTCTAGTGCTGGAATGCCTTCCTGGAACATCTCACAGTGAGCACATTTCTTTCAGGGGTTGGTTTCCTGCTGAGGTGCTTTCACTGATGCTGAGTAATGAAGGGGTGAATCCTGGCTCAAGCTCTTCTCACTGGGAGCTAACAGGTCAGGCTTTTCTCCGGGGTCAACCAGCTGATTCTGAGTCAGGTCAGAATTCCCATCAAAACCCTTTCCACATATATGCCCTATGGGGGTCTGCCTAGATTGTTTCAGCTTAGATACCCATTCATCAACTCAAAAAAACCCCTAATTCTATGTCCTTTACGTACTCCATTACAGTAAGATGTTCTGGTGGCCTTAATTACGCCTGATAGACTGGGAAGGTCAGAATGCCTCTCTGTCTTGGGAATATTCTCTGCAGTGGATCCCAAAAGAACCATATGGTCTGGGTTTTCTTCCAGTGCCTGAGGTATCTTATGGCCCTATATTCATCAAATGGTGGAGAGATGACTCTGTGATCTTGCTGTGAGACTGGCCCAGCCCACACACATTTCAACAGGAGTAAAAGTGCTCCAGAGAATATAAAGTGGCTGCTGCTTCTCTACATGGGAGCAGGATATAACAGAGGAAAAAGGTTGGTTGCAGGAAGGAGGTGCCATGGAACAGGAATAGCACTAAAAGGTCTTGGCAGCATTTACCTGCTCAACAACTGCAGGTTTCTTTGAGAGGAAAGATCAAAGTTTTCTATCCAAATAATGTTTTGAATTTGAATGCCTGCATTGAAATCAGGATTTGTAAATCTATAGTAGCTTTGTTATCCAAATGCAAACGTTTTTACTCATCACCCATACGTTTAATGATCCATGTGACATGCATGGGTGGTTTTTAGTTTATTTTTGAAAAGGGTAGATGGATTTTTGCTTTCCAAAGGCTAGCTTGGGGAATAGCTCAGCAGTCCATCCTCTACTGAGAGAGCACGGTGATGTCTGATTAACTTCTGGTGCAGGCGGTTTCACAACCTTCCAGACAATATTTTCCAGCTCTGGCTTACGCAGATAAAGTTTTTGCAACATCTGCTCTTGTTCTTTTCTCCTGTCTTCTTTTCTTTCCTGGAAATTAAGTTGGTTAGATCTTATCTCAGTCCTTCCAGCTGTGTAATCACTGCCTCCCTTAACAGCAACCTCTCATGCACTGCAACTGCACTGTCATGTCTTGCCCTATTTCCAGCCTTCTCCTCTAGACTCAATAAACCCAGTTCCCTACTTTCTTCCCAGAGGTTGTTTTGCAAACCTCTTATCGCTGCAGATGTGTTCCCACACCCAGCCTGCACCAGCCTGGCTATTTGCTGTTCCCTGTCCTGTGCCAGTGGTGGCTTCTTGCTTCTCCCCAGCCGTGTACTGCTGCACCCCCTTCCCTGTTCCCAGTGGCTTCCCATGGTGGGGTTGGCCAGGATTCCTGAGGGGGTGTAAGGGGCCCTGCTGGGCCAGGTGCTGGGACCAGGTGCCAGGCCCCCAGGCCCTGCCAAGCACAGGAACCGGTATGTGCAGCTCACTCCTTGTGCATCCCAGTCCTGCCAGGAAACCAGAGTCCCTGTGGGGCTTCGGGGCTTTGTCTTCAATTCCCAGGTTCAGGAATGTCACCAGCTCTCTCCTCAGGAGCTCCCAGATCACAATATCAGAGAATAGTTTGGATTGGAAGGGGCATTAAAGACTCATCTCATTCCAACCTCCTGCCATGGGCAGGGACACCTTCCACTATCCCAGGTTGCTCAGAGCCCCATCCAACCTGGCTTTGAACAGTTCTAGAGATGGGGCAGGGACAGCTTCTGTGCCAGTGCCTCACCACCCTCACAGTAAAGAATTTCTTCCTCATATTTAATCTAAACCTAGCCTCTGTCAATGTGAAGCCATTCCCCCTCATCCTGTCACTCCAGGCCCTGTCAGTTGTCTCCATCTTGTCTCCTCTGCATATTGAAAGGCCACATAAGGTCTCCCTGGAGCCTTCTCCAGGCTGAAAATCCCCAACTCTCTAGGCCTGTCCTCACAGGAGTTAAATAATTTCTGACTGATTTTTGGTAATCTGGTTTAGAGACTCTCCTAGGGGGAAGAGGTTCCCATGTTCTAAGGAGTGTGAGCATTTCAGGAGCTCCTGAGGAGGAAGGGCTGCCAAAGAACAGGTGGAAAACATCTCCTTCATTTAAGGACCACCAGCTACCAGGATCAGTTGAAGTTAAGTAGCCTCCTTGTATCAGCTATTCAGTGAAATCATGGTCACGTGCAGTGTTACAACACCAAATCCTTCCAGTCTAAAGAGCACAAATAGTATCTAGAGAGCTTGTTATTACCAATAGTCTAATTAGTACTTTTTCAGACACATTCTGCTGTCATTTATTTCACTCTCTTCCCAACACCCTTCTCCCCCAGATTATCCTTATATCATTCCCATGTTCCCAACAGATTCAGTGACCCCAAAGCAGGTATTTTATCCCTACTGCCTGGACAAGATACCACTTAAAATGCCTAAGAGCATGGACAAGGCAGGTTCTCCCTGCTGATCCTCCTATGGGGATGCCAGTAAGAATTCTGTGCTGCACCTGGCCACTGATCCCTGGCTATAGGAGCATTGATCCCTGGCTGGAGGAACATTGATCCCTGGATGTAGGAACCTGCTCATTTCTGATTCTTCTACATGCTTGTATTTGATTGAAATAAGACAGTTGGTTCCTAATGGGCAGCTGACATGGGATAAAAAAAGCTGTATTTCCTTCAAAAACTAGAGGAAAAAAACATTCCCAAGCCCGTGAAAACTACACCATGAAATTAATCCCCAAATCTGAAAATACGTATTAAAATCAAAGAGAGCTTCTGAACTGTCTTTGATTTTGAAATTTCCTGAGAGAAATAGACACTATTAGGTGGTGATTCATCTGACCTGTTTCAGGTGTCTACCTTAGGAATAGGTGAATCATGCCTTAGAAAGGCTGCTTCAGTATTTGAAAAAGGGGCTTTCCTTATTTTGTTTGATGATCTATTCTCAGTTTGTTATTACTTATAATATTTTAGCATTTCTTTAATACTCAGTCAATCTTTGCTCAGGACAAGGATGGGCTGATAATATATCTTTCTCTGAGAACTGTGGTTTCAAAAAATCAGCAGTTTCACTCCTGTGATTTTGCAGTTTGTCTTCTGAAAGGGATGTGTGGAATAGAAACAGTGAAGTCATAAGACCAGAGAAAACAGAAGCCCAGAGGGGAAAAAGGTGAGCAAGTCAGAATCTGGAACAACATAGTCAGGAAACGCTGATTGTGTGGTTTGTCTAAAAAGCTTGTTGGTTCAGTTAGAGGAAAAGGGAATTTTTATATGTAAAGCTGTAGTTTTGCTAACAGTATATGAAAAAGGCAGATTAATTTATTGCACACACAATGTCGTTATATTAGATATTATACAATACCAGGATATACTGTTAGAGATTTTATGTGTGTGTGTGTACTGTTGTAAATTCCAAATCTATGTGCAGAGCAGCTTTACAGGAAAGGGCCTGTGTGTGGAAAGTGGTGGAATAATTAATTTTTTTCTTACATCCAGTGATCCAGCTTTTTAGAGTTGCTGAGACAACTCGAACCCTTCAATATAGCTGAGAAACACCTGCAGATGGGACCTCACTAAAGGGATGGTCCACTAATGTAAAGATTACCTCAGTGGGCCATAGACTTGAGCTCTAATTCATGTTCCTGTGGTTGTCTCCCAACCCTAGGCCAGGTTTAAAGGTTCTTCATCACAGATATTTTATTCTCTCTGTTGTATTTGCTTTCCCCTCCCACTGAGCCTTTGTCAAGAGCAACTAATGAGCTGCATTCAGTGTCCTTTTTCATGTATAGGCTCTTATGAAAGCTGTATTTAAAAGTAGAAATGTGTTCAGAAACTTTATGTATGAAAAGGATGACAGGCTGAGGGATAAAAGTAATTGGGCAGAAGTTAATTTACAGTAGATGAACATGCTGTTATTCAAAGTAAACAGCATCCAAGCTATTCATGGAATGGCATTTGTCTTCAGTAAATATTTTACATAATACATGCAAGTTATTCATGGAATGGCATTCATTTTTCATAGAAGTTTTATGTAATGCTGGCCACTTGGGACTCCCAGGAAGGGTCTCTCAATCTTATTTTTCATGATTTTGATCTCAGAGCTACAAAAGTGTTTGTAATGTGAGGGTTTCTTTTTTTTTTTTTTTTAATTCCAAACCTCCTGAACATTTCCAGTCAACTGCTGTACATGTAGGCGTACTAATAAACCTTTGCTTTCCCTTGTGACCTCTCACAGATCACTCAGTATTTGTCTTAATGCCCTCCTCCAAAAAGTCAGCAGCTTGTAAATTGGGAATTTTTGATGTGTGTCTGTGATGACTTCAGTTTTGGGAGGTATGGGATGCTATTTTAAAGGATAACATAACTGGGGGGGCTTTCTTTGTTGCGGGTACTGATGACAAATTCCTCTGCAATCTCAGACATTAATCATTGGGAAGAGTGTCAGGAGCCTGGTTATGGAGCCTTGGGGCCATTTATGGACAGTTTTGCTGGAGGTGGGTGTGGGCTGCCGCAAACTTCAGCCAGGAGGAGCAGGAGATACTTTGCCTACTGAGTCATGGCACTAAATGTCTTTTTACAATTATTAACAGTGAAATTCAGTGGAAGAATTAATCAGGTCATTGGTATTTAGTCTGAACCAGAGTTGTGAAACTTCAGGTGACTGTGCAGGAGGGAGATTGTCATGATTATGTGCATCATCCATGTCCACACATCCATGTGTCCTTGTGCTTACACTTTTCCTTGTATTTCTTCTTGCTTATGTAAAAAACCTGTAGGTATAATCACCTGAAAGATTAAAAGGCTTTTAAAATTTTCCTAAATGAAATTGCTGCTTGTCATCCCTGGATACAATTCTGAGATTAAAAAAAGCACCAGTATTTGCACAGCTTTGTAGAATTTCCTAGGATAACCCCAAAATAAGTGGTGGCTTTTTCCACATTTTCAGAGTGCTGCTGCAGTCATGATCATCATAAAGAAAGGAAAACACAAATGGACCATGCAAAGTAAGATGATTTGTGGTTGGACTTAATGACCTTAAAGGTGCTTTCCAACCTAAAAGATTCAGAGTAGTTTTGTTTGACCTCATTGCGGCCTTCCAGCAACTGAAGGGAGCCTGCAGAGAACATGGAGAGAGACTATTTACAAGGGCCTGGAGTGACAGGACAAGGGCGAATGGCTTCACACTGACAGAGAGGAGTTTAGGTTGGATATTGGAAAGAAATTCTTCCTTATGAGGGTGGTGACGCCCTGGCACAGGTTGCTCAGAGAAGCTGTGGCTGCCCCATCCCTGGAACTGTTCATGTCCAGGTTAGATGGGGCTTGGAGCAACCTGAGATAGTGGAAGGTGTCCCTGTCCATGGCAGGGAGGTTGGAACCAGATGACCTTTAAAGTTTCCTTCCAACCTAAACCATTCTATTCTGTGAATCCTTTCTGTACTTCTGCCTTTGGATGGAACAAAGTCTTCATGGAAAAACATCCCCACCATTCCCTGCCCACAGCAGCAGGTGGTGAGGCACCAAGGAGCATGTCATATGCCTCAGTAAGTGATTTTAATTGACTGAATAGATTTTTTTGCTTCTGAATAAATCTCTAAATTTTTAATTATACTTTCCATCTTTGTGTCAGAGTCACTGTCTATTGATAGTGGCCAGTATTTAGCATGTGGCCAGTATTTAGCATGTGCCTCAGGCATGTTTTTTGATCACTATAAACACATCTTGCACACTTCTGGGTAGCTGCTTATGGCTGGTGTCCTGGCAAATTTTGGTCTCTGCAGGACTTGACCTTTAAATGTACAGGCTGGCCAAACTACAACAGGCAAGGAAGTTTATTGTGTTTGGTTTTTTGAGCCAGGTCTAATAAGCTCTCAAAACGAACAAAATACACCCAAGATAGCTCAGCTTCCCTTGGAGGCATAAAAATAAGCAGGATGGCTTCTGCTGCAATGTTGGAAACAAAAATGCTTAATAAAAGGCAAAATAACAAACGGAAAAAACTGAGCCAGGTGCAGCAAGTCTGTGCTCCTGGTAAAACACCTCACAAAAGCCATCAGCTTCTTTGTTCTCTTCTTTTTCTACTAAATGGCCCAGGCGGGACTTTTTGGCTTGTGTCCAATTAGCTGTCCTTAAGTTTGAGGTGAAGTCCCTCAGGCCTATGAGATGCCTTTTTCACCTAATCCAGGAGAGAAACTTCTGGGCTTCTTCCTTTTTTGGAGAACAAAGGATAGTTCTGTCACTCTGTCCATAGGGGGCACATTCCTACAGAAGCTGTGAGGAACCCTGGCTGTTTTGCCTGCCAGCAGACTTGTCCAGCTCCCTGCATTCAGCTTGCCTTGATTCATGGAGAAAGGGGCAGCTATACCAGGCAAAGGGCTATTTCCTTTCTGTGGCACAGACTTGGGAAGTTCCCTAGGCTTTGTTTCTTACATAAGAAGTAAGACAGGGAGCTGTAGAGAAGTTTAAATAACTCCTGCCAGGCATTTAGAGCAATCATTCATGATTGTGGTTTCCCATTTGGTACCAGTGATGATTAAACTCTTGGCTAAGCCTCTCCTCTGCTTCCCTCAAACATTTTCTTTCTGTAACACTGACACAGCTGGTTGTGTGTCCATCCAGTGGATTGAATCAGGAACTCATCCAGCTAAAAATAACTAAGGGTAGAGTGGGAAACCATTACTTTTCAGCCACTGAAATTTCAATCTGCATCCCCTTGCAGCTGCACACAGAGCTGCACTGACACCACGAGCAGAGCTCATGAGGAAGTGACCACAAGTACACACAGAAGAGGAGATGAGGCTTTTGGAAGAAAAGAAGATGGAACCAGAGCTCCAATGGCATGAACAAAGTAGTACAAACCTGGCAGCTCCACTCCTCAGAGGTACTTAGCAAGAGATAAGCACCGATTCCAGCTGTGTGACGTCCGCTTGAAAAAGATGCCTAAATTGAACCTCTTCTGAGGGTACTCCTCGTGTGCAAAAAAGGGTACATTTCTGTTTAATGCCTTTGTTCTACTTTCTTTTAACTCCCTGCTGCTCCCCAGGCTCCTGTTTAATGGCATGGATTGCATGGGGGCATTACCAGCTTGAGGAATCCTGAGGTGTTCCTTACCACCCACCCAAGACTGCAATTTTCCCTCACTTGTGCCAGCCATGCTGTTTGTGGAGCTGTGCTGAGCACTGGATCAGGGAAGCAATCCAAATTAAAAATAACCCAGTGGCATGGCTGGCAATGGCAAGAGCTTTAGCCATCCAGGATAATCTGCAGTCACAAATCAGCAAGAGCTGTTTGCTATTTCAGATGTCATGAAAGCCCAGCCTCAGAGATACCTATTTAATACAAGGAATATGAACCTTTCAACCAGTGAAGGAGCCTGGGGAATGAGGAGGCAGGAATCCTTTGCCCATGTTCATAAGGCACACAAGAGCAAACCTCACTGTGCCCAGATGGCAGCACAAAACATCTTCACACAGGCTTTGCTTTAGCAGTCCTTCACATGATGCTTTTGGAACAAAGGTTAGTGGCAGTGTGTGCCATTCCACTGATGGATGTTCTTTATTCTGTGGGTTAGGGAGAAAGCTATGTGGATTTTTAAGGGTACTGCAAATATGGGGGCTGTGCCATCACCAAGAAAGGGAATAAAAGAGCCTTCTTCACAGACAGCTTCATGGTTCAGAGTGAAGTAACAATTTGTGGATGCATTCCAGAAGAGGATGTATTCCTCTGCTCTAGAGAAACAATGTCACGACTGTGATGCACCAGCATTAACATTCATGATCACACCAGCAGTGACATTACTGTCACCTACTGACAGACTTGGAGGAAGCATCTGTAATTAGTCATTCTCTCTTGTATTCCAAGCTATGTCTGGTTTTCTTCTGGCATCTCTCGAGTTCATGCTTCATGCCTCCCGAGTTGAGTATTTTAAAGTATCAGTCATTTCCTTTTTCTTTCCCTCCTGCTTCTGACTTGGCACTTCACCTCTGCTCGCCCCAGGAATGTTCCTGCTGGGAGGTGACTGACTTGAGCACTGATGGTGAAGGTGGTGAATTCAGAGACTCAGAGCCTGAGGAGTTTCAGGATCTCTTCAGGTTACATTTCTAGAGAAAGGAACTCACTTTCTCTCCACATGCATTAGTGGCTCTGGTCAAAACAAGGTGGAAGATGCAGGTGAAACCACAATCACATTGGCAGCTGCATCCCAAATTAGCCAAAGGAAAGCAAGTGCCTGAAGCTTAGGGCAAGATGTGGCTGCCCTGAGGCAAACCCTGAGTGCTTTCAAGCAATCCCTGTTCTCAGAACAGCCCTAACAGGTAATATCAAGGCTGACCATGCCAAGGAACTTGGATTTAAGTGTCCAGACCAAATACCATCATGTTTTACCATCTTCTTTCACCTCTCTAAAAATATGAGGAGCTGTGTTCATTGATCTTAATTCTTCCTTCTGTACACACAGGAAAAATGTTCTATTTCAGCCCCTTGATCCCTGCATTCCATTGCTGCTTCCCTTTTCCCAATAATTGTTAAAATACTTTTTTTTTCAGTAAAGCATTTTGTGGTTCCTGTTTTACCCTATGTTCACATAAAGGCTTGATCATATGTACAAAGAATTGAGAAGATGCCTGAAATCCCTCTAATGTGTATTATATTTTTCCTGTTTTGTTTGGTATTTCTGTCTGAAGGCATCAGGAGAAATCCAAAGGTCGTCTGTTAAAGAAATCAGGCAAGAAAAGAAAGTAATTGACCAGCAAAGAGGCACTTTCTTAAGCACAACAGCCAGGTACAAAGCTGTGGGAAGAAACTTCCCAGTCCTTGTACAGGAAAAGATCTGCTAAGGCTGAGAAAAGGGACATGGAAGGATACACACAGGCCTGTCAAAAGCTCTGTCATCTGTAAAAGCAGGGGCACATTCTGTGTGCTTGGAGGTGCTCTGGGGTAAGCAGGGCAAGGCTGCCCTTTTGTGAGGGGAGACACTGACAGAACAGGGAAAGCACAAACATCTCAGCCACAGGCAGGCAGAGTTCAGCAGCATTGTGGAGAAGGTCAGCTGGAGGGAGAGACAGAGCAGAAAATGTCCCAAGACAACACATGAGCAGCAGGGCAACTGTAAGAGCTCTGGAAAGCAAAAAGAAGCAAGTCCAGGTATGAGAGATCAATGTGGGATCTGGAAAGTTGTGACCTTTCTTCCATGCAGCTGTTATCACCCCCAAATTACATTTTCCCATCAGCTGCAGGAAGTCCAACCCTCCCCCAGTCTTCCTAGTTGTTCATCCAATTTCAATCCCTTCTACTCTCCCTTCCCCTCATGTGGTCGCCTGGTTCAGCCATTCACCACCGCAATGGCAAAATGTTTTGTGACACCTTGACTTTGGGTCTGTTGCCTCTTTTGGCCTCCCTTTGCTCAGTCTTCTGAAATTTCCTTTAGTTCCTTTTTTTTTTTTCCAGAGATGGGGGCTCCTGCTGATGTGTCTCTGGCTATTCAGACCAGTGTTGCTCAAGTTAAGAAGAAACAGAGCCTAAAGGAAAAGTCTCCTGTGCATGCAGGGACACTTTTGTTTGATACATCTCAAAAAACTGTTTTAGAGAATAGGCATAAAAATACTTCTAAAAATTTACTGAACACACAAAAACACACCTCTTGTCCAAGATCAAAACAAATCTGTTTTTTCCAGTCACAATGAAGCAAAGAGTGTAAAAAGCTGTATTTCAGTCATCACTATTACATGTATTTTTTTCCTAGCAGCGGACTGGAAAACTGGATCCCATATAACCCAAGTGGCACTGAGAAAACAGCCTCCTCAGAACCAGGTTCTTCTACCAGCAGGATGGTATGTCACTGCAGAGGAAAAAAGACAAACCACTTTCCCTTATAAAGGAAAGGTGAGCACTGAGTGCCCTCCTCTGGCTTTGCAGATTCTTTCAGAAATGTGAGAAAATTAAGACCAATTCCAAGAATGTCCCTCAACTCCAGATTCTTGGGCTGAGAAACTGATGGGAAACTCACTCTGGGGAGAAAGAAAAAGCAAGCAAGCAAGCAAGAAAGAAAAAAAGAAAAGGGAGGGAAGGGAATGATAAAAAGAAGGGAAGGGAGAGAGAGAGGGGGGAGAGAGTCAGGATAACAACACCAGGCTGACAGATTTTATTTCAGAGACGTCATTCATCCATTTGTCTGTCTCAGGTATTTCTCAAGTGCCACAGTCCCACTGCAGGATCTGAGCAGTGTTAGCACAACAGAAATTTGCAGTATTCTACATCCTACAGCTGGCAGGAGCATTTGGGTACCAGCTGGTGACCACAGGTCTGGCATGGAGTGTGCTAGGGATGCTCTGCTGGAATTAGACTAGCTAATTGGCTTTTTCCAGTAGCCTCCCACTGGTCCTGAGGGAGGAGCTGGCTGGTAGAGAAGCCAGTGAGGTAGCTGCTGTCAAAGTGAACCTTCTGGTTCTTTCCTTGTTGCACATCCCCAGTATGTTCTGAATTTGTCTTGTGAGTTTATGCTGCCCACAAAGTGATTAAATCCCAGGAAGAAGAGGAACATACCCTGTAACTTCTGCAGCAGCAAGGGTTTCAGACGATTCTCCTCTCAAGCTACATGACCACAGAAAGTAAAGCGCAAACAGGCCAGGGGAAATTAATTATTTCAGCCAAGTGACACTGAAGAGGCAAAACTAACAGTGGCTGTGGAAAGGAACTCCAGTTATGTGCTTAGACTGCTGAGCAATCCCATCCTAGCTGCTAGGGAACAGCTGTGCCATGTCCATCTGGCATAGTTCAAAATAAATTAATAAGGATCTTAGAAATAAATCCATGTCAATCCTTTTAATTTATATAGCATTGCTAAGTATACACAGTGCTTCACAAAGCATGGGGAAAGGAAAATAAATGCCCTGAGGGTTGATGTCTGCCCTGAAGGGGCAGACACCTATCATGAGGAAGGGTGAGAAAACACCTGCACCTTGGCCATGTGGCAAATGGCATCTGATTCTGGTACCAGGGAAAGAGAATGGTTGCACTTTGGGATGCAGAACTACCCCCTGGAACCCCCTGCACAATTCCAGCCCATGCTGGTGGTGTGTTGGGACGAGGTGACTGAAAAATCAAAGTGTGGGCTAAGGGCATCACCATGTCCAGCTGTCTGGAATCCAGGCGACCTGGTGTGGTAACATCCTTGCCCCCCCCCACCTTGTGCCTTAGGCCTGGACCAGGAGCTGCACCTTGCCTCACACCCAGACCGCACCCAAGGATGCTGCCAGCACCTGTGGCCCTCTGTGTGGCATAAGGAGAAGTTGTGACTGAAGCCTTTCCTGCAGTGGCAGCATCTGAAAGGTTTCTCCTCCAGTGGGTGAGGGCAGAGCTGTCACCCAAGCAGGTCCCACCCTTGGCTCGCTGCTGCCCTGCAGCATCCCTGCTCCTCTGAAGCCTTTCTGGGACCGAGTCTCTGGGAGAAGGGACGCGTTCCTGTTACAGCTTGGAGGAGAAGCTGCCCTCATGAGAAAGTCCCCACAGAGCTCTGCTTCCCCCAGCCCATCTCACTGGAGACCAGGCTTTCCTTAAACACCTCCAGTTGACTTCACCTCCTCCCTGGGCGCCTCATCACACTTTCAGTGAAGAAATCCTTCCTGATGTCCAACCTGAACCTCCCCTGGTACAGCTTGAGGCCATTTCCTCTAGTTTTGTCCTTTGTTACCCAGGAGCAGAGCCCAACCTCCACCCTGCTGCCCCCTCCTGTCAGGGAGCTGAGCAGAGCCAGAAGGCCCCCCTGAGTCTCCTTTTCTCCAGGCTGAGCTCACCCAGCTCCCTCAACCACTCCTCATCAGATTTGTGCTACAGACCCTTCCCCATTTCAGTTCCCTTCCCTGGACATGCTCCAGCCCCTCCTCAATGTCCATCTCACAGTGAAGGGCTCAGAATTGGACACAGGATTTGAGGTGTGGTTTCACCAGTGCTCAGTCCTACAGCCTCTCCTCTGCTATGCAGCCTTCACAAGTTCCTTTGCACTGCCACATTTTTCTGTTGTCTCAGCTGTTCTCTTCACCTGACACTCCCTGGCATCTCTTTATAACACAATTGTCTCTGATTGGGCCCTCACAATGCTTCATTCCACCTCCAGAAAAAAGCTCTGGGGAGACCTTACTGTAGTCTTTCAATATAAATAGTTTCCACCTTTCATGTAGGCTCCCTTCAGGTATAGCACAGGGTAAAATCTTACCTGTCTTTTCAGAATTTGCCAATGTTTTAAGAACCCTCTGGCTTTTCAGGTGGGGCATTTTGGACTTACCCCATGGCTTCAGTGGGTTTTATTCTGCCAGCCAGCCCTGGCAAGACTGCGACAGATGTCTGCCTGCATTTGAGTGCAATGCAGTTTCCTTGAGTACCCAGGTGGTGGCAGATTTGGAGTATATTAAATCAGTCCTTTCAACCTGTTTTGCAATGGAACCAAACTTTTTCTACAGGGGTTAAAGATGAAATTGTTACTCTTTTATTCCTCTGACACCATTTAAATGGCTTCCATTTAAAATGGGAATTCTCTGCTTTCAAGTATAAGTAGTCTCCAAACACAAGTTATCTTCTATTTGCTGTTCTTATTCAATAAAGTTTGATTTAGCAGAAATTGACTAGACTTGTTGGGGAAGGGCTATTTATGACTTTCTTTATGTTTAAAGTAATTAATTAAGTGCTATTAATTTAAAGCATCTGTGTGTGGATTTAATTTCTGTGTCTGCTGTATGATGCAAAATATCCATAGTATTTAATAAGGTCTCCATAGAATTTAGGGGGACACCAGCACATTAAATAACATGGCGCTTTCAGAGGGAGGGTGGGCACAGATGATGCCTGTGATAGTTTGATTTCTTGCTTTTGTACATTCCAAGGAACTTCTTGAGTTTAGTTCTTTCTTCAAATGCAGCAGCTAAGCTGTGACTGCTGCACAAATTTTCCTGGATGACAAATATAGGGTGAATATTTTCAGTCTCTTTGGGTTTGTGCAGCCTTCTCTGGTTTTTGCTCCTGTGGGCGTCCCAGCAGCACCACTGGAGCTTATGTTGTGCTGATACTCACCATGGCTTTTGAAGTCTTTTCCTGAGTATGTGCATCCTATGATAGATTCTCCATTCCTGTAAGTGTAGTCTACCATCACCGAAAATTAAATCCTCTGCCTCTGAAAAATTCACTTCATAATCCTTCCTTGAAAAACAAGAAAATCCTCAAAAACCAGGGAGCCTGCCAAAGTGCAAAATGCATCTACAATATACTACCCAAACCAAAATGCACGGAGTAAAAATAAACATGGTAAATCAAGCTTTAATCCCAGTTTTAGACCCCTTTGATGCTTTTCCAATCGTTTGTTCATCCCAATTTTTCAAGTGTTTCCAGGAAGCATTAATTCCAATAGCCATACTGTGTGTAACCATGCTTTGTGCAATGCCTTAATTTCCTTGGGAATATGGTGCGCTCTCTTTTGTCCTGGAGATTTTGGAAAGCTGAAATTTGGGCCATATTCAGTAACAAAAAGGCAAAACCATGCAATAAATCATGCTAAAGTTCATTCTCTATGAAAGTGCTTCCCATTTGAGAGAATTGCATTAATGCTGCTCTAGACTGAAAGTTGTTTGTGATAGGAAACACCATTTCACTTTGTATTTGTATAAATAAAACACAGTTGTAGATCCCCACCTGCTGGGTTTTTTGCATATTGCTGCTAAAATTAGACCAAACTACTGAATTTGAGAGGAAAAAGTCTGGCTGTAACTCCTGCTTGTTAAGGAAAGAAAGAACTGTATATAATATTCAAGCTGATGAACTTGTCACTCTGGTGACCATGCCATTGAGATCTTGGGCACATTCCCAATAGCTCTGCTGAGACGGAAAAGCAGCCACTTTCGCCTGGGTTGGAAGTGACCTCAAAGATCATCTAGATCCTGCCATTGGATCCTCATCAAGGAAGACAAGCTGCAACACAGCCATGTCTCTGTTATCTGTTTAAGCTCTGTGTAAGTGAAGGGCAAATGCGCAGCTCCTTCCCTTGCTGGTGTTTCAAGTTTTATGATTTGGCTCAATTTTTCAGAGAGATTAACAAGAGAAGGAGATGATGAATTAGAACCAAGGCTGCCTAAAGAAACAGCAACATATCCACTCTCTGAATTGGAATCCCTGCACAACCAACTTGACAAAGTGCTTGTTCCACAACGACCTCTTATTAAAACAATGACGATTTGAAGGATGAAAAGTCTCAAATTACCACAAAAGGTACCCCATATACAGCTACTGAATTGTCTAAACTGAAAAGGCAATATAGCTGGGAATGTGCTGAGTTTATCTGGAATTGAGTGTTGCATTAACATCCATAGTGCCTTATCCTCCACAGAGGAGGCACAAGCTAAGACAAAAAGAACTAAGTGATCAAGCTGGAGAATTATTTCAGTCTATGCAACCACGAGCCTGGTTGATGGATTAGAACCTGGATCATGGGTTATGACCCTGCCAAAGCCTTTAGGGCTTACAGGCTAGAGAAAATGGTTAGCAGAATTGCAATTGTCACTGGAGTTGTATTTTTAAATATTGGCATTAGACTAGTTAAGTGCATGATAACATGCTTATTTATCCTTGGCATTTTCTACTTTTCTATTTTCTCTCTTCCTTTCCTCCTTCATGAGGAAAAAATATAGGTCAATAATTGCTTTGGATCCCAACATTTAATCTCATTTGTGTTTTAATCTCGCTTTTGCGTGTGTTGAGAACCTAACTCCTTTAAACAGCTGTGGATTCAGGCAAAACTTGCCTTTTTTCCCCCTGAGTACCAGAAAATCCCAAAACTGATGCAGAGTGGAGGTGTCTTCCCCACCACCACTAACGAATGATCATTTTCAGCCCTAAAAATGTTGAACTTAAGACCTTTGTAACTTTTAGAATATAATTAATGTCTTATATGCAACCACATTACAAAAACCACAATGTAACTTAGCTGAAATAATTATCCTTGTCTTACATTAAGAAATCAGGATCCAATCTAGATTAACAAGACTAAAAACCTTTAAGGACTGCTGGGCCACCAGCCGCATCAATCTTTAAATTTATGGATCCACGTTAGGACCTCCTAAATGTCATCCAGGATGAATATTTCACATTGGCCGTCTCTTTTTCCAGAGTTATCCTGCCATAATAAATTGTGTGATTAAGGTGTAATATGGGGTTATATGTTAGTTGTTTTTTAAATTATTCTAGCTGTTGACCTCCACACAGCTAACATCTTCAGAAACTTCCACTCACAACAGAAACACTTCAATTACCTACCTGAGTGCATAATTTCTGCAGATGCACTTTAATCAGCAAACTTTTTCAAAATTCTCACCTGTTGTCAGCTTAGTAACAAGATGCATTATTTTATTTTTATCTGATGAGAAGAAAATACTTCAGAAGACTGACAGGTTAAATGCAAAATTGGGCAAATTAGTGCCAGTTTTAGAGATCTGGAATTCCAGCTGCTTCTCAAAAAATTGCCCTCAATTTCCTGTATTTTCAGATCATTGTTTCTTATACTTGTACCATTCCATTGTTATTATTATTCAAAGAGAAGAAAGTGGAGCCAGGACAACTCCAGATTTATGATCAGCAGAGAAAGGGAAAACCCAGACAAAAGCTACCAGGACAACACTTCTGGCTGGCCTTGGACTCCTAGGGGCCCCCTCTATGTAATATTTTAGGAAGGACAAAAACTCACCAAAGATTCATTTCTAACAGGAGTGGAACATTTTAATAATGAACACCATAAACCCAACTGAAATACAAACTTCAACCATTGATTTCATGAGGGAATTCTGCTTTATGCAGAATGACATTAAACATCAAAAAAAGTTCTCAACAGTACCCCTGAGTTTCCAGGATTCTGAAATGCTCAACTGATAGAAATTACAGCTTAAAGATACCAGCACAAGATCACATTGAAGAGATGTCCTTTGTCCTTTAAGGCCTCTTCATTTGGCTTAAATTAATATCCTGATGAATTAAGACTAATCCAAAATCCCACACAGTAGAAACCAGTGTGTGATTTTCACAGTCTATAGTCACACAGCAGAAGTGACATACCTGGCCCCACAGTTTTAGCTTTGGGACAGAAAGTGACATTCTGTCAACAAGAAGACGACTTGTTAAGAGAACCAGTGTTTCCCATCCCTAAAATCTAAACCTCATTTTATTAATTACTAGGAGTGCATCCTTTTAACAAGGTAACATAAAAAAACCACAACTACAAACCACAAAACCAACCATGCACAAACACAGCATCAGTTCAAGAGATAAGACTTTCTGGCAAAGGTACAAGCCCAAAGTTTTTTATCCCAGTTCAAGGGTAAAGGAGCTTTTTTTTTTACACTTTTGAAGCTTAAAGATTCTGAGACTGCCCCAAGTCTGTCACTGATGGAACAAGGTAGACTAGACCAACATGTCTTAAAACTCTGTACTTTCCAACCCTGGCAGACCCAATGTCAGAGTCCTACAGGGGAAAAAAAAGAAAATAAAAGGGAAAAAAAAAGTTTTCTCTGCTGTTTTCACAATATGATGTACCTGAGCCTCTCAGTGTTATTTACCCCACTCCTATCCCTAATTAATATGTAACAGCCAAAACCACATAATAATCTAAATAGGTTATTACCAAGTAAACCCAGGCTCAACTGAGTTCACCTTTGAACAAAAGAACAAGTGCCCTAGAAACCAATTTGGCTTTTCCTCACGAACTCCTGATAAGCAAGGCAGACCTGAAACGTAATATTTTGTTCAGGGCTTTTTGGTTTGTGTTTTCAGTTAGGGTTTTTTTTGGGGTGGTGGTGGGGGTTGTTTGTTTTACACAAAAAGCACTTTTTTCTATTTTGAGTAGTAGCGCTGGCCTGAGAATCAGCTAAGTCAAGGACACATAATTTAAAGACTTCCTAAAGGAAGGAAGCTTTTGCAAACACATGCTGGGAACAGGGGTGCTGTTAAACTGAACATCTTTACATAAGCATCTTGATTCCCTCTATATAAATCGGACATAACAGGCGATACTTAAATCATCCCTGAGGACTTTATCATTAGTTTCAACTCATTAGGAGAGGTACAACTGCCCAAGTACATGCTGAAAGATATACCAGGTAAAAAATACACTCAAGTTTGATGAATTATCTTGTATATGAATGTTGCACATCAGTGCATCCCAGTGATAACAATCTCTTGAGTGGCCTCAATAAAGGTCATTCCTGGCCAAAATCCCTGCAGGCTCCAGGGCAGGGATTTGATCAACTGCTGCTTGTTGATACATCTGAGTGTACAGTCAGTACCTTCACAGGCACAACAACTGCAACACCACAGCCCACAGGATACCTGCCCCGAGTGACAGAATGGTGGCGAAGAGTCACAGATGTTTACACTGGACACGTTCACAGCACAATGCTGAGCAAGCTGCAGAAGCCACAGGATCCTGAGAGATTGGGAGCTGAGGTGCAGGCAGAGCTCCAGAGGCAGATGAAAGGGATAAGGCACTGGCACCTTCACAGGAGAGGAGACTGCTGGGATTAAGAAGGGGGCAAGAAATGGATGCTGCAGCAGCCACCTGCTGTCCTAGGAGGAGTCCTAAGCTATAAACATTGGAATTCAGGAGAGCATTGCCTGGGAGCAGTATGTTCAGTTGCTTCTGAATTTCCTGAAGCACCTGCAGCTGACTTCGCTGATTCAGGAGAAGCATATCCATGTTTTCCCTCATTTTCTTCACTGTACAAAGAGAAGGGAATGTTAATGCTTGCTATGTAAAAACACAGGCAGTTCAGAAGTGTTTTTCTACTTACACTCTTCAGAAACAAGATTCCAGTGATCCATCTCACTTTCCTCTGCACCACACCTTTGCTCTTCTTTCTGATGCAAAGATGTAAATTCAGGTTGATTTGCATCTAAAAGGAAGACACTGCAAGTCAGAAGCTGCAAGGTCTGCATTCCAAACATGGCAGCTCAGCAACAACCCTTCCTCTCATCCACATCTTAAAATTCAAGTCACAGGTGGTCCAAAACCAAAGATTAGGTAGATACAGGGTTTGGTTTTTTTTGAGGTGGGGACACAGGGAAAGGAGGAAGCAAAGCTGAAGCAAGGAATCTGCTAAGGAAAGGGGAAATTGAGATTTACTAAAAAATATGTTTGTATTTGCACGCTTTCTTTAGAAGCAGATACAGTGTTAGACTAATCTGATACTACTCAGTGTCCAACTGAAAGGGCAAAAATGAGACTTTTCTTCAGGAATTATAAACTCATCTGAAGAAAAAACAAGGTTTAGGAGTGTAAGGTTCCATGCTTAGAGTTCTTAGGCCACCCCTCTGTATCTATGGACTGAGAGGCCTCAAACCCTACATTAAGAATTCAGTTTTGCCATTCTATCACAAACCTGATTATAACTTCATCATTATTCCCATTGTTAAGGTGAAAGGCTCATTTTTGTTTTTTGGGTTTTTTTCCCCAGAAGAAACCAAGAAACACGAACAAGTAAAACAACTTCAAACAAACCAACCACAAAAACCAAAGAAAAACCTCACATGCAAAACTCCTGCTTCTCATGCCAACACCGACAACAATTCTGTGGGTGTCTAGGTGAGACCCAAGATGAAAATTTAATATTTTTGACCAAGGATAAAGACACTTCCCAAATAAAGGTAAAACAGGGAAAAATACCCCACAATGCCAGTTTTTATCCCTGAGTTTCAGGTCACTACTAGAACACAAAATATTGCAAAATCCAGTAAACTCCCTACTTGAAACAATCCCTTTGTCAGCCTGTGCTGTGCTAAGAATATTCCACAGGCTTCCCACTGCAGACAACAAGAAGTTAGGATTCAATATCCACATATAACAAAGTTTGGCTGCTAGAGGTGACCAAGGCACTGTTTACAGCCTTTTGCAAGTCAAAATTCCTTACATCTCCCTAAGCTTAGCATTTTGGTGGCTGAGCTTAGATCTTCTGAAGAGCTAAGACTAGACATCAGGCAACATTATGAAGCAGGAGTTAGTGAGATCTTTATTATTAGTGGGATCTGAGAACTTTGGGGAGTCTAAGGTGCCTGTGGTCTTTCTAGGTATGCAGGACTTGGGAAGAGATGGAGAAATCTTGACTCCATGTTTCAGAAGGCTGGTTTATTATATTACGATATATATTATATTAAAAATGCTATATTAAAACTATACTAAAAGAACAAAGAGAAAAATACATCAGAAAGCAAAACAAAAATAGAATAAAATAAATAACAAAGTTTGTGACTCCCAAAGAGTCTAATTCAGCTGCATCCTTGATTGGTTATTAAGTAAAAACACCTAACATCGACCAATCAAGGAAGCACCTGTTCCATTTCACAGTAACAAATAATAATTGTTTACACTTGTTCCTGAGGCCTCTTAGCTTCTCAAGAGAAAGAAATCCTAGCAAAAGGATTTTCATAAAATATCATAGCTACAGGTGCCAGGCAATCTTCGTGGTAACACCTAAATTTCAACTACAGCTTTTTCAAATAATTTCCTCAGATGGCACAGATAAATATTAGAGATGGGCGGAAAAAAAAGTAACAAAACCAAATCAACCAACCCCCAACACTCATATTCAGAGCAAAGAGAGAGAACTGTTTAGGAAGAAACAGAGACCAGAATATTTCATGTGTCCCGTGAAATTTTGTGTAACTTGAAATAAACACAGTTCAGTTACCTGCTGTGTGTTCACTGGGTCTCTCTCTGAGATATTGGTGTCTGATGAAGTTTGAGCTCACACTGAAGCTATTTCCATGCTCTGAACGCCTACAGGGCTTCTCATCTGTATGGACTCTCAGATGCTGCAGCAGAGCCGTGTTCCCACTGAAGTCTTTTCTGCACATGGTGCAGGAAAAGATTTTCTTTCTCAGATGGGTTTTGTGGTGAGCAAGGAGGCTCGAGGCACGGCTGAAGGTTTTCTCACATTCCTTGCACTTGTAAGGCCTCTCCCCTGTATGGACTCTCTGGTGAACCACCAGGTTGGCCTTCCTGCTGAAGCTCTTCCCACATTCTGCACACACAAACACCTTTTCTCTTGTGTGGATCTGCAGGTGGGTCAGGAGCCTGCAGTGCCCCTTGAAACCCTTCCCACATTCTGGACACCTGAATGGTTTCTCTTTACAGTGCAGTGTCTGGCCATCAGTGCCAAGGATGAGCTTCCTGGAGTCTCTTTGTTCATGAGGGGAAACATCACAGGCTGCCTTCCTGTCTAGGCTCAGGGCTTCATGTACCTGAGGCAGCTCCTCGTGCTTAAGGTCTTCAGGGAAGCCGTTCTCCTCCTCATTGTCCCCCAAAACGCAGTCCCCTGATGGAGTAAGAGACCCATCTTAACACTCCTCTTTTCCTGAGGCAGATAGGGTGCTCCTTGTAAAATAACTCAATTTCTCAGGCCTACCTTCAGCTTACAGCAGATTCCCTTTTCCCAAAGAGGAACAGAAATTCTTAAGACTGAGACAAGAAGGGGGAGGAAAGTGGCAAAGAAGAGAAAGGTAAGAAATGCTCCTCTTCTCTTCCTTCCTCTCCCCATTTCCTTTTAGTTCTTTCCCACAGAGAATGGCAAAACAAAGACTGAGAAGATGAAGCATCTCACCCATCCCAAATATCTCCTTTTAGCTATTTGTTCCTGCAGACTTAGCTCAAAAGCTTTCCACCCTGCTAAATTATCATTAACGTACTGTTTCAAAGCTAGGCATTTGGGTGGGGATCTTTCAGCACAAAGGAGCCCATGCACTCTTCACGAGGCAAGGCCAGCAGGGAGATTTAGGTTCTCACTTGTGCTAGCTCATATTTACCAGGAAACAGTTAAATTATGTCTTTTGTAGGTTGGCACACCAGTTTTTTTCTCTATCACAACAATAGTTGTAAGTACTATAAGAATACTGTATATTTATGCATCAGAAGTCAAAGGGCTCTTTATTAATTAAAAAAACCCCAGCTAATTCCCAATTAACTATTACAATCTCTTTTCACAGCTAGATCTAACACATTTACTTTCCTTGCAATGACAAGCCAAATAAATTGCATTCTGAAGAAACACACCAGAAACATTTATACATGTCCCTTTCTTTCCTAAAGGATGCAACCTGTTTATTTCACAAGTGTATATGCACCATCATACACCCCACACCTCTAGGTATCTCATCCAGATGGGTAGATCTTACATTTCCAGCTGTTCAGCACTAACAGAATTATAAGGATCACCTAATAAACACTTAGCCAAGGTTGATTTTTGCAAGCAACTTCAGGTGTTTACTATTAATTCAACCAGAGGCTTCAGCAATTAGCATCTCTGATATAGCATTAAAACAGTACTCCCACATTTAACACAAAAAAAAAAAGTTTGTTTAATCTACTAACAAAACAAACCAGGCTTTCTACATTCAAGATAAAACTCTGCAGGGCAATTTCAGTCTTACCTCTATAGGTAATAAAATTCTTAAGTAATATGTTCTTGAAGAGGCAAAATGCTCTGTTTACACAGCTACCAACTTGTAAATAGCAGCAACAAAATAAGGAAACTTGCTGAGGGAGGGAGTCATCTCTCTTATATCAGGAATTACACCCAAGAAGAGCTTTCTCCCAGACAGATGAAGTAGGTTCTTTCTGGCAGAAGCACTCATTCCTGACGCTACAACCACGAGGCTGATTGTTCCCTGAGAACCTTGCAGGTCCCTGGCAGTAATGGGGGACCACAGAACCTCCATTCTCACACACACCCAGAGTTAGGCACTCACACACTTTGGATTGAGCTCCATAACTCCCTTAGACCCTCCTCACCGGTGAGAAACCCTAGAAGATGGGAGTGTGCTGGCTGCCCATCACTCCTAATGAACTGTATTGTCTTATTTTAGAAAAAGTGCTGGAAAACCATAGCAGAAAGAAACCCAGAATGCCTCTGCAGCCTTGCCTCGGCCTGGCATGGCATCCCAGGGATGGAATGCTGGCACCACACTTCCCTGCAGGATTTAATTAGCAAGAGTTTACACCTCACCTGGATATTCTGCAGCATCACTCCTCCCAGGGCTCTGGAAAATGGAGAATATGGACTCCATTGCTGGCTCCATCTAGAAGAGAGAAAAAGGAGCATGGAACCTTTCCCAGAAGATGGGAGCAGAAGGGGAGGGGTAGACGCTGGTACAGCATACTTTGGCAGTGCCCGGCCTAGGAGCCGGAAACATGCCCAAGCCACTGAGCCCCGCGGGACAGAGAGGGCAGCCCTGCACAAAGGTGGGTGAGCTGTGAGCATAATCCAGAAACCAGCGTGATAAGAAGCGCCTTTCCCCAAGCTCAGTCTCCTTGGGAAGCACCGGCCGGACTACAAAACCCTCTCATCCACCCCACCTCTTGTTTCCTGAGACGCTTTAAATCCCGGCCCGGGGGCACTTGTCCCGCCAACGCCGTGGGGCCGCTCCGCCCTCTCCCAAGCCCCGGGCGTGCTCTGCCGGGCCTTCGCCTCGCCCCGGCCCCCTGCTCCCCAGCGCCTCCGCTCTTCCCGGCACAGCCCAGCGCTCCTGCCCGGGGCCGAGACCCGGCCGGGGAATCAGTGCCGCTCTCCTTAGCCCGCGGGAGCACCGGGCGCTCCTCAGGTTCGTCCTTCGGTATCGCCAGCCCCTGGAAATGTGGCGGGAGCTCTTCCTCTACCGCCCGCGCTCCAGCCACGTTCGCTGGCTGAGTTTCCCCGCACGGAGCGTCCGCAGGGCTCCGTGGCCCCGCTGGGCAGCAATGGGATGAGCTGGCAGGGGCTGCAGCTTGGTAAGGTGAGTCACGGAATGGTCGTCGTCCTACCCCTCTGCTCAAGTGGTGTCATCCCACAGCACTTCCATCCGTCCAGAACCATCCATCGCATCCGGATGGTTCCGGAACACCCCCAGTGAGGGAGACGCCACACCCTCTCTGTGGCAATCTGATTGCGCAGTGTTAGGAATAAGGTGTAGTGATTGGCGCATGCAAATGAGGAAGGGTTATTAAATATCGTGGTGTTTTAGGTTGCAATGGAAGATGTGATCAGGGGTGTGTTTTCTGTTGCTCTGCAGGTGGGGCAGTTATCATCTGTTAATGGGCTATCGAGTCTTACTGCATGACTGATGAAATCACATCATCCCATTGTGAGGTACTCCATGTAGTGGGAGGAGCCAAGCATTCCTACCTGAATAGAAGCTGAGACTTGAAACATTGCAGGCAGCATTTTCCCAGTGGATTCCCAGAGGAGCACCTTTCCTTTGCACTGGATTCTCAGAGGAAGACCAGGCCCACCTACACCACCACTGGGCCTTCAGAGGAAAACTACACCCTTCTACAGGATCACTGCTTCAACAGAACTACACCTGTCACTCCAGGAGGACTGCAGCCACCCTGACCAACAGGGTGTCAGGTCGTGTTCTGATTCTGTCAGTGTTGTTTTGTATTACTGCATTTTTATTTTATTTTCCTAATAAATAACTGTAATTCCTACTCCCATATCTTTGCCTGAAAGTTCCTTAATTTCAAAATCACAGTAATTTGGAGGGAGGGGGTTTACATTTTCCATTTCAAGAGAGGCTCCTGCCTTCCTTAGCTGTCACCTGTCTTTTCAAACCCAGACAGGAGGGAAGAAGTTCTGTTGAGGTTCACAGTTCTTTTGACATGTACTTCTGTTGTTCCAGTTTGGTTTTGAACTCTTTTTCTGTTCTTTCAATCCTCCCCTCCCCTTTGTGTGGTTGCAAACCTGTGCCAGGACCTCACCACACTTACAGGGAAAAATTTCTTACCAATATCCAATCTAAACCTGCTCTCTGTCAGTGTGAAGCCATTCCCCCTTGTCCTGTCACTCCAGGTCCTTGTCCAGAGTCTTTCTCCATCTCTCCTGCAGTCTTCCTTTAGGTCCTGGAAGGTTACAATGAGGTCACCCCATAGGTTCACTTCTCTAGGCTGAACAATCCAAATTCTCTCAGTGTTTTCTCATAGGAGAGGTGCTCTAAATTTGTTTAGGGAACATTAAATATCTGGGTATTAACAGATCCTAGGGACTCTTAGAGATAAGAAACTCCTAAGACAACAAGACTTCTGGGCCAGTGCTGGCTTTCCAGCTATATCCTTTTGGCTCACTGCAGTTGTTAATAAAGGATTGTGGAGGGACTCACAGTCCATATTTCCCAGTTCCAGCACTTTTCTGCCCTGTGGGATCATGGCTACTCCTTTCAGAACTTCCCTCTGCTAATGCACACGCCAGGGCCATGAAGCAGCTCTTTGACAGTGATATCCTGCAGCTAAGGGCACAGGTTTAAGTCCCATGTGCTTTCAGTAGTAGCCAATCCTTGGTGCTGCTCTAAACGAAGGTGATTCTTTCGTTTAACTTCTGGTTTTCAGGCCATTTCCCCTTATTTGTCGGGATTAATTTTAGTTTGGGAAGAGCTGGATTCCATGATCCTTGCAGGTCCCCTCCCAACTCGGGATATTCTGTGATTGGATTATGTAAACTTGTTTTATTGCAGTTTTAGGTGCTGCTCATTGAGCAGGTTGAGCTTTTCCCTTTCTGCAGTTGTGTGCTTTGGAGGATAGAGGTATCTCATCCACAGTAACAGCCAGTATTTTGCAATGAGCAGGATTATTTTCCCTGGCCTTCAAAGTCCATGATATAGATGTGAATGAGCTTGTTGCATTAGATGCTGTTAGTTGTCAATAGACCTTTATGCAGCATCCTAATAAATCACATTCCAGCAAGGTCTGTCCTTCCTTGCAGGGAAAAATGGAAGCCTGGATTAACTGACTTCAACATATTGGAAGTTGGTGAAAGAATAATATTCCCACTGTCTAAATTAATCTGGCCTACAGACACTGAAGTGATGAGTGTCATTGAAAAATGAATTAAGAAATGAATTATTTTCTTGGCCCAGCAGAGCTTGAGCTGTGTGGCATGACAGTTTGTAAGACCACCAGGTAATAAAGGTGCAAAAAAAAAAGATTGTGAAGAGTTTTCTCACTCATCCCTCAAGTTTACTAAAGAAAGCAGTGGGTCTTCATGCAACAATAGCATGTAAGTAATAAAAAAGCTTGTTATAATACATGAGTAGGTTAGAACACATAGCTATGGCATTTTATAATTTAAAATTCTTGTGTTTGGGAAACTATTAATAATCATTTATATGAAATTATTTCAAGACTGTATCTCAAATTAGACAAGTTAGATGTCCGTGCAAGTATTTTTAATTTGAAAGACATAATTTTCACTAACTTAATAGGAGTCTTGGGTTTCAATTTAACAGGAATATTCTGAGTTCTAACTAGCCCTGTCCCCTGCATTGTTCACAGCCTTCCCACCTTGAGGTCAAGGTTTTAAAGAGCCTACTCTCTACCCCAGCATTCAGATCCTTAATGAATCTGTTGAATCCTCTCATGTGGGGTTACACGTAATATAATTTCCCAGGTTAACACTGAATTGCAAATAAGTATTGTGTTTTTCTGTCAGGTTTTGCATTAATTTTGCAGTGTTCTTGCCTCAGCTTATTTGTGAGAAGGATCATGTGAGATAAAACCTCTTAAAGCACAGACTGTATGCCATCTCCAACTCCTCTGCTTTCAACAATACCTCTCACTCTATTGTAAGAGAAAATTTTATGTGACATAATTTGCCTTTGAAATTCCACACTATTATTCTTTTCAACTGCTGTGTGACTGCTGAGTATTGTTCTTTTACTGAAGTCAGGCTCACTAAAAATAGTTCCCACATTCTTGTCCTCTTGTATTTCCTTTGTCTTGTGCAATCTGGTCCATCTTTCTTGAGCTCTCCAGGATATCTACCAGCCTACCTCAGCTTGCTCCAGCCTATAGGTGACAGTAAAAAAATCTAAATTAAGTACTCTGTAACCTCTTCTCTGTCTGCTCTGAGTTCTTACCCTTTTGATCCTGATCTTATGTTTATTAAATAAATTATGCTAATCTTTCTAGGAAAGACACAGATTTGTTTGGTTTTTTTCCTTCTGTTGTCTTCCAGTCAATAATCTTATAGAATGTTTTTGGACTGTTCTGTGTTCCAGTTACTTAGTTGTTTGGCTGTGCTTTATTTATTTATTTTTTAATACATTATTTTATGTAATCTGACCTAATTGTCACCTCCTGTGCCATCACTGTTCATGATTTCCGATGAGTAAGGAAATTTGTGGCTTGTCAGATTTACTCTCTTAACCTTTTTTTTTTTTCCTTTCTCTAGTTGGATACAGTACATTCTTTAGCAGTTCCTTAAAGGACATTTAACTGTCCATCTTCCCACAAGCTGTTCTCCAGGGGACTTACCTGCCTTGGGATCTTACTGCTGGTTCTCTGAGACTGCAGACACCTGATTTCTGGAAATACAGTCCTTTCTTTTGTGGTGGGTATCCAGTTCTCACCATCTCTTCAGCAGAAGTGAGGAACAGGATTTTTACTTGCTTTTTGTGCCCTGGGGTAATGGATGTTGCCTGGGATCTTTTCTCTCAGTATTTTGTCTCACTTCTGATAAGGTAAAATCCTTGTATTTCACAGTTATCACAGGATCACTGATGCTGGAAAATACCTCCAAGGAAATAAGCAAAACTTATCAATGTTTCAAATCCATATTCATCAGAGGACACAGCACTTCCAAATAAAATGCCAAATGCTGTAATAGAGCAAGCTGTAAACAAAAACTCAGCAGATAAATTCTTGCTTTACATACCAAAATATATTTACCATTTTGTACTGCTCATTGACTGATTTTTTTGCTTTCTAAGACTAAACAGTATCTTAATTAGAAGAAATACTAATAGAAGCTAGTTGGAATTTATTGCATAATAAATTCTAGCTAATTCCTTTGCTTGCTTTCACGTTCTATATTGTCAGTAATTATGAAAATGAAGACTAGGAAAACAATTTAATTATTTTTTCCTGGAAATATTAATCTCACCCTAATGTCAAAGATTAAAGAATGACTAAAATGTAACTGTTGCTTTTATCCCACCATTGGGACTGTCATCTATCAGATGCCTAAACTCATATCCTCTCTCCCAGCTTTGACTGCAGAGTGTCAAACTTGTGCCTCACTTGCCTCTTCAAGCTAATTTATCTCATTAGTCTGCTCACTGCTGAATTTGCCCTTGCTGACTCAATCTTAGTTTATTTTTTGGCATATCCTTCCTGGCAGCCCTTTATTTATCAATAAAGCTTTCCCAGAGGTGTTAAGTGGTAGCAAACTTTCCATGGGCAGCTGACATTTCTTTTTCCCCAGAACAACTGTCACATCAGCCTCAGCTGGGGGGAGAGTAACAAAATGTGCTAAAATGATCAATAATCATGGATTGTGAAGAAAGGATACAATCTTCCCTTAAATTCAGTGTTGAATAAACACAGTCATTGTTGAACAGGTTAATGCTGCTCACACTTTCAAGCAGAGAGTTTTATATATTACTCTGCAATTACAGTTGTGTTTTTACTGTCTGTAGTTTTAAATTTTTCATTCATTCCTCAAGTTCCACAATGCCTCAATTTTTAAAAGCCTGAGGCAAAGATACATTTAAATTCACCTGCCTCTCTCTGCAAGATTGTGCCATGCTATAAACCTTCTATTACTTTCTGGTCAAAACCTAACTGCCAGAGGCACTGCCAGTGGCTTAAATTTTGGTGGCTCTTCAGTGTCTTGCACAGCAAATACTTGGTGACAAATGTCAGTGGCAAAGGACCTGTGTTATCAGTAGCAAAATATCAGTCTTTGTGTGCCTCATATTTTGCCCATTTACTGATCCAAACACACTTACAACCTCTTTCTACAAACATTTTTGCTGGCATTTTCACCAGCCCTGATTTCTCTGGCCAGTTTATATAGGTTTAATCCATTCAATTATGTTTCATTAAGACAGTGGTTCTCAAGGGTTTGTATTCTCTGGAGTGGTTGTGAATCCCAGTTGCAGTGAGAAATGAATCAGAAATACAGATGTCAGGGTACAAGCTGAGGTGGGAATTCCTGTTTGAAAGCCCTCTGCAAAGCTCTCTCCATACCTTGTTCAGGGAGAACTGGGAAAAGATGGATCACATTGGCAGCTCCAGAGCTATTGTCTTGATCCCCTCTTGCCTAATCTTTTACAGAAGAGGCATTTCTTTTGCTGTGCACTTTTGCTGTGGCTTTTTCATTTGGGGCTAGGTGTTACCTGCTGCTTCCGTGGAAGGAGCAAGTCACCTCTGAGACTGCAGTGCAGGCAGCTGCAGGAATTTGTATCATCAAGGCAACTGTGGCAAGAGAAGTAAATGATTGAGTGCGTGGCCCTCTCCTGGCTCTGGATGGGATCTGGGTTAATTCAGCTTCTGCTGCTGTATCCATTCCATAGGTAGGGCATGAGTCCAGAAATCAAATTTATCCACAGCACATTTCACAGCCAAATAATCCTGGGAGTTAGGAACTGGGACCTGTGGGCTCAGTTCTTAATGAACACCAGGTGTCCTTAACTGAGGGAGATGGGGAAAATTGGCTGAGATGCTTTCCCTTGAGACCTGGTGCTTATTCTGTGTGACCTGTGGTGTTACCAGCTAAGGATTTATCCTACTTTACATCATTTTCCTCCCCCCCTATTTTTGCTTCCCTTAAAATATGAAAATTAATGTAATTTTACTCATTTAATTATTATTTGCCTTGATAATACTAGGCAATTAGAATGTCAGAAAAGCTTTAAATATTGAAGACTGCAGGTTGACCTTAAAATCTGTTCCTTGAAAAGAATTCAAACTTTCTTCCAGATGGCTTTAATTTATTGATGCATCTTAATGGAAATTTTTTTTTTTCTCCACAAAGATCACATTTACATATATAAAATAGAAAATGATATTTTAAGGAAAGTTTTGCTAACAAAAAGAAAGCGGTATCTTTGATGTGTGCCCTGGGTTTCAGGATTGGAAATAATTTTCATTAAGCAAAGGGTCATGATAATGCTGTGTCTTTTCCACTCATTGAAGTCTACTATATTGGAAGGAAGTGAGAGATAATTACTAGACATTATCTACTCTTGCTTGACAGAAGACTAACATTATGAGGTGAAGTCTCTATACTCAAACTAAAAATTTAGGGTAATATACTCAGGTACGAATGGGATGTTGTTCGGGGAAGTTGGCTGGGTTATTCCCAATTTTCCTTTGCTGCAGGTTGTCCCTCTGAGTTTCCACAGGACACTCATCACAACAGGACGTTTCAGTCTTCTGTATCGGGATTAAAAGTTGAAGCCTTTAAAATTTGTGTTTCCCTCCTGTAGTGGGGCTGCCATTCCATGGACAGCTGTGCTGCAGATCTGGGCAGACATGCTGGAGAGGCAGCCTCTGCTCAACTGCAATGGTCAGCAAGCAACCACCTCCTCTAGCAAACCAAGCAATGCAAAATGACCATGGCTTTAAAATATTTTGTTTTATTAAATGTTTCAAATAACATAAACATAGTATTAACAATTTTATGGCTGAGGTTCACACAATTTGTGGTTTGACCATTTTATCTGATTTGAGAGCTCAAAAGGTTACACCCTAACATCAGAAACTCTGTAATCAATATTTATAACTGGAAGTTGTTTCATAGCTAACAATGGGATAGAAATAGCAGATAGAACCGTAGAAACTCTGGACAGGGGGAAGAGTACATATTTTACTGTAAACTGGGATTAGCCAAGATCATATAAGGACAAGAAACCTTTTCTAAGTGGCTTCATATTCATCTGAAAAAACAATTCATAGTTAGCTTTTAAGCAATAAAGAAAAGTGGGATAGTACGTATTTAATTATTCCCCAAAAAGACTTTATTTTCTGGATTTTAATTCTCTTTAAGTAAATCTGTACCACCTTGTCACGGTTTGATGCTGGCCCAATGCCAGTGCCCCCATGAAAACCCACACCTTCATACCACGACACACCTTCATACCAGTATTTAGCATCATGTTATGGGATGTTCACCACTTACCTTCTGGGGAATGTTATTTGCTCTGTGCTAGAATAAGGGGTCCAATTGTATTGAAGTTGTACTAAATGTTTATCCTTGCTTTCAGCGGTAGTCAATGCTGGAAGAGCAACAGCATGCTTTCAACCGTTAAGCTGTAGCTTATTTACAAAAAAACTATGGATGGCCCCTCCCTTTTTCCCAGTTGCTTTTTCATGATAATGACTTGATTAACAGCTATGGTTAGGTTCTCTTTACACTGGAAATGAGGGTAGAGGGTATGTTTTAATCGCTTTGTGGTAAACTGAAGTGGAACAGGGCACTCCAAACAAGCGCAGCCTCGCACTTCAGGATGAGCTCCACTCCTTTTACCATGTGGTCTGGTTACTGTTGTCTGGTGCTGGAAGATGCAGCTGTACACACAGGCAGATGTACTCGTGTTTCCTTAGAAAATGTAAAAGAACATATTTCTGCAGGAGGTGGGTAATGGGCCAACAACCTGTGATTTATCAGTGGTCTGTTGCCTCTCCCTCCTTACTGTGGAAAAATTGTTTCTTAACACAGAACAGAGAGTGGAGGGGCAAGACATTTAATTTTTTTAGTAACAGACATGCTGATGATGAACAGCTTTGGTTGTTGTTCAAAAGGCAGTTAAAACACAGATTAATTGTAGGGATTTGTTGTGGTTTGTTTTGTTATCACCATTTAATTAAAAAAAGATACTTGTTAATTGCAAGCTTCTGCCCGTTGCTGATGGTGAAATGATATTCAATGTTTTCTTTCAGATATCTTCCCCAAGGCTTGGGTTCTTCAGAGTACAAACAAATCCACTGAGGAGCACAAAGTAAATCATTGAACATCAGCCACTGCTTGAGGTGAAAACAAGTTCTTATGCCCAGCTCCCCATGATGACAGTCACAACTGGCACTCAAGGGCCACTGCCATACATCAGCCCCTGCACTGAAGCTTTCTGAAATAGGTCTGTGCTTCAGACAATCAGCTAGAAACATCTCAGGCCACAAGAAAATGGATTAAGGATTCAAGTTTCCCTTCACATTACGTGTGTGTTAAAACAAGCTAACAGCTTGATCCGCCCCAGGCAAGGCCAGAGCTCTGGAGCCAGCTGCTGGCAATGCTGTGTGGGCTATGAAAGGTCTCCAGAAGAGCAGACACCATCTGCAACAGCTCCTTTTTCCAACCCAAACAACTCCTGCTGTTTTTTTGGGGCTGAGTTTTTCTGCAGCTGTTTCCTTCACCAAAATGCTGAAGAGCCTTAATATGTCACACCACCACTATTCTGAGTGCAGCACCTTTTTGTGTGCTCAGAAAATCAGGTCTGGATATGTTCAGGGGAGCAAAAAATACACCTCAGACTTGCAGGGACAATAGAGCCTGTGCACACAATTGTGAATGCCTACAGTATTCATGTATGTATTGTGAGGAATTCCTGGCATGAGTAGGGAAGGGGAAGAAAAGGTGGGGCACTTTACTCTCAGGAGAGCTGACTGATGTTGCTGTAGCAGCTCTGCACCTTTGACTTTTCTGAGACCCAAGCTTTTGTCTATCGTGCACAACCCAAGACTTATGATCCCCTTTAGTGTTGCTTCTCTTTGTCCATAAGGCATGCACTTTAAAAGACTTTCAGGATAAATGCTGAAATTATTTCCTGATGTTTGAGTGGAAGTTTGTTTCAAAGTGATCTACAGTTTTGGTTTGCTTTGTGTTTTAGCCTTTCCTATGAGGACTACAAGATGCCTGATGACCAGATGATGTAGCTGAGGGAATGCACTCTTCCTGGAGGAATCCCTGCAGCAACCTTAGCCCCACCAAGGTAGCAAAGTACAATGCCACAACCTTCCCCAAAATATTGCTGTGGCAACACTGGACAGGGAACGTTGGTCCCCACCCCCGAAAACACAGAACTCCAGGTTTCCCAGGTGGTGACACCTTGCACAACATGCCCTGAAGCTGGAAAACACATGCCCAACAACCAGTTGCACTACAGAAAGCACATTTCCAAGGCAAGAACTTCAGAAATTTGCATCTTTGTAAACTGGGTGCTTGACCTATTTAAGCACAGATCAAAAGCTGTGTGCGACAAATACAGAGGTCTGTGGCAGGCAATGCCAGAGCCCTGCCATCCTGGACACCACATTTCTGGTCAGGTTCTGCTGCAGGCACCCTTTGGCAATTGCTTGGAATCAAGACCTCTGGGGCATATGGGGCAAGATTAATTCCTTGAACCTCTAGAAAGATTTCTGAACCAGCTTGAAGTGCTCAGATATAAATGCACTGTCATAATTTGTTCTTACCTTCACTTCCAAAACCAAGTGTAATTTTTGAGGAATGCCGGGTTTGTAAATTCTCTGCTCTTCTCAGCTCATGAAAGAGCAACTGTGTCACTTTGTTGTGTTTTTTGTGTAGCATTACTTTTTCAGACAGCTGGCATGACACAAGATTAGAGAAACTGGGTGCTGCATTGAAGACTGATCATCTTAAATGTGCTTATTCAGTATTATCAGAATAAATAATATTTTGGTGTAAGATTTGACTCTGAAAATCTGACAACACAGTAAATTTGTTGCTGTCGTTGCACCAGCTACTTTCAAGAAGGCTCGCTCTCTCTCTCTGCCCCCACAGGAATTTACAATTCACTACAAGAAACAAGGATCTCCAACAGCCATGAGCATTATGAAGGTCCTTGGCTTCCTTTCTAAACTGCAATTTAATTCTAAAACTCTGAAAAATCAAATTCTGAAAATTCTCAACTGCAGGACAAAGTGTTACCTTCACTCTTGCATGACTGTTCTTACAGAGAAGTCAAAGAATCACAGAGCTGCTTAGGTCAGAAAAGACCTTTAGGATCATTAAATCCAACATTTAACCTATTCTCAAGAAAAACAAGTTTCAGACTTTTTAATGCCTCCTGACAGGAATGGCAGCAGAACAGACCCAATGATGCTTCCTCCATGTGTGTGTTTACACTTTGCCACTGGAAATGATCAACCACAAAGTGATTTAGCTGTAATGAAAGCCCAGTATCAGGCTGGTTTTGAGCTACAGGGAGAGAGATTTCCTGCAGGGGAAAAAAAGACCCATACTTCAAAAATAATGACAGGTTTCTGTATTGTTCTTCTGATTTTTATGAAGTCTTCTCTTAATTCTCAGGGTTAATACAGCATTTTTCAAGACCTCCAAAATGTCTCAAGCAAATGTGGGAGACAGGACCAGGAATTTTTTAATATACTGAAACCTTAACCACAGGGAGAAAAGAAGACCTCTCTGTAAGAAAGCAGCTTGTGAGTGAGCAGAGTTAACACAGGTGCATGAATTCTATGTGTGTCTTCAGGTATGGCTTCAAAGCATCAGTCCTCAGCAGCAATACAAGATCTGAAAACTATTCTGTGTGTTCACTGGCCTTGTGTGACTGATGTTTCCCCCTCCTAAGTTTTGAAAAACTATAAAGGTGTAATCTTGTTTTTTCAGTAATGTACCATTTCACTGAATGAGAATGAACAAACAGCCGCTTTAGGAAGTCCTCTTACACGTTAATTTCCTCAGCTGGGTCTTCTCTGGTGGGATCCTTGTCTTCCAAGGTCATGCTTTAAATTTGCCTCTTTTGAGAAAGAAGATGGGATTAAGATTGCCTAAGGAGTAGTACATGGGAAGACAATGACTTTGCTTAATCCTTACTCTTGCACATCAGACTTTAGATGAGGGGTCCCAGCTTGACCTGTTCCTAAAGCTTCAGTTAATGGCTTTAAAAATTGGCCTGGTCCTATGGATGAAAGACCTTATATTAAAGCATTAGTTAAAATTAAAAAGGTGAGCATGTGACAGTGTACACTAAGTGCCAGCTGCTGTTGGAGAGAGTGGATTTTTCTACTACTTTCAGACCCTGATGCCCACAGTTGCTGATTAGAGGAGATTGAGGTCCTTCTGGAAGAGGCTGGTTGCTGATGGATGGCTTCAGTGCCTGAGGGTGCTGGATGCCCTGAAGTAGGACAGGAACTTGTAGCAGAGGCTCACCACAAAGTACCAGATGTTTCGAGCCATCTGTGACCTTGCGATGAAGATGCGCCAGATGATCACGAGGAGGGTGGTGTTGAATGCGTATCGGATGTTCCTCAGCCTGGGAAAGAGGCATCTTATCAAGAAACACACAAACAACGAGAAGCTCACCAGCCTCCTGCATTTCCTACAGGCAATTCAGGAATAAATCTTATTTACAAGTGGCCCTTGGGTAGGATTCCTTGCTATGGAAAACTATCCCCTTATTCTATGTTTGTAAATACTGACAAACTGCTGTGATAAGAAATAAGTTATTTATCTCCATTTTAATCTATCATAATAATAATTTTGCAATGTAGTTAGACTTATTTTCCCCAAAGCTAGCCAGGAGCTCTTCTGTTTGTCCCTGGGTGTGACTTACTTGCGTAGATGTTGCTTTGCTGCTGGAATTCCAGCCATGTCCTCATTTAACAAGTACTTCTTAGCACCTATGCAGTAGCTCTCAATGTACTCTGACCAGTGCAGCTGGCGAACATCAAAGTTGTATAACTGGGATTTAAAGACAAAGAGTGAAAGCTGAACACCAGAGTTCAAAACCAGTTCACTTGAAGCATCAGTTCTTCATTGATCTCTGTTCCTGACAAGGCCCTCTCTCTGAAATTCTCAAAGCCACTGAGCTCCAAGCACTGGCAGACTGTGTTTCACAGCTGCTGATTAATGTCCCACCCAGCTGGGAATCTGGGCAAAGCAAGCAGAAATGTAGTGCTAGCTGGCAGAAAATAAAGGTGTTTATCTTTCAGGTGGCAACTTTTCCATAAATACATGTATTTGTGTATACACACACACACACACACACACACACAGAGAGAATCATGGAAGAGAAATGGCATTCCACACAGGCAAACAGATTCAAATTACAACTTCCATGCAGTTTTAACATGTCACTAAAATTATGTGTAAATAATTTAAGTGGACATTGAGTCAACAGGTGCCTCTGCATTGGTGTAACTGTCAGCTGTGCCGCATTCTCTTTTGGCAGCTACATCAACAGAAGTCCAGAAAATTGATCACTTGGGTGTTTGGCATAAACAAAATCTCGTTGTCGAGCCAACTACCCCAGTTGATTTTGGTTGCTCATGCTGGACAAATTGTAGCAAGCTCTCAGGCAGCTGTCTCTTGGAGCAAAGAAAGGCTTTGTAGAGAGGAAGAAGTTTTCATAGAATAGGTTGGGTTGTCAAGTGACCTGACAACACTCTCCTGTAATAAATGGAAAGCTCCCGAAATAAATCATTTCAGATTAAAATCAATTCCAATTATCTAGATATTGTTTAAATGCTCCACAGTACACCAAAAATAATTGCTGCGGATGAACAGAATCTGAGATTATCAACCCATATTCAAGACATATTTACCTTTCTGTCCTCTGTGTTAAGGTGACTCATTAACATATTCATATTATCTGAAGACCAGTTCCAGGACTGGGTGGAGAAATACTGCAGGAGTGTCATAGACTTGTGCAGCCGATTGATAATCTTCATCATTCTGAAACAAAGGGAGAGCATCAGAGGTGAGCAGGAAGTCTGACCTTATGCAGAAGCTGCTGGTTTTTGTTTCCACCAATCCAGGTGAATAAACATTCCAATTCCTCCTGAGCACTGCCCTGCTACTTGCTAGGCTAAGAACTTGCCCAGCAAGTCCCAACTGCTCCAGCTGAGCTCGAGGCTAGAGTTACCCAGCTTGTATTGTTGGCTCCAACATGGGAGCCATCATTGCCACTGATGTCCACCTCACTGGTCTGACCTAAGCAAGGGTTGGAAGCTGCGTCTACCTCATGTTCCACTGCTGTGGAGGGAAGAGCTCATCTGAGCTGGCATGAAGTCTGCACCACAAAGGTACAGTGCTGCTGTTCCCAAGGTGGGTACTTCTCTTTCTGCCACAGGAATTTTCATCTACTCCCAAGCCTGAGTTGTGTACTGAAGCAAGGCTCTGATTTTTGGCATTAGCACCAGTATTTGGTGACCACATCTGCAGCATGGACACTGAGCTCAGAAGTCATTTGCTCAACTTCAGTTTTCAGACAGAACCAAAGAATCACAGAGTAGTTTGGGTTGGAAGGGAGCTTAAAGATCATCTTGTGCCAACCCCTGCCATGTGCAGGGACACCTTCCACTATCACAGGTTGCTCAGAGCCCCATCCAACCTGGCCTGGAATACTTCCAGTGATGGGGCAGCCATAGCTTCTCTGGGTAACCTGTTTCAGGGCCACTCCACCCTCACAGGGAAGAACTTCCTCCTATATAATCTAAATGTACTTTTTTTTCAGTTTGAAACCATTCCCCCCTATCCTGTGGTTACGCTCCACAATAAGAGTCCCTCGTCTACTTTCCCACTGGTCTGCTTAAAGTACTGAAAAACTGTTACCAGGTCTCCCATGTACCTTTTCTTCTCCAGCCCCAACAGTCCTGGCTCTCCCAACCTGTCCTCATAGGAGAGGTGCTCCAGCCATCTGACCATCTTTATGGCCCTCCTCTGGACCCCTTCCAACAGCTCCACATCTCTGCTCTCTTGCTTCACAGACATAACTGCTTAAGGACTTGGGAAATGTAGGTTTAGGTCCTCTGTTGTGTCTTGGCCTTTTCTTACTAATTTTTTGTACAAAAGTGGATGACAGTAATGCTGTCCTACCCTGCAGGATTATTTTAGTTGTCCCAGGAGTCATGAGTAAAAAAGGCATCTGGCAGTTGTTTTAAAGTGTGATGTACAGGGCTCCATCGATTCTGAGAGGACACCATGTCCTCTCAGACTGGGTAAAGAGAAATGCAAGAGAAAGCATTAAAAGGCTGACTTTTGTGGAAAAAAAGAGCTGTTTTCATGCAAAATTTTGAGCTTCCCAGGGGGTAACACAGTTGCTGTGACAAATAAAAGGTGGCAGTCTGTGGGAGAATGGTGCCAGGCTGGCCTCTCCCTACGAAGATGTGACTGCCACCGTGATAAGCACTCAGCACAGCACAGCAAAACACTATGAGTCCATCAGTTTAGAGCAGAACTGTGCAGCTAACCCAAAGCAACTGGAAAGAGCACTAAAACCTTAGACAGGCACTCCTTCGTAAAGTGGCTTTCATTTTAGAAGCAAAGCAGATTAAAGGAACCTTCATTCCGAATAATTATGTGCAAGTCGACTGAATGCAGTTTATCTGAACTGCTTTAAAATTATTTCAGAATAATCCTCATGTGCAGGGCAAGCATCATGGGGCAAAGTTTTGTGAATATTTTAATACATTTTAGGAACTTGGGAAGAAGAAATGCAGCTAGATTGGAAAGATCTGAAGCTGCCCCTCAAGCTGACTCCCCAAAATCTTTAAAGTGCTTAGGACTAATGGAAACTGACAGAAAAAAGAAAGGATAAGAGAACCAACTGTTTAGTATATGGGAAAAAATCTTCCCTGTGAGGGTGGAGTGGCCCTGGCAAAGGTTGCCCAGAGAAGCTGTGGCCGCCCCATGCCTGGAAGTGTCCAAGACCAGGTTGGACGGGGCTCTGAGCAACCTGGGATAGTGGAAGGTGTCCCTGCACATGGCAGGAGTGGAACTGGATTATCTTAAAGCTTCCTTCCAACCCAATCCAGTCTGTGATTCTATGATCTGGAGAGCTGTGTGTGATAACTGCATTTCATGTCAACTGTCTAAACTCAGTTGATGTGACCACATTCAAAACACTGACCAGTAATTTGTATGAAGGAAAGGTCTTCTGCAAAACATCAACTGAGTAGAAACATGGCAAAGATTTCTTACAGGAAATCTCATTCTCCACTATGGAGGAACTGAGAGGAAAAAACTGAGGATTAGCTCTCATTCTGGCCACAGTTCAGACATGCATTTTGTCTTCTAGAAAACTGTTTACAGCAATTATTTCTTTATTTACTCCCATACAGAGCCTTGCATGAGGAGATGCTCAGGTGAGACAGGATTGCCCCAAGTGACTACTAAGGGTATAAAAACCACATTATGCTCTATGTCATGGATGGATGTGCAGCACTCACAGGAAACCACTTAGGGCAGTTTTGCTTGAATGAGCTTACACCTAAAAAGGCTTTTTTTTTTTTTTAATTTCATGTGGTTTACTGCCCTTAGACCATAAAGGTCTGATATTCAGGTATCTGGGAAAAGAAGAAACAATGAGCTGCTACGGTGCTTTCTACCACATTGCAGCAATACCTGGATGAGCTCAAGTATTGTGTTAAAAGAAAAGGAGAACTATATTAAAAAAAAAAAGAAGACTTAGAAAACTCCCAACTTCACTGGTGAGCCATCTTTGCTGAGGCTGCAAATCTTAAAGTTCAGAAGATCATGCTGACTTTTGTTTGACATTTAACTACAGCATTTTTTGCAGGCAGTGTCCACTGGTTAATTATGCCAATCAGCTTCATGAAAAGAAATGTCAATTGCAATGGCAGTGCCAAGATCTTACTGCTGCCCATTTCAACAAAGATTGGAGATTCCAGCCTAATTTCAATTTACCTCTATTTCTAGGGTAATTCTTTCCTCCTGGATAACTGGAAGTCTTTTAACAGACCAATGTGCCTCCAAAGCAGAATGTCAGGGATAAATCAGAGCAGCTGACATCAACACAGTGCTAGCATCCTGTTCTCACACTGCACAAATCCTCCTCTGCGGTGTCAGGGAGTGAAGGAGGACAATGTCTGGAGTAACATTACTTACAAGAGGATTGCTTCCACATGGGACATGGATACTGCTGTTCCTCCAAGCCCTACCACTCACTGCCAGGGCTCAAATACCACCCATAATGGTGAATTGCCCTCCTAAATACAATTAGAATTTAATAATACTCAGAAACAATTGCTACCTAGATTTCAGACCACTTATGGAAACAGCTACTTGAGCTATTTATTTATGGGGGAAAAAAACGTATTAGCTGGTATGTTCTAAACCTTGCCAGACTCAAGTCCATATGTAAGCTCATGCCAGATAGGGGTGATCCCATTGGAAAGCTGAAGTGGTAGAGATCTGGATACAGAGAAGACAGAAGACTACCAGCCCTCATCTGCCTTGGGAACCTCTGAAGTGTGTAAAACCAAGTTCAAAAGATGTGCTCTTCTCCAGGGGGTGGGAAGGGTGTGAACCCTAGGCTGTGTTTAACTACAGCCATGCATTTCCTCATTTTCCTCAAGAGAAGGAGATGGGAAGAAGCTCAAGGACTCCAGTTCTCATCACTGGTTCAAGCTCTGCTCTCCACAGGAGTGGCAGGTATGCAGGAGGCTGAGGGCACCATTCCTTACCTGGGCTTTCTCCCCGTGAGCCTCATGTACAGGTCGTACAGGATGGCAGGTGCCTTGTGGCTGACAGTGATCCAGTACTGGTTAATCAAGTAGCTGGAGGTCATGTGAGCATTGGGTGTTCGGAAGGCCTGCTCCAGGGGGTTCCTTTTGAACGTGGACATGACGTACTGCCCTGCAAGGGACCAAGCATTTTTCACTGGCAATCACTCACTTCCAGCTGGGCTGGAAGCACAGTGCAGCACAGCCCAAGTTGTTATGCTTCACACCTCCAGCCCACAGCTCTCTGAATTGTGTTACCAGAACTTGGACCAGGTTGTCCCTTCTGCCATGAAAAAAACTGACGACTCCATCTATTGCCTATTTGAAACCCAATCCTGCTCCACACTTAACACGGGCAGACAAAACCTCCTTGTCAAAGCACCTAAACATAAAGGAGGAAAAGCAGGCAGCTCTAAGAGCTTCAAGGAGCTTCAGCTCTGCTTTCACCTGCAGTAAAAGAAATTGGTAAATGCTAACATGTCATTAGATCACTGAAAGCAAACTTTGATCTGCTACCATAAAATAAAAATTACATTTCTAAATTTCAGTCAGATTTTCCAATGGGCTGAGGTTTGAGTTAGTCTGTCACTTATACAGGGTGATAGCTTTAAAAAGACTTCATTATATCCTTTCAAACCACATCCTGACCCACACCACCAAATGTCTGCCTGTTTTCAGAAGACCTCTGGATGCTCTAAGGCAGCAAAGTGTCTTGTATTCTTAACTCAAAAACAAATGATAGGGCAGGAATCTTCCCTCCCCTCTTCATGTTAAGGCACAAAATATGCTGGGTCTGATTCTGAGCTCTGTCAATGGCACAGTGACACAAAGTGGTATCTAGACATGCATATCTGGGACATTTCATATTGCAGAGGCTTAAGAGAACCACAGTAATTGAGTGTAAGACTATCATCCTAGGGACTAATAAACAGATGGTGCTCCTACTCCTCAGCACCAGCAAGCTCCAGAAAGAAGAATATGTGGGCTTTTTTCACTTTCTAAAAAATTGATTTGAGAGTGAACAACATCAATCTGTGCTCATATTATCATTTAGTCTCTAAGCTTATGTTACAAATAGAAAATCAGATGAGAATTTGCAAGCCACAAGAAACATCCAGATCATCCTCAGATAAGCAGATTTCAATCATAATATTCAGACAGGACTCTCCAGTGTCTGTGCTCAGCTCATTACTGCACTTCAAGTAGTGACTTTTGCTGTACTTCTACTAAGAACCCCAAATCAGAAATTTGTCACCTCAAGGAGCTACTGCAACGACTTAGTGGGTGGGTCTTTCCCCTCCAACCTCAACAAAAAAATGCAGCAACAAATCTTGCAACAACTCACAGGCAGGTTCTACAGGGGGAGAATTTGACACAGGTCTCACCCAGATAGACTAACAAGAATAAACTGAACTTAATTTTTGCTACGCTGAACATCATCTCCAGCCTGTTTTACGGTTTAGTTTTGAGGAGAAACTGCAAAATGTACTTCACAAAGTCAGACTAACCAGATTCACATTGCAGCAAAGCAGAATATGCTTCTTCAGATAAAAAATTAGTTGTTTGACGACATCTTTGTAAAAATAGGCAAAGTACTGAGAAAGTAAGGGAAAAGAAAAACCTCAAGGCATATCATTATTTGGAAAATAAATAAATCAGTTAAGGCCCCTTTTAACACTAGGAGTTTTTACCTGTGTCTGAGGAGCTTTAGAATGAACCGTCTTAAACATGGGTGTTTCCTCCCTCCCTCTCTCCCTCCCAGCTCATCACTCAAAGTGTACTCAAAGCATCACCATCTCCGCTACTTCTGTGCCCAAGCCTTGGTATCCCTAATCTAATCCAGCCTCAATTTCTCTGTTTGATCTTTCTCCCCTTGAAAAATCCCTACCTCCTTGTGTACACCTGTCACTCCAACAGCAGGTCCTGGTGTCACCTGGCCTAACCAGGTAGCCCAGGCCCATCCCTCTGCAAAACCCATGTTTGCTTTGCACTAAAATGCTCAGTCCCAGGCCAGGTGACTCCCATTCCCTTCCCTGGTTTCTCAGCAGCTTCCAGACACTCAGAACCCTCCATCGTGATGACCAGTCACACACCCTGACTCCTTGAACAGAATTATGTGTATTTCCCAAAAAGAAATTGGTAGGAGTCTGAATAAGGATTCAGACTGGATGCCTGCAGTCATAACATTGTGATGCAGTAAATCTTTCCCAAACTAATTTCTTCAGCCATGCAACATCTTTAAAGGCAAAATGTTGCACTTTAATACTCCATCCTAATTCTCTGCAGCATGCTGCTCTCAGAAAAACTGTGGCCACAACACGGGATAGAAAGAGCTTCATAGTGTCACCCAAGAGGAAAATTTTGCCTTCAGTTCCACCACACAGCTCAGCTGCTCATGGAAGATGCTGCTGCTGCTGCTGCACCCAGATGATTTCATGGCTAATTCCACAGTTATAAGCAGAGGAAAAGAATAAAATCAATGACAATGCACTAAATACATTGCTGTTTTCATCAGGACATTTACACTGAAAAAGGGTTAACAAAGGCAAACCTCAGAAAGTGGTGCTATGGTGGCTTTTGCTGAAGTAGCAGCCTGTGAAGAGCTTTGCATTCACTCCTGTGAAAAAGCCACAGAAGATCTTGACTAACCACAACAGTTCATCTCTCATTAAAAAAAAAAAAAAAAAAAAGCCAGGAGCTGGATGTGATGTCCTCAACACTCAGCCAATTGCTGAAACCTCTTCCCTGCTAGGCCACGTGATCAGATATCATGGTTAAGACATTTATTCTGTAAATGCAATTATGGTCTCATTCTCTGCTGGCTTAGTTTGCCATGAAAATAAAGCAAGGGGAAAAGCAAAACAAAGGCTGAGAGATGGAATAGCCAGCCTCCTGTATTTAAAGCACAAAGATATGAATGCAGGGGTAACAGAAAGTAAACCAGGCCCAGTACATTTGTCCATGAATGTACTAACTGTACACAGTATTTCACAGTACACAGCTGAGACAAATTCTGCTGCTTAGCTTCAGCATGAGTTTTTCTCTTCAAGGCTGTCAGGATGTGTCTCCCTTTCTTTCACCCCTGCCTTGGAAGTACATCCGCTTGAAGAAAAGTCAGCCATGAAAATAATTTGATTTTTTCCCCCACAAAACTCATGTTCAAAATACAAACTATTCTTGAAGCCCACGTGTCATCTCAGTATTTTCCTCCTGAAGTGCAAACCTCTCAATTCTGTTCAGAATTCTCTGATGGACAAGAAAGACTACTTCACTTCCATAATATCACAGAATCCTAGAATGGTTTGGTTTGGAAGTACCCTTTGCCTCACAGGACCCTCACCCAAAAATACAGTTTGAATGGCAGACACCAAATGCTACCTAAATTGTGGAAACCAGTTCTTCAAAGTGTAAGGAACACTATGGATGCTCTCCATTTAAATGAGACCTTACCCATTTCTCCCCAGAAGAAAGGATTGATTCCCCCTGTTGTGCAGTTGTACACCAACAGGTTTTTTGGTCTGGAAAACAGAAAGAAGTATTATTTTGAGATGTGAAGAAACTCTATTTTTTTAGGGATGGGATTACAAGAACAATCCATTGCAAGTAAATTCCCAGTTTAGTACCAAACAAAGCTTGCATTTTTTGGTGTGGAACTAAACATGGATCACACTTGTTTTATTTCTTCTTTCAACATAAATCAAGAATTAATCCAACAGTTTTCTTGATCTAAGCATGCCTTGCCAAGGGTGTCAAGTGATGAAATCAATATAGCATTTTTCTTACTGCATACTTGAAAACTGCACAGTTTAATTAGGTGGATTTCTTAATAATGCTTTGAGGGGAAAGCTGGTGAGCAGCTCTTCAAGGTCCTTTTAGGATCCTTATTTAGCTTACTGGATGTAGCTCTACCCTCAGCTCAGAGGGCTTACTCTGTTTTTTAGAGTAAAACACTTCTGTCTTTTATTTGCCTGGGTTAGATTTCTCAGAGTTGCATAAACCTCCAGAATAGTTAACGTGATTTATTCTCTGTAGTCCTACCTAATGATTAAAGGCCAGACCAAAGGTTCACAGGAAAAGACCTTAAATCCTTAATATCACTTCTACATACTCTTCTCAACAATGCAAAGAAGGGAGATTTTTTTAGATAATATAACCTATAAGCCCATAATATTTTTACATTGTGCAGTGTTTCCCAGGGAAAACATGTAGAGCTTTTTTACCAAGAAAACTCCAGAAGACAATTGAGAAGCAACTCAATGAAAAGGAGGCCCAAAAACCACTGCTGCAAAACTCTTCGCCTTCAGAAGAGTGACTTCTGAGAGGCAAGAAACAGGTCTCACCTGTAGCTGTAGAGATTTCCTAACTCTAAACCCTGCCTTTATTGCGTCTCCTATGCTCTCAGTCCTTGCTATCCCACAGGGAGAAAACACCACCCAAAAAAATCAATCAACCAGCCTCTTGCACTGATTTTTAATTAGTTCCTGGTTCCCTTTAAAGTGCTGGTGCAGGGAGCAAATGTTCCAGCTGTGTGGCCAAAGAGGAATGCTACAAAGAGGGATGCCCTCCCACCTGTGCACGGCCGTGTACCACCCAGCTGCCAGAGTCAGGTTGATGGCGACATCGACGGGAATCATGTCTGCCACTGCTTCGTTGTTGGCAATGACGGTCCGCAGGATCCCTTTACCTGCCTGTGGGACAGGGAGAGAGGGAAACAGTCACCCACTTCAGGCTAGGCTGAGATTTACCTGGAAGGACTCCAGCAGCGTGCACTGGGCACAGGCCAGCACTGTAGCAAGTTTTTTCTGTTGCAGATTATTTGGCTTCTGTGACAACAAAGATGGATCTCCCATGGATCCTGCTGTCCTGCATTTCCAGAGGACACCGGGAAACATGATGATGTCTGTGGTGTGGAAAAGCTGGGACTCTTAATTTAACTCAATATAAAAGAAAATACCCAAGGAGAATTTGCTGCTGTAAAATGCATGCCTGAAAGTTACATTTTCTTAAATGACACAGGCAGACAGAGGTCTGAGTATAGCTCGGAGACTACAGTCACTTTGAAAATGGCACCTGTAAGATTTTTGAAAAGTTGACTACCTTTCCTTTGGATGTATTCACACTCTCCTCTTCTCCAAAGCCGTCTGTTAAGCACAAAGATACAAAGGATGGCCCCTCCCTTGAAGAGCACATCACCCTCCAAAACTCAGCAAAAGGAATCAGTGCAAATACAAAGCACTGACAATGAAAAAGAAGAAAGAGGAAAGAACAAAAAATTTTCACCTTGCTTCAGTAGGAAGTGCATTTTTCAAGGGATCAGGCTCCCCAAAAATATGTACATTTAACCTAAATGCTTATCAGGGGGTTTTCATGATGACCAATGAGGTTTTGGAGGTTCCACAGGAGAGATATGGCAACAGCATGGCAGACTGGATCAGAGAGGACAAGGCAAAATACAGAAAGCTGGGGGTGAAATGGGGTGAAGAAACTTTACTTGCTGTGTCATGGATGAGGGCTCAACAGAGCACAAAAGAGAAGAAACCCAACATGGCAGAGTCATGGTTGCAATCAAGTTCTTTCTTGTGTGGAAAACAATGCAGTGAAGCTGAGGAACAAGGGAAAAAGCTGAGAGGATAAAAGTGCTGGTGAAGCAAGAAAGGACAAAAGCTCTTGTAATTTAGTTTTGTGCAAAATCAGAGGAAAGGAGTGAATGAAGGAGCAAAAGAACATTTGCTAGAGATCCATCAATATTTAAAAGGTAGGGCAAAGGAAATGTTATAGCTTTTCTTAAATTATTTTCATACAATCTGAAACTCGAATTTAATTATAAAATAGATTAAATTTTTCTACAGCAACTAAACACAAATTGCCTAGTTGTGGAAAACCCCTTGCCTGAAGTCTGAGGAGAAAAAAAAGTCATTAAAAAAGCATTTAAGACTTGCTATTAACTTGTAAAGCACACACCACTGTCTAGTGGTCATTGGTGGATTTTAAGGGATACCATATTCCATCTTTGGAAGGTGTTTATCTTCAGGAGTCTTTCTGGTGGCTGTTCTCCTCCTCCTTCTCCCGTCTGCAATCAGATGCATTGCATTTCAGAGCTTTCAAGTAAGGGAACAACACTTCTGACTGATTTAATTTTCAGGAATTAGGACTTCTGAGCAGTCCCATCTCATCCTTGGTGCATCAGTCAGAGGGATCACAGACTCTTGACACAAAAAGTGCAAAATTCCCTGCATGGCTCACTCCATCCTCCTCAAACCTGTGTCATGCATTGAATTCTGCTGCCCTAAGCTGAACTATGGTTAGGCTCAGACACTAAAGCTTCAACTTGCAACATCCCTATGATTTTCTTTGTGTTCTTACTACTGGGCGTTTTCAAGGGGAAAAAAGGTGGCAACCAAGGAAACAAAGGAGGCAAGCAAGCTCAGCTCTGAATTTTCCACTTCTATGAACATATGCTCACTAGAGACTACTGTGTGATTAACTAACAATCACATTTTCACACTAAAAACCTTTCTGAGGTCTTCTAAATGAGGATGTTTGATGGATCTGCTGCAAAATGTGTTCAGAGCACCATGTGATGGTCATACACACATGAATGGTTTTGAGATTTCCTATATTTTGCATGTAACAAAGGCTTGAGGTTTGAGTTTTTTAGGTTACTTTTTACATCAAAAATGGTTCAGTGGTACTTCCATCAGGTATGGCTTGGTTTCTATTAATAGATACTGACATTTTCCTCTTTAGTGAAACTGAAGCTACTGCAAAGTGAAGCCTCCAAAATAATTTCCTGGCCAGAGTCTGATGTTTCTGGACAGCCTCTCAGCTGAGGGGCTTTGGGGCCACTCACTGTCCAGATCACAAATTAAACCAGTTGTGCCCTACAGCTTCACTACCTTGCAGGGAGGAAGGTCTTTGCATGTAATAGGGAACAGCAAGACAAAATGCGTTAATTACACTCCAGTGGAAATGTAATTAATTTCATTTTGTTCCTCCATCAACAATCACAGCTCCCCACAGCAGCTTACTGTAGGAGAAAGAAACATAATTAGATTATCAAGAACAACCTGGACTCCCATATTTCATGAATATTTAAAAGAAATGTGTCTATTTAAGGAATGAAATGATCAGACTCAAAAACTGCAACTGCAATCTTTGCAAGATTTGGAGTCCAGATTCTGCCCAAATGACATCAAAGATCATCTGAACCAACTCTGAATCTGGGCAATGTTAGAAGTTGAAAGTGAGTATTTTGGTATGGAGGGACACTTCAAATGCACAAAACCAAACCGCCAAAAACACTTCCCTTTTGCTTTTTCCAACATTAAATTAAAGCAAATAAAGCTACTCATCTAATAATTACAGTTTAAAATACATTTGGCCAGGAGAGCTGATTGTCCTGACACAACTTTCAGGTAATCAAACTGATGCATCACTCAGATGTTATGGGGTTCATTTTCAAACAACTCCCCACATTCAAGAACATTAATTCATGTACTTATTAATTCCCCCCTACTTCAGAAGAAAAAAGTCTCCTGGGTCCCTAATGATAAACACTTTTCCCTTCTGGAAAACATTCCAAACAAGTTTGTCTCTACATCCTGCATCCTTATCATTGTTTTTTGTCTTTTTGTTGGCCAACTCTTGATGTAGTTACAGACCACATTTCATCACCCAAGAGCTCAGCATAGATGACACAAATTTCATGGTCTCTTCTACAATACTGAAAAACCTCAGAGCTTCAAACCTGGACCAAAAAATACCACCTCTTTTTCAAATCTCAATGCAAGTCTAATCTTTTTATATCAAAAAAGAAGCTTTTTCCCATGGTGACCCTGGAATCTCATAATCTTTGCTCTCCATGGAGCTAACTTGGATCTAAAGATACAGGCTGCATCTGCATACAAAACCTGGCCCAAGGTTTCTTGCAAACCAGTTCTGGATAAATGCTGCGACAGACATCATCAAAAGTTATGATAAAAAATAAACAAAACCAAAACCAAAAAAAGTCTGAAATAAAATTAATATAATTACTAAAGATAGAACCTGACACATGAAAATGAAAGAAGTGCATCTGCAAAATTAAGGAATTGCAAAGCATTCCTTGATCTTGATAACATCATAAAAGAACCCAGAAACCTGCGCAAGATCCTGGGACTAGAGCAGAGGGGCAGTACAAGCTTCTTGAGTTGTCACCAAGGAATAGAAATATTTCTTTTTTTTAAAGAAACTGTGACATGATTAGAAGTCAATAATTTGTGAACAAAAATTGAATGCCTCTGAAATGTATACACGGGGTTCACATGAAAGCATTATTTGTCCTGTGCATTCCATAACTGTAAGTTTCTATTTATACTCTACTTTAGATATAAATGAACTTTTTTAACAAGATCATATTTGGATTTTATTCGGCTCTCCTATGATTGCAAACCACTAATCCCTTTATGCACGGCACCAGGCTGATTAAAACATAGTTTTGACAAAGTAATGAAATTGGACATACATGAACATAAATATCTGCCCAGAGCTATACAGCATTATGGATTGACAGAGAGGCCTAAGGCAGTGATTTTAGTTGAGAAAAAAAAATATAAGGCAAGAGAAAAGGTATGCAACTTTACTCCTTTCATGTATTAATTGTTATGATCATTTTCATCTTACAGGAATATTTTATCAAGTTAGGAAAAATATAGTGAATTATCCATGTGACTGGCAGAGTCTGAATCAATCATACACATTATTTAGGTGTAGTCTGTAGAGGGAGAAATCTTGTACAAACCAGTGGCAAGTGGGAGCCAGAATCTTTGGTATTGTGGAAGTATGACAAGTTATAGCAGTAAATTTGGAAACAATACACACAGAGACAAATGGAACGATAAATACTGCTGCCTTGCATTGACAGTGTGGTAACCTGGCCTGGAAAAATAAAGTTGTGTTAAAAGATTCAAGCTGTGACACCTGTGAATTACCCTCATTTCAAGGATACATCTTTTGCCTTTTCTTTGAAAATTTGGCTGAATGTGTCCAAACCTTTCATTTTTTTCAGAGTTTTTAGGAACTGCAATTCACATTTTAGCAAACCAGCAACATGCATACTCTCTCAATGTCCTTTTTTGAGCTCAACACAAAAAGACCATCCTCTGGGTCCTACCAGCTGACAGATGTGTGGCAAGAGGGTGACATCTTTCTCCCAGACTCAGAAAATTCATGTGGCACTTTACTGCACACAGTTTCTAAGTGGGGCTGTAGAGTAACATCAGAATTACCAAAATTGCTATTTTAGTAACTCAAACTTCACTTTAAGGGGAGCTTAAATAGTAACCAGACATACCGCAATAAATATTCCACTGGTCCCGTTGAAATTGTCAATCCAACCCTGTGGAGAGAAGAATGATTAGTGTTCCTTTCAATGATGTATTGCTTACACAGGCTTCTAAATGATGACAGTGGTGTGGTGTAGACAAAGAAGGAAGGAGACACCAGTTTAGATGGATGCCAGCCCATCTGGGACAGCTGCCAGGATGCCAACTAGTACCAGGGGATGCACTGCCTGCAATTTACTCATCGAACAACAGAATATAGGTTGTTCCTAGAAACCACTTCTTTCCTATTCCCTGTCCTCAGGAATAAACTTGCTGAAAACAGCGGGACTAGTACTTACCCTTGACAGACAACATGCAGCTGTCACCAAGGGTGATTTGGTCACTCCAGCTAATTTCTAAAGCAAGGAAGAATAAAACCCCAAAACCAAACCACAACACTCCTTTTGAATCCCATCCTACTTCAGGTCAGGGAAGCTGCCACTTGTGGGAGCTAGAGTTCAAAGCAGTGATGAGCTGTTTCACCTGGAACACACTGTGACACCAAACAGAGCTCTTTGTCTTTCCAAGATGGGGAGCTTGGCCCAGAGCCTTGGCTGTATCTCAGCCGTCTCTGGCACGCTTCAGGCTGCATGAAAGCCAAAGGTGACTTTGTGCTGCTTTTCCAATTTGGCTGCAATGTTGGGGCACGTTATTCCTATCGGTGTATTTAGCTTAATGAATTATCTCATTCCAAAGTACAGCTGCATTTAATTACCAAGTCCCTGGTATTTGTTCCTCAACCACAATGCCACCACGACTGACCCTCAGATCCCATGTTTTGAGCACAGAAACTCCCCTGGTGTGCCTGAATGGACAATCAATTGCAGGCCCAGAATTCTGCACTATAACTATCCCAGCTCTTGTTGTTATTGCTTAAATGTGGTCTTTTCACAGGAGTTCTAAAGTGCTGAAGAAGGCTTGCTGTTCTACTCCAGCATGGGATCTCCACCTCTTCCGCACATCTCCTTATGAACTGTGGACACCTGTTTCTCAAGACATTGCTACAAGGAGGAACAGATTCCTGAGAGTACTACAGCTCCAGCTGCATCCAAAGGCTCGATAGGGAATTGTGTATTCATGCTTACTGGGAAAGGCTCATGCCAGCTGGCTCCCACGATGGATGGCCTGATGATAGCAATGTTCAAGTTTCCTTTCTCTTGCTGAATCAGGTACTCTGACAAGGCTTTGGTGTAGGTGTAAGTGTTGGGCCACTCCCCAAGCAGCCTGGGTGTGATGTCTTGAATGATGGATTCATCCAACCACCTACAGGAAACAAGAATATCATCATCCACCGCACAGGGAGAGGAAAAGATTCAGACAAAACACAGCAGTGAGACAGGAATCCTCACCTGAAACAGAGGATAAGCCAGTCAAAGATATTTAAGGTTTGGATTTAAAACTGCTCTGCAGGAGAAAGATACTTTTGTCTTCAAGGTACAAAATAAACCCTGGTGAGCTTCATGCTACAATGCCCCGCTGCAATTCAGGTACCTCTACAAACTCACTTCAGAGCAATCTCTTGCATGGGTAATGCTTCACTGCAATCTGTAACATAAATATTGCCATGGTCTACAGCCTGATGGTGCTCTCCCGGCCAGGAATCCCACTAGGCAGTTCTCATCCTCAGCAAACACAGTCCCTGTATACTCCCAAATATGTTTCAGGATATTCCAGGTAACCTTGAATTAGCAAGTCACGTAACAACACAAAGTTCTCCAAAGCTGGAAAAACATCTTACAGGGATATTATTCCAACAGTGGAGTTCCATCATTTCCAGGGTTAGATGTTCCTTCTAGAAGGCTTACCACGGGTTTGGTCACACAAGAAACAGCTGGTGCTTAAAAAAAACCAACCAAAACCAAACCACAAAAAAACCCCAAAAGAACTCTGCCAAGTTGTTTTTTATTTTTTGAAGGTATACAAGTACCTAATCCATCAGAAGCAGTTATGCAGATAGCTTTTAAAAAGCAGCCCTTACCACCACAGAACTGCATGAAGGGCCTAACATCCAAAGGCTCTTCCCTGGCACAGCATCAGGACCTGACAGGTCCTGCCAGCATCTGGGTGAAAAGGACAAGAACTGGCTGTGCTTCCAGAGCCCTCGCTGCCAGTCCCTGACAGGCTCCCAGCAGCCTGGTGTTACACCACAGAATCTAAGATTAGCTCCTATAATCCAATTTGTAATTAAGTCAACGGACTTAACAGTTCAGTCTGAAGGTGTGGACTCTTCCCAGGGGCACTGCAAGGATACTGCTTCCTGCAGATCCTCACTTTACCCCTCCTTGTCTTGAATTTCAGAAAAAGGCAGAGGTCAAAGGGAGAGAAATATGATGCCAACTGTCACACCCGAAAAATTGCTTGATCCTGTTAACCTTTCAAAGACATGGTGGCTCAGGTGGCACAGCACTTTTCAGATGACTCTCACTGGGCACAGATGGGAAGGTGTTGTATGAGAAAGCACTGATTCACAGGGGAGGGCTGGATGCAAGAAATCTATCTGTTTTGGAATGCATTAAAAATCTGACAATTTGTAGTACATAGGAATTTTTTCTTTAAATAAAAAAGCCCTATGGAGACACAAACACTTTCCTTTAGAAGCCTGGTCCCGTGCAGCAGAAACAAGGCATAAGAAAGCATTTCAGCATAAAATATTAACTATGCAGAGGTTACAAGCAGCACGTAATATTGACATAATTTGTAAAGCCGCTTAGGCAGTCATTGAACCTCAGGGTCTCAGTAAACTATTGTTCGAATCTGTGGAGTAGCTAATTACCAGTCTACCAAGAGGAGATGGCTATTTCTGCAGAGGAAGACTAAGTTAATTTGGGAACTCAGGTTAAGCTGCGTGCAAGTCTTTTTCCCCTTCTTTTTTTTTTTATTTTAAGATTTTCATAATAGAGGGTTGCAGGTTTGCATTCTCACAAAGCAAAGACAGATGTAGAAGCACAAGCAGAGGTAATTTCCCCTTGCCTTCATCCTTCCAGAGAGGTCTCTGCATTATCTGAGGACCTGTCCCAAGGGCACCAGCCTGCCAGGTGATTTGACCGACCAACATTCCCATCAGGGAGGCGGAGATGACACTTGAATGCTAACTCACAAAAGCTACTGCTTCTGCTCACTGCTGCGTCTGCCCGTTCCAAGAAAACAATGCAAATTAAACAATTAATAACTTCTCCATTATATGCACCAAATTACTCTGCCACAGAAAAGCAAAACTTTCTGTGTTAATGGCTTTGCATTCGTAACACTCTTTCTTGTAAGCAATGATGGATCTGTATTTTCTGCAATAACCAACCCACATCTTCAGTCGAGACTTTGCTGTGTGCTGTGTTCCTTACCTCAGCACACCCTTCAAAGCTGATTTCCTTCAGCTTTAGATTAAGGCAAACCATGCTTGATGCAGCAGATTATATGTTTCCCTTACTGGCCTGGCAGCACTTAGAAGTGTGATTTTTGGTTTACACAGCTTAAGCCTTAGGGTTTACTTTCAGGTTAAATATCAGAATACTGAAACAGCAAGATGTAACAGGAGGATAAGAGCAGAAAAAGAAACAGCTGGGAATCCTCCTTGAGATTTCAAGTGAATAAATAATCATAAGCATATATCAAGTGCATGACCAAAAGCACTGTTAAATTGATCTGTTATTGCATCCAGTTGTTTGATTATCCCTCTTAAAGCACTTGCAAGAGCAGCATCTTAAGACAAGGGTTGGCTGTGAAGGGAATCATCCACAGCTGGTTGATGCAAAACATAATCTGTATTTCTCCCCATTTTTGAAGGCAGTTCATATTTTCTTGTCTGCTTCCCCTCTCTTCCCTTAGAAGGTAATATTCTGACACCTGTCACTCCCCTCTCTCTGAAACCTTCTGTACCCTGATATCCACACACTATTTCTTTCACTTACATAGCAAATATTAAAGGTGCATCTCAAACATTATCCTCTCAGCTGCATTTTCAAGCTATGATACATAAATTCTTGGTGTTTTATATGATACAGCTGAAGTAACAACCTCTGAGGTAGCCAAGCCCTTCTCCACGCTTCTGACTAGCAATCAGACCTGTACTGCAGTCTTTTTTAAATCTGAGCCATCAACACTAATTGTTTTCAGAGTTGCAAGTGACAATAAGCTTTTTGGGACAGTGAAATGGAGTCTTGACAGTGATGAACACCAAAGGACATAAAACTTTGTTTTATGCAGGCAAAAAGATGACACAGCAGCTTCACTTTTAGGGAAAAGCAGTCTATCAGAACCAGTGTTAGAGGTTGCTGAGCTTAAAACTGGCAACTGTCGCTCAGCAAAAGCTCTTGAATCACAGCAGACAGCTCTGAAACCTCCATGTCAGTGAGTAGCAGCAGACAAAAAAAAATAAAAAAATCAATGAAATGCTGGCCATCATCAGGTACTGAGAATGAGACTAGTGGTGTAATTTTGAAGCCATTTAAATAAAACTTTGAGTGACCGCAACTGGAGTACTGCATGAAGTTCTGTCTGACCCCCATACCTCAGGCAGGGAGTAGAGTTAAGAACAGGTAGAGAGGAAGGACAACTAACATCAGCACCAAGACAGATCCATCAGCATATGAGGAGACAGTAAAAAGGCTGAGACTCTTCAGGTTTCTGTTAAGGGAACAGAAAGGAGTATCCAGGCTGATGTAGTTACCCTAAATAACATCTCTAACATCTCTCAGTGAGACTCTTGAGGGCAAGATACTGGGCCAGGGAGCCCATTGCTCTAATGCACTCAGACATTTCTGAAGTTTTTTACCATGTTCCACTTACTGAATAAAAGATAAATGATTGATGACTACTAGCTGCAAGTAAACATATCCAAGAATATGGGCTACTAAAGAAATTCAAATAGGAAAAGTAGTTTGTACTAACTTTTCTGTAGTAGTGCTTAGACTGTTAAATTATTTCTTAAGACAAATTTATTGTATTAAAAAAAATCAGTGGTTCTCTTAGTGGGCATTAATTAATTTCATCTTCCATTACCCTAAATCAAGAAGAATAGAGATTTTATACCAGCTCTTTGTGTTAACAGATCACAGATCAGTTGCTTATATCACCCACTAGAAAATTAATGAAAACACATTAACAGTTGTGAGAAAATGCTTTCAAGGAGAAGGTCTTCTAGGACCTTTATCAGCTGATTTTGTTATTGTTTCTAACTATTCTTTATTTTGGTAAATTCAGTTAATCAAACGTTTTTTGGTGTTTCAGCAAAGCCCTGTATTCCTGTTTGGGTTTAGAGGACATTGCCTTGTACTGTGCCAGGAGAGGTTCAGGTGGAAATCAGAAAGATTTTCTTCACTGAAAAGATGCCCAGGCATTGGAAGGGGCTGCCCAAGTATGTGGTGGAGTCACCAACTCTGTAAGTGCTCAAAACCCAACAGTATGTGGCACTCTGTGCTCTGATTTATTTGACAAGGTGGTGATCAGTCAAAGCTTGGACCTGGTGATCTTAGAGGTCTTTTGCAACCTAAATGATTCACACTGAACTGTGTAAAAAAGCCTCTTTCTTACTCATCTCCATATAACTCCAGTTAAATACCACAGGATTTCTGAAAGAAGTGGAAACAATGTTGGGAAGCTAAAAAAATAAAAGAAAAAATGTGTATGGAAAAAAAATCAGTTATTACTAAGGCAGCAGCAGAGCTGAGTGTTACAAAAAGCAACAACTCCTTTCCTGGCAGAAAATACACTCCTGCAGAAATCAATACTGGACTCTCATGAAATCAAGAGTCTTAAAAAAACCACAAAGAAACAGCAGTAACAGCATCCCTGACAGAAATCCCACCCGATTCTGTGAACAGGTCCCAGGTCTGCCGCAGGATGAAGGGAAGCCAGCACTGGAAGGGGCAATGTGGTTCCTACTTACTCAACTAAATCGAAGAGCTTCTGGGGCTCAGCTGGGGGTGGATAGATGATCTCCTCGATGCACTTCCGGATGCAGTTTGCATAGGCAGTGGAGATGTGGATGAAGGCCTCAAGGTTCCGCATCTGCCGGGCTAGCTCGAGAAGCCGCTGCGTGCCCATCACGTTCAGCTGCAAAGCATGTCTAAGGAACACAGGAGGAACAAGCAAAAGGCATTTTACTGGGAAGAACGCATAAAAGCTGAGCTTTATCAGAACATCATCACAGAAAGGAAAGTCAGGGAGAGCAGGGGGCACGGTAAAGCAGAAAGTGTCACTGAAATGCAAGTCTGAAACCAGCTTTGAAAGCAACGCTATTGGATTTGCTGTTCTGGACACTGAATGTCTCTCAAATATTTTTACTCAATTTGAAGGGTCACAAGTAAGACTTCACTAACATCTCTAAATGTGACATGTTGGTCACCCTTCCCTGGAACATGTCTTTCTAAGCCCTGAGGCACTGTGGTTCGTACAGTACACATTCTGTGTTCTCTGGAGGGACCACTGCTAAACCAGAAGAACACGTGGTTTCAGAAAGCAGGAAAGGGTCATTGGGCCCAGAAAAACAGATTCATAGCATCACAGAATGGCCTGGCTTGGAAGGGACCTTAAAGATCATCCAGTCCCACTCCCTTGCCATGGGCAGGGATACCTTCCACTATCCCAGGTTGCTCAGAGCCCCATTCAACCTGGCCTTGAACACCTCTAAGGATGGAGCAGCCACAGTTGCTCTGGGAAACCTGTACCAGGGCCTCAGAACCCTTACAGTAAGGAATTTCCTCCTAATATCTAATCTAAACCCACTCTCATTTGGTTTGAAGCTACTCATAATCAAAGAAGACACCATTAGAGATAACAGCTTAATTTCCCAAGGAATGGAAATGGGAAGTGATAAGCATAAGAGAAAGAATGTCCTGGTAAGCAAGGCTGACCTTCAAGCACTCAGCATTGCTAGAAATTGTCCTAGAGACAATTTGCAACACATCTCAACCAGCAGACTCTGTTGCCTGCTTCATACTGGACTAGAGACACTTTCCTGCACAGAAGGGAGAAGACTTAGGAATATGCAATCTGCTCAGCCCAGGAGTAGAAGCTTTCAAAGATATGTAAAATGTTAGGAATTATGCCATCAAGCACAGTGTACACTAAAAAAACTTAATTACGTTGAAGAGAAAATGTAAATAGTCCAAAGGAATGAAAACATTAGCTGAAGAGTACAATTAGTATTTGGATCACTGTATCTAAAGCTAGAGATACTTTTCTTTTCACATGCTGCTATTAAAGTGAAGCATTTTCTGCAGATTTCTATTTTCTCCTGCCCTTCTAGCAGGATGAATACTTCTACCTGAGCTACCCTTCAGATAAAACTTACTTTTCCATAACATTTCTGTTTGACTGCATCCCTTCTGAGAAGTGATGAACAGAACTGTGCTCATAAGATGGGCCTAGCATAGATTTCTGCTGAGTTGCTCAGAGTTCTTTAACCTTCAAAGGGAATATCATCTAATTCTGGTGGTTTGTTGTTTGCTTTATCATTCTTTATTTTTTTAAATTTCTATTAAACCAGTATATATTGATATTTCAATATAATAAAATTTCTGAGACTTCTGCCCTCAATAGTTCCATCTGGAGAATTCCCTAAATGTACTGCATGTTGATGCCAATAATTCATTTAATGTCTCGTATCTTCACAGCAATGCTTTTGCTCCCCTCTTTATCTAGTGGCTTTACATATTCTGTTGTAATCTTCAAGCTTCTGCCATATTGAAAAAATAATTTTGTTTGTGTCATCATCAAGTTGCTGCTCAAAATTCTTAACTAATCAGCAATATTGTGCTTTCACATTTAACTTGCTAAAACTTTTACCCATCTGATGTATTTTATTATTCAGTCAGGAATAATTTGAGTTGAAGAACTTCTCATATTTTGCCTTCTAATCATCATTTTCCTTGTTCTGTTAGAGAGATTTTGACAGATCACACACAATCAGTCTTTAGTTTCTCCACTGCCTGTAAACTGATGACCTGTTAAACTTTTAGTTTCTTTCTAGCTATCCTCCATATTAAAAATGTGGTTTCCCTTTCATGTTTCATGCCACTGAGACTTATTTTTAAAGTGTGTTCATTTGTGCATTGATTTAACAACATTTGTGGCTACTTACATATTGGCTCAAGATCACATCAAAAGCTGATTTCTTTCTGGTGTTTCTCTAATTAGTTGCTCTAAAAAGCAAATAATTATGGTGGACTTATTGGGTATCTCTTTAGCCTATGAGCAAATAAAGATTGATATTACAAATTGTGTTTTCTACTATGACAGCTTTAGTGTTTTTTCAGAAGACTATGAGGCTCTGGCAACGCAAATTATCCACCTCGGTTTGTTGAAATGGATAATCTGCACAGAAGCATTTACACATCTAATCTTGTTTCAGTGACTTATTTCTGCTGGCTTTTCATAATGGAAAAGCCTGCCTAGACAGGCACTCCCAAGGGAACTCCTTCAGAAACGAGCACTTATTGTAAACAGTTAATTACAGGGAGAGCTGGGTGTTTTAAAGGTTGTGATGGGCTGTTTTCTCAAACCACAGCTCATTTCCCTCTCCAGCTACTCAGTGACAAAGAAAGGCCATTAACAACACCAGCTTTAGAGACACACACAACACAGTTTCTCTGTCTGCAGCTCAGCCAAAGCATCTCCCTGATGACCTAAAGCACACTTTTCCTCACCCCAGTTTTAGGTCATACTTAACTCCCTTACAGTATTACAACCCAATCCTGCACTTCTTCCTTTTGTTCCCATGGGACTGTGCCAAGACAACTCCCTTTTGACATGTGCACACACACACACATACACAGGGCATTTTCAGAGCACACCCCTTCCACGTTCAGCACAGAACCACGGGGAACACGAACATGGATGGGGGAATCAGCACTGCAGCCATGCAAGCGATGCTCTGGGCAGTGCCATGGTGCACTCTGATCCCGCTCAGCAAACACAGAAAAGCAGGACGTACTTGAGGGGTTCGTCAAAGCGAACTGTGGCTGCACAGTGGAAGACAACATTGACCCGGGTCAGAAGCTCCTCCTCGTCTTCAGCACTGATGGCCAGCTTGGGCTGAGTGAGTTCTGCATTAATAGGCTTAATCTTCTTGTGGAAATTAGGGCAATCTTCTCGGACTCTGTCAAAGACCTTGAAGTACAAACAGAGAGAGATCAGGTACCAAATTAGGCTGCTGAGATCACTTTAATTAGCAGCCAGTCTGATCACATCAATCAATGCAACTGGCACAAAAAAGAATTCTTGTCTGAGGAATCACACAGGTGAGATGATAAAATAGTCCGTTCAAAAATATAGGTTGTAAAGCATTGGTCTGAAGAGATAAATGAATTTTCTCTGCCACCACTCATTTCCTCAGAGAGCCACCAAAATTCCTCTGCTTCCACATCTCCTGCAACCCCTTGCTACTTGACCTCAAGGGCTGCCTGTAGAACCGTAACAGGAGCTAAAGAGCAAGAGGGCAGAGTATGGAGTGGGAAAGCCTGTGCAGCTTTACCCAGGCTAGATAATTCTACAAAGGACTTGCAGAGAGGAGGGGAACTGGGCAGTGTTGCTCCTCTTCCTCTTCCTTTGCTGCTCCTTGTCTACTGTCACTCTTTGTTCACGTCAGAGGAGCCCAGTGGGGACCTGCTTTTGAGATGGAAGGATGAGGCATCTCAATAATCCCCACTGCTGAAGCTGCTGAGTGCCACCAGCAGTTTTGCATAACTGAACATGTGTGGAGCTGGTTGGCCTCTCAAGCCATCTGCCAGCCCTTTTCTTCCTAGAAGTATGATCCATAGCTCTCTCTAAGACACATTTCTGCATTATTATATTTGAGCCATTTCAATTGAATTAATAGAAACTGTTAAGTACAACAAGATCCTTTGTAAGAATTCATGCCTGGCAGGCTGTTCGGGTCCAATCCGGCTAGCTATGGATCCTCACGATCTTACATAGGACAAAAGACAAAAGGCACTCTTCTCCTCTCGGGAACAAAGTCCTATTTTATTAATAGAAGACACCAGGTGGTCCAGGTGACTTCCCAGGTGGAAAAGAGGGGGTAGCCTTCTCCTGGGGTGGGGGGTGGATTTTAAACTGAGGGGAAGGGGGGCGGAGGAAGAGGGCTACAGCCAATGGGATACAAGTGAGGAGGGGCAAGGGGAGGGGCAAACCAGGAAGAGACCACCAACATTGACACTTGGGGGAAAGGGAGGGAAGACCATGTGGGATGCAAATCATGTGAACAGTGCAAACTACCAAACACCTAGTGCAAATAACTAAATAACTATTTAGTGCAATACAACAATCCTTCCCTTTTTCTTTTTCTTTTTTTTTTTTTTTGAGGGGGTGTGGAGCAAATTGACATCATGCAGGTAGAAAGAATGAATAGAATAGGATGGTTGTGGGATCTGAAGAGGTATTATTTAGATTCCAAAGTATAATCAGACCTCCAAGGTAACAAGTCTACTGTCAAGAACACCTAAGACGAGAGAGATTACTGAGGGATACAAAGCATGAATCACATCACCTTTGGACACCTTTAAGAGCTGTCTAGATAAGCAGTGCCAGAAAGGCAGGGAACAGCTGAACCTTGGGGAAGGAGGATGAACCAGCTGACTTTTCAGTAGCTCTTTGTTTTTGGGGTGTTTCCCCTCTTCTGTAGCCTATACACCAGTAACATTAAATTTGGAAATATCTTTACTACCATGGCCTCTTGTTTTCTTAGAGTTTCTTCTGCCTTTGATGTGCCCAGTGCTTATGTACAAGCAGAAATTGTGTGACATAAATTAAACATATTAAGAGACACATGAAAGCTTAAATTTATCCTAATAGCAGTGCTTTTTTGTTTCACTAAGGGATTATCATCTTTCTGCTTATCTGACAAGCAAATCTAGATAAACCATGAGGTTCTTAGGGATAAAGAATCATTAGCCTTAAAAGGCTAAAAAGAATCATTAGCCCTCTCCATTATGTAGAGTGAGTGCACCTCACTCTACACTTATTTTAAATTACCACATAGCTGCATATCTTTCATAAACATGAAACTTCAGCCCAAGTTAGGACATGACACAACCATTTCACTGTTCTCAGCTGCACCTGAGTGCACACATCTTTCATCAGTGTGGCTAGGCCAGAAAATAGATCTCTAGAGAGAGTTATTAACAGGCAAAAGTGTTGGTGAGAGCTGGCTGGACTGCAGGACTGCAGGAACTGAATTCTCAGGCACTGACAGCCCTAATGTCTGCAAAAAGCTTGTTTTCTTACAAGATGCTACACTGGCTCTCCAAACTGGCTCTCTTGAGAGATGACAGCAAACCCTAATGGGACACAAAATGGAAAGGTTTCTCAGGGAACACACGTGAGACCAAAGCTATCTTGTGGGACTCTCAGAAATATTCATTTGCATTTGTTCTGTTGCAAAGAGAGTGCAAAATGCCACCATTTTCTACTTGTTTGGCATAAATAATGCAAAGGCAGAAAAAGAATGAATCAGCCCTTTGTCCATTTCCATCATGGCACATAAAGTAAGAGTAGTATTTCTGCAGTACCAGCCTTGGACAGCTAAATTCTTCCTACATCCCCTCCTGATATTCCCACTGCAGATAACATCCCCTTTGGCTTCTGTGCCTGCTGCTGCAGCTTTTCATCCCCTCCAATGATTCACTGCATTCCTCTGAAGGATGAAGGCAATTTACAAATGCAAGCACACAAGTCAGCACACAGCTTTGGAAACCTTCTGTACCACAGGAACATTCAGTACATTGTCACCATTAAATCAGATAACGGGAGCAGCTGTTTAATCAAAGTCTGCTGCTTCTTTTATGGAAGCTGGAGGGTTCAGACTTGTCAGTGCTTTACAAGGAAATGAGGCAAGATTTAAAGGCAAAATAAATGCTACTTATTTTATACTGCTTCCTGCAGTTCAAGGAGTATTTAATATAAATATGATGCTTAGTCTGAAGGTAAATTGTAATTGCATCTCTAAATTCTGATGAACTCACCAAGAGCATAAATAATAAATCCCCAGTAACTGTGTGAGGCCTAAGGATTGTTCTGTCTTTTCATTTTAGAAGCCATCTGCCAATATAAAACACAGTCAGTGGACTGGCCTGATGTACTGTTGAAATTACATGTAAAGACTGGCCAGGTCAGCAGCACTTCTGAAGGGATACAGGAATTGCTACAAAATCAGTGAAGAGAAAGGAAAAACCTTCGACTTCAAGTTGTCCAACATTAATGAAACTGAGGGAAATCAGTAATAACATTACCCTGGTTTCAGTGTCTTTTTGAGCATCCTAATGCTGCTATTCCCATTTTTAACCTCAGAATAGATGTACGTTCAGCATGGGCTGTGCTGCCCCGCAACAGAAGGGAGAATTTCTTATTTCTCATTTTATAATCAGGCAATTCCCCTTTACAATACTAATAAAATATCTTTGTTTTCAATATACATTGTAAAAAAAGTGAAAACAGGACATCTAGAATTTCTCCCAACATTTTAGTTGAGTATCTGATGGACACTTCCCTATTCCTGCCCTCCTAAGCTCTGACCTCCCTTTCCAAAGGACATCTGCAGCTCTTGGTGTTCCCTGCTCTTGCCTTAAAGGATGTAATAATTCAGAGAGGTTTATGCCTACCAATCCTTCAATCAGAATTTTTTCCATGCCACAAAGATACAAAAACCTCAAAAAAGGGCAAATTGCACATCTATGGAACAGCACAGCTCAAAAATAAAGGAACCGCTGTGCAAAATGCCAAAGGTTTTGCATCTTCCTCAGGAGGCATTTTCAGTGAAGCAAATAAAAAGTAATGAAAAGTAGAGTGGCTAAGCCATGGTCCACTTTAAAAAAAAAGAGCTTGCACAAGTTTAGTCTTGTCAAAGCCTTCTCAAAGGCCTGGGTATTCCTTTCTTTTTTGGACAGTACTCCTGGATCTCCCTCTACCCCACTGCACTGGTGGGTAGTGGTGACTGGTGATTGGTGACTGACCCAGAAAGTGTCAAGTTTTTAAGTGCAGCCAAGATAGGCAACCTGTTTTCCTCAGGTGTGTTTAATAGGTGCCAGGAACTCAGGCTTCTCTAGGAGGATAGGTAATTTACATTACAACATGAACATTTCAAGGCATTACTGTATGACAACCCTTAAAATGGAGAAAATCCATAGAATTTCCACAAAATGGAACACATAAATGGCAAACCAATGAGAACATTAAGGTTGAGAGAGCTCAGTTAAAAAAAAAAAAGAAAAAAAGAAAAAAAAAAAGAAAAGAAGAAAAGAAAAAGAAAAAGCACCAAAAGCTTCCACCTCTCATATAAAGAAATGGGAAGGGATTGTTTAGAATATAGACAAAAATTGTTCTTGTGAAGTAAATATATAATTTATCTTAAGAGAGACACAGGCCAAGAGATAAAATATCAGGGCAAGAATTTCTTCAAAGAAAAAGGTGTTCAATGGCTGTGTAGAGCAATTTTAAACCCAGGGTGTTTGAAATCCCTCTTCTTAAAGAGCATTGGTGTACAAATACAGGGGAGCAGCCTATATATAAATACACAAAATAACATGCCCCAGGGTGTGCATCCATACCTCGGTGATTTCAGTGACAGCATCATAAATATACAAGCAATCATCACAAATTTAAAACTACTGAAGGCACCAAAGTCATGCAAACAACTCTCAAAAAACCACCTTATGTCTGCAGTTTAGTTCTGCTAAAAGGGTTTATCAGACTTGTGTTTGCCATTGAGAAATCCACCAATATATGTAAGGAAGAAAGGTACACAACTATTTTAGAATTGCCATTGTAGCAAATTTGAGATATAACTGGGCAGCTTCAAAGTAATTAGCAAGCAATTAACCTTTAGCCTGGTAGATTTCCAGCAAAAAACACTGGGATTATTCAGTCAAGTAATGTGTGAAAATGCAGATCAGGGAGCTTTAACTGGGACAGAGCCTTTTCTTCCCCCCTTTTTGCACTCTCTGCCCCATTTCCTCTTCAGAAAATTGCTTTTAAGTACAGTGCTTCTCAAGGCAAATAAAGCATAACTCATGTCATCAATGGGAAAGCAGGCAGCAGAGTGTTCCTCATTACAGAAAAACAAACAGTTTCAACCCAGAGTTATTACTTTCCCCTGAGTAGAGCCTATGTAGTGGGAATAGAGAACCCACCACCAACACCTAGTAAACAAAACAGCTGATTATTTAAAGATGAAGACTACAGAAACAAAGAGAGGGACAGAAAGCTTCAATAAAGGTCAGATTAGACTAATATGTATATCCAGCTATTTGGGATGTGGTTTTGAATATCCAGCTTCTTTGAAAACTGGCTGCTGACAAAGCCTGCTGTTTTCTAGCAAGAATACTTGAATTACACAGCAGTGAATCTGGAACACTTTCCAAGTCAGACACTGTGGACAGGAGCATGAGGGATTTGAGAGACATGGAAAAGCTTTCCATGATCTCTAGTGCCATCTTATATGTGGGTGGACAAATCATGGATAGAACAAGGAGTTTTCTGATGTTTATCACAGACGGTCCTGCTGCCCCTGGGTTACTTTGAGACCAGCATTGATGTTTGACGGGGAAGAATGTAAGTGCCGGGAAGGAGAAAATCAACACTTGGAGCTTTTCCTACAGGAACCACTGAAAATGTTTCTTCCCACGCATTTGCCAGGACTAGTTTCCTTCTCACCCTTCTCCTTTACTATGCCCCAATGAGGCCATGGGTCAATAGGAGTCAATTGCCAAAGCATGTCTGTAGCAGCCACAGGGCCTGCAAAGCCTCCCTGGCGGTCAGTTGCCTAAGTTAGGAAATGCCTAGTCATGATAACTTGACCGAGACCCCTCTTCTGCCTTGGACCCTCGTTATCTCTCTGTAAGACCACAGGTCATATTTACCTTGACCCTTACTATTGGACTGTTTCCCAAAACCCATACACCCTATATAAACCCCTGCCTCTGCCTAGTTCAGCAGAAGAGCTGTCACTGTCACCCTTTGCAGAGGCTGCCAATAAAGACACATCTGTGGAACCTCACACAGCTCTTCTCCTTTCTCATCCCTGTGTCCACCAGCAAGCAAAGAGCTGAAATCACTAAAGAGCTGAATTCACCAAAGAGCTGATCTCACTTAAAGAGCTGAGTTACTTGCTATGTTTGCCTGTAGCTGGGAGCCTGCCTGAGACACCTGGACAGGTTGTGCTAAGCGGTACTTCGCTATCCAGGACACTTATGGCAGCCGGGGTCAGACAGACCTGGAGAACCCGCACATCTCAGCAGTCCTAACTGGAGTCAGATCCCTGTGCCCTTGCTCAGTTCCTGCTTTGCAGAATTGGCTACCACTGGCTTTGAGAATCACTGTATGGACTTGGAAATATCGGTAAGGATAAAGTTATCCAGACAAAGGATTTTTATCTGCTCTTCCATACTCACTGCCTTTAATCACAGATCTTCAAAGTTTCGCTGCCAGATTTGCTTGGACACCCAGGAACTTCAGGAGTGTTTGTTGAATTCTTGAGGATAACCAGACAGGACTAAGGGCTGTATCAAACACAGACTCCTACTTTTTGGAGATGTTGTTAGAAATTACCAAGAAAGATATTTAAAGATTATTAAAGAATAAAGATAATTAAAGAATATTTAAAGATATTTAAAGAATACTTTCTAATTTGAGAGCATAATAGCTGTCACACAGACACAGAGGAGGCAGCACTGTATAAAACAGTGCTGGGATGCAATTCCAAATTTTGCTTCAAGGACAAAACATCTGGGCCATTCAGCTCCTAGGCAAGTCTTGAGATGCAGTCTTCTCAACTTGGGTCCCTCCAAAGAGCTCCTCCAAAGGAATGGCAGCCTAGGGTGGGTGTCCTGCACTTCCTCACCCTGTCCTCCTGAGGCAGAAAGCACAGAACACCACCATTAAGAGAATAAGGGGGATTGTGGGCACTAAAGTGCACCTTAATTAAAAGGGTAGAGGTAGGTAAAAATCCTTTCATGTCACACACAGCAGAAGCTGAACAAATCAAGAAAGATGCATCAAATATTTAAAGCTACTCAAATAAAAGACAGAAATTCTTCATACATTGCAGTGAGAGGGCACTCAAGTGTAGGGAACTGAACATCTGGGAAATGAGTACAGTAGAATAATAATTCACTCTTCTAGAATGAATTGTGCTAGAAGATTACAAGAAAAAAGAACAAGTCACAACTGAGGAGTTAGCCTGGAACCAGGATTTTTCCTACAGATATCCTACCTATGGCCATGATGTCTTGGAAGGTAAGAAAGCTTTCTGGCATGAGTGTGAGCTATTTCCCGCCAGCTCGTCTCAGTGACTGAAATTAATGCTAAGAATATTGAATTTATGGATGTGTCAAACAGTACAATCAATTAAAGATGGACATTTTGCAGGAGGTTCCTGGAATGCATTGATGAGAACTTTCTTCTCTAAGTGATAGAGGAGCCAATGAGGAGAGTTGCTGTGTTGGACTTTGTTCTCAGCAACCTCTTGTTCTCATCAACAGGTTCAGATGGGATTTTCTTGGAAATTCCTCCCTGTGAGGGTGGTCAGGTTCTGGCACAGGTTGGACAGAGTTTGGAGCAAGCTGGTATAGGGGAAGGTCCATGGAAGAGAGTGGAACTGGGTGATTTTTATGGTCCGTTCCAACCTGAACCATTCAATGATTTTGTGATTTACCAAGGAAAATTTCTCATTTCAACATTTTTCTTTTGTGCTCACATCTGACACAAATATTTTGTCAGATATGTCATCCCACATATATTTTTGTTATCTTCATCATGACAACATAATTTTTGAGGGGTGCTTAAAAGTAAAGCCCTAAGATGGGGTACCCCAGCCTGTTAAATACGTGCCTTTTTTCCTTCCTATCCCTTAAGTAGGACCATATTCCCATAGTCAGGTTACAGGCAGCACACACAGTGAGAAAACAAATGGAAAAATCCCTGAGAGATTATCAGAAGCTAAACCAGTTTAGAAGACTGACAGGAAGAGCAGGGACACTACTAGAAGTGAGGGCCCTTGTGAACAAGAGATTCTATTTCTTAGAATATCAACTGTTTTCTTCTTCACCAACCCAGTGAAGAAGAAAACAGTTGATATTCTAAGAAAACATCTAAGAAAGGATGTCTTAGTCATTATAAACTGATTTTCTGTAGTGTCACTATTCCAAGCAAGGAAGTAAGGCAGTTACAAGTAATCCTTGATTTCCATCCAAGGAGCCTTCAGCTTAGGGAAATGAAAACTTCTTTAAGAAGATAGAACCATCTGTCCAAATAGAGTCTGCTACTTACAGCACAGTCTGGCTCTGCAAGTACCCCTGCTACTGGAGACAAACTGTAACCAATGCCTCAGATTATGGCCAGTTCTCAGAAGAATCCATAGAAATCTTTTGGATATGGTTGCAGAAGCCCCTCTAGAATCACAGCTCAAACCTTTTCTCTGAATCCAACCTCTTTGCATGTTATTCAAAATATGGACTTTTTTTTAACAATGCTTGGCTCAATTAGTTCTGCCCATAATGAACATTCTTAAAATTCACTAATTCCTGGCCATGGGTAAAAACAAAACAAAACAAAACAAAGTTATTTAAAAAACCAATTCCACTGAATTTTGTCAAATTATCTGTATGTAAGGAAAAGGCAGTTGTCCCAGGAACTCTGTAGCAGTCTTTTGGCATGCAGACTCCCTTTTCTAGTTGCTTGGGTCTCATCAAGCAGGTGTTGTCTTGTTTCACAACAAAGATACCTGTTGTCAGGAGGGCCATTTCCCCTCAGCCTGCAATAGTAACGTCTGCCAGGAGCAGATGTCACTCACTTCCCTGTACAAAGATCAGAGCGTTGCCACAGATGGCTCAGGTACACCCTCTGAAGTGTTTCTCCCTCTCCTGCCATTGCAGTTGCACCCCTCTAGAATGTTCTGACAGGCCTGATGATAAAAGATAAGCCAGATGATGTTTCACACACCTGGCAAGACTGCTCCTCTTTAAGGCAGGGAAAGATGAGTTTTGTTTGCAGTCAGGTAGGACTTTTATCTGTGTTTTGTTCGGGTTTTTGTGTTTTGGTTTTTGTTGTTTTTTTTTCTTTCCTGTTTTTTGTTTGTTTGTTTGTTTGTTTTTAGTTTTGGGTTTTTGTGGTTGTTTTTTTTTTTAACAATAGAGAAATCCAATTATTTTAGTATGGAAAGAAACACACACACATTTTAAACAGGATCAAGAAAGATGCATCAAGTGTCCTTCAGCCAGGCTCAGGTTTTAGCTTGCTTTGGCACCTCAGAGACTACTGAAGGGTAATCAACAAGCCTAACTTGTCATCTCTGGCACTCTACTAATTCTTCCAGCTAAAGCCAGAATATTAAAGCTTTCTGAGCACAAGATTTGTGGCTTAAGACATCTTTCACACTTACATGCATTTTTCAATACCTCTATCAAGGGAAAAGTTACTTTTCTCTGCAAGTATATTTTCAACTCATACTGCTTCCAACGGAGACCAAAGAGGATAATCCACGTAAGCTGAACTGAAATTCATGCTCTCTGCCTTTAGCTTCCAGCTCCAGGTTGCACCAACTAATTTTGTGTTACCCAGTCCATACAAGGCAGAAAAGTGAATACTTGGGCTAATTATGCTTCAGGTGTAACAAATCACTTGACCATGTGTCACCAGAAAGAGCAGTGTTTCCAACCAGGTTAAACTGTGCAGGGCCAGAAGTTGGATTTGATGATCCTTGTGGACCCTTTCCAACTCGGGGAATTCTATGACTCTATGAACAACAAAAAGCTGTTTGTACACAAAATCCTCCCCATCTCTGTCTGAGCAGGGATTACCAGTAACGAGCCTGTGTCCTTGGCTGTGGTCCCACAAGATTATAAATTCTTTTAATGTTTTAATCTACTAGTGAAAAAAATGTGGCAGAAGGAGTGGAGGAGAAACAAACAGAACATACCCCAGCTAACCATCCTGAGGTACTGAAACGCACCTCTCAGCCCACACAAGTAAGAAATACATAATGTTTGCAAATACTGCTTGCATGAGGCTATCCTATATATCCTAACTATGTATTTAACTGAGGCAAGTACAGGTCATTTCTCCACCTGTACTGCTACAGTCAGTAGAGGCAGCCTATTGGTTTTCCAGATTCCTGGGGGAAAAAAACCAACCCAATTCTTAAAGATCTGTCCCAAATTACAAGATTGTAAAGTTAGGATCTCTAGGGCATACAGTACAGCTACCACAGTGTGATAAGGTGTATGCAGAAGGTCCTGATGGAGCACCAAGAAATGCTTCTCCTGAGAATGAGGAAAGCCATTAAAACAGCTCAAGGACAACAAGCTGCAGGAGTACAAAACCAGAGTGTGACAAATGGGCTATTCTGGTGCTGTGTTATGCAGGCTATGCACAAGAGGAGAAATGGCTTGTGTTTAATAGAACTGGGTAGATGAGTCAAGAATAAAATAAAATTGTCTTAGTGAGTGAATATGGTAAATAGTATGATGCCAGCATGAACTGGATGCTGGCAGGGGGAGTTTTGTGGTGCAAAGTCTTCAAAGTCACCTGTACCCAGGCAACCACATAAGTAAAACTATACAAATCAAGACTGCCTGAGGAACAGCACTGAAAAAATCCACCAAACCTGAGTATGAATACAGCAGTAATGGGACCAACCAGGAGAAAAGTAACTGGGGACGGACTGTCAGAGAGGAGTTTGGATAGAGAAAGTGATGTGCAAGTGTGGTCCAAAAACCAAACATCCAAAAATAGAAAATGTGGAAGATATAAAATCAGGTACAAAACAAAAGGACAGAGTTGTTTTTTTGGTTTGTTGGTTTTTTTTTCTGGAATGTGGACACCTACAAATGGTGATGAATTCAAGCGATGTCAAAAAGTGATGTCGAAAAGACCCCTACTGGATAACCTGCTGGAGTTGCCATCATGTCTTCATCTGAAAAGAGCTGGGGTGAGACAGTGGAGAAAGGAGCGGTAGACTTGAAGTGGTTAGGAAGATGATAGAGTTATAACTCAGCAGAAGCTGGATGTGATTCATAATAATTGTAACGATAATTAGTAGCTTTATAGTTATGTGTGCTTTTAGCTTAGTTATCTTTTAATTGCTGTATTGGTCTCTTCGCAGTGTATTGCTTAATTTAACATCATCATTATCTCTTAATTTAGGTTATATCTCAAGCCTGGACCCTGAAGGGCAGAGCCAGGCTCATAACGTAACCTATGGCTACCTGCTTTGGCTCGGCAGCCTGAAAGACCAGCTCTATCCTTCAATCAACAGGGACAGCCTTCAGCCCACCTCCAGATGGATGCTCAACCTCACACCCAGCCAGTCTCAGTCTTCATCCTCCCACCAAACCACACCTGTAATTCCAAAGCACTTGTAACAGAATGAAAAAACACTAATCTCAGTGTACGCAAGATTTTCTGTGCTCAGCTCATGACATTTCTGCTTCTCACACTTGTACAGGAAAATGACAAGCCTACTAGTGTGTTCTGATTGAAGAGAGATTCTGGAATTGTTTTGTGCTGTCATCCCTGAGGGAACCCTGACAGCATGAACACAACTTCACCGCTGAAGTCATAATTGTGATGGGGTGACTCTCATACTCCCCTGGCCCTCCCCCTTCCTCTGTGCTTTTCTTTTGCAGACCCCATTTTTGGTGTTGCCTGACCTCTGAATCTCCACCTCTCTGGGACCCTTTGTACCACCCACAAGTTGGGATCTTCTGAGCAGCTGTATGGGGTGCCCAAGCAAGAAAGGAGAAATACTGCTGTGCCGCAGCAAATGACCTCTGAAGTGGAATGCGCTCCAGAGGTGAATGTGTGTTTTGTATTCTCCAGCAGTATCTGAGTTAACGGCCAAGTATCTCACAAACGGATGGCTCTAACTGCACAGATAGGCTGATTTCAGACTCATTTTCACAGCAAAAAGGTTTTGAGTCACCAGGTCAGCAGAACTATGACAAAAGGACAAGGAAAATCCTAGTCCATGCCATTTTCCTCATGTAGAACATATTATGGCAACTCACCCCTTTCAAATGAAAGGCATTAAGTTTTGGCATCCTCTTTCCGGGGATAATAGCACAGCTATTATCTCCCCATCATTTGCCCAATTCATCACTCAGCGCATTTCAATTTTGTCTAATTCACAGAGAGTAAAAATGTACTAAACCAAGAATATCTTCTTCCCTTTTACACTGGAAGAGACGACTCTCCAAAACCCTGTGTTTCTTTCCCTCCCACATGTCTAAAAGCATCTCTTGAAAAGACTCAATTTATATAATAATATCTGATCATCACTCTCTGAACCAAGAAAAATAACAACTAATATACAACACTGACAGTGCTGGAGCCATCTGTGTCCTATAGGGTATGAAGATCAGTGATGTGCCACCATAAAAACAGCAGCTCAGGAGATCATCTCCAAAATTAAAGCCCGATTCCAGAAGGATGCCAATCTACATTCAGCATTGCAGCCATGGAAATCTGTATTTCCTTGCATGTTGCTCAAAAGACCTTGCCAGTTTAGGTATGATTTTACCAGGACAGATTCAATTTCTGAAATGTTACTGCTGGCTGTTTTGTACTTAAGGATAGCCCTTAGCCCTGCAGCTTGATATCAGTTATTGAAGCTAAGAATGGTTTAGAGTGTGTACAGTCATTTATTTTTTAAATGGACATTTTTACTGTAATGCCAAAGGGAAGGAGAATTTAAGTCTCAGACTGCTTAGCACTGCTTCTATTAAAAAACCCAAGTGAAACTCTGCCTAGTCTGCTACATTTTTAGTAGCAGCAGCAGAGTATCCTGGACTACTGGTTAACATAAGAGGTTGGGAATTCCCTCCTACACTGCAGTCAGCCCTAAACTGAAAAGTTTGCCATAGATACAGACTTCTAAATAATCTCCTCTGAGCTGTGCTGGGTCTGCAGGCCTAACAGACCTAAATCTGCATTTCAATCAATGTAGCAACCAAAGAAGTCCTGAAAAAATACATCCATATAAGAAAGGGCCACTCCATTGAACTACTCTAAGATGTCACCCTGGTAAAATTGAGATGCTAACTCCTAGCTGGTGGGATTATTAAACACCCTGAAAATGAAACATCAGCATATCAAATGGATGACAAGAAGCTTTTAAGAGATTAGTCATGACTCAGCAGTAGCCCACAGTCCTGGGTACCTCTTTTGAAGAGGAAAACCTGTTTCATGGGGAGAGAATTTAATCCACAGACTCAGACATTGTTTGGTATTGGTCCTGAAAGTCATTATCAGCACCAATAATTAAACCATGACCTTTAAGGTATAAGTGTGTTTTTATCAACATTAGTGGACTGAAATGAGCTTAAGTGAAGAATCTGTCCAACTGTACATATTGGTGGGTCTTCCATCCTTAATGGTTTCCACCTTCAAGCAGGCAAACACAAATGTGCGGATGCAAAGTTTCTCCTATTATTTTTTTTCATTATGAGTTTTGAGCGTCTGGTTTTCTGGCCTCTTGTGCTCAATCATAAATACATTAGCATTTGAAAAAGAAACAGCTTAGAGAATCCCTTCCATAAGAGAGCTTTTAAAAAGCAATTTCTTTACCAGGGAGAAATACCGCTGTCAAGCATACAACAGGCAGGCTTCCTTCATCGTTCATTTTTGCACTTGTAGTATGGTCATTTTTCCTATTTCTGTTCTTCAGCAAATCAGCTTGATAGATTAATTCTTTTTTCAGAGTCGGTCTTAGTCACTGGAGTCTGTTCACCAAGAACCATCTGTTCCCCAAGATCTCCCTCCCACACACCATGGCAGAATTACGCCTACAACCAGTTTCTTCTATTAGGAAAGAAACTACTGTAACAAGCTGGGTGATATGAGTCCCCAGGGAGGCAACACACGAACTCGTAACTTTGTTCATTATTATTATCATAAAGCAATACCCATTGCTCAAGGACTGACTCTGGAGGATAAGTGAACCTGTGAAACCCATTTCCTCCCACTCTCTTGCTACAATACCAAAAGGTCAAGACCTGTTTGTCCAAGAAGTAGGAATGGGGAGAGGCTGGATGATGTCATGGCAGCCCTTCCCCTCCCACAGCCTAGGCCCCAATTTCATGGAGTGTGTTTATGTGGGAGTTAGAGATGATGCTCCTCAAATTCCTTCCTCTGCCTCCAACCTTTTCAGAATCATGCAGAAGTCCCCTAATCTTTCTGACTCCAACTCATCCCATCTACCTTACCTACATAGGTGACTGGGAGAGTTTAATCAGATTAAACTGAACCAGCTAACAGACCTATTATGAAGGTATCACCTCACATCAAATCCATGACATTTGCCAAATAACAGCAATGAAGTCCAAGCCCCATCCCAAGTGCAGGACACAGGCAGGCAGAAGCTGGACTGTAGCCTGTGCCAGGCATTCCAAGACCAGGATCAAGTGCACCCTTGGGTAGCTATCAACTTCGCTTCTGTCACTCGAATTGCCAAATTGCAGTGGAGGAGAGAGCAAGTAAATGCATGCCTTGCCTTCCACAGGAAAGACTCTCTCCTGGGAAGGACTGAGAAAGGGAATTGCTGGTTTCAGGTTAAAGACAGCACTTCTCTTCCCTCTTACCTATACAACATTTTCCCTCAGTCCCTAAAGTGACCGGCTGAACTGACCCCCTGGAGGTATCCTGCTGGCCTCAGAGAAAATCTCATCTCTTAAAAAACATTAATCTTTTCAGAACAGAAATGTCATTCCTTGCCACTTCCTCTTTTCAGTGCTGCAGCTCAGAAGTCCTGGCACCTTCCCAGTTCATGGGCTCAGCTGTGCCTCTGGAGCTGGAATCCATCTATCCTTGCTGGCAGAATAAAAACTAACAAAAAGAAGGGAAAAGGACTGGTGAGTTAATTAAATGCAGCTCCTGTCAGAGGATGGGAGCACAAAAGAAGGTGCAGGCAGAGAAATTATCCAGGGGCCCAAGAACTACCACACAGGAGCAAAGCAAAGATGTATTTGATTTCAGCCATCATCTGACAAGAGCTACAAAAAATGTTTTGAAGAAAGATGTAATTCAGCAAATTACATCCTCCCAGTCAGGTCTCATCATGGTTTACAGAAGGAAGGGAGTGATTTAAGCATTTAATTTACAACATTATCTTACATTATCCTTTATATATATATTAAAATATGTATTTTTAGCCATACAAATGTTTAGTACAGCTTAAAACCTCATTTCATTGACTAAACATCATACATAATTAATTTTAAAATCTAGCTATTATTTAGTAAAAGACTCTTTCCTTCTTCAGCGCTGAATTACTTTCACTGAACATTGCCTTTCCTGGACACTGAGCTTATCTTATTTTGGGTTTATTTATTTTTAGACAGATGTCTCTCACCACCCTGGTTTCATGTTCTGCTGATTCCACTGATGCCAGGGATTTTAACAACTATTAGTACCTGAACAATCTGAAGACAAGCACAGAAAGCTGACTGCTTTCCTAGAGAGCACCTGCACTCCAAGGAACTCACTGCTTCCATGGGTGCACACAGAAAGCAAACTGAAAAAGGATGGTCTTAAAGTTGTATCAAGTGACCAGGGAATGACACTGATTAAATGTCCCTCAACCTCCAGATTAGATATTAGGCATAAGGGAGAGAAGGGTAACTAAAGGTCTCCAGACATGTATTTTGGATTTCAAATGGGTTTTTTAAATAAAATATTCCATTAATACCTATTACATAGTCTTCTTCATCAGTAAGTTCTTTATAAAGAAGAGCCATATAATTTTTCACAGGAAGAAAGAGACACATAGATTTCAAGTAACTTACTCAAGGCCACACAAGTGGAAGAGAACCTAGCTATTTTAAAGTCCTTTAGGAGGCAATATGCCTTCCTTAACCAAGTGCTTCTCTCCTGAGAGCTGCCTTCTGAGGGTCAAATTAACATCAAAATTTTGGCACTAACTCAAAGTCTGATCTATGCTTAAAAAAAACCAAAACCACATGTTTAGGCTTAGGAATAGTATCTCTCTGTAACTGGACAATAAGAAATTTTGTTTAAGAAGGGCAAGATTCATTGAGGTGAATAGTAGGAAACTTGGGTAACAGGCTTGTGGAAAAATCTGCTCATTTTTGCAGGTTCCATGAGCCTTCCTCCAACATTGTTCATTGCTTTTCAGTCCTGTGAGAGAGCAGAGGCCACTCAGGGAGAAGTAAGGGAGAAAGGGAGAAGCACACGGGTGAGGCAGAGGAATGCCAGCCCCAGAGAATACCCACCAGCCCTGGGAAAAGATGAAGTTAACTGGAGAATGCCTCTTGCCTCAAGCAGGCTGGGAACATCAGTCTTTCCAGCTCCAAGCTTACTAAGAAAGGATATAAATAACTGCTTTGCTCTCCATGCCTTTCCTACCCCACCATAAACTACTTTCGACCCATTCTAATCAGGGGCTAACATTTATCTGGAGTAAACTGCCCAGATGTAGCAATCCTGATGTGTCCATGGAGTTAACATGGATAGGAAACACAGAAGTTGCCATTTGGTGATCTGACGGTTTCATCTAAACCAAAGGAAAACAGTAAAACCTGTCCTCAGAGGACACATCTGAGAGGGACCAAGGAGTGAGCAATGTGTGACCAAAGCAGACACTGGTAAATGGAAAAAATTGATGGATAGCGACTAAGTAGAAAATCAAAATAATCTTCTCTGCAATGCACAGATGAGCACAGAGGAAGCTGTATTAAATCCTATTTGATGCAGCACAGACCCCAAATGAGTGCTGAAATAGTACACGAAAAACACAAGAGTCACAGATCTCAAAAGCACCTATTCCAGAGCTTTTCATAGAGTCCATTTTGTGCAGATGGATGGGTAACACACAACTGGATGAAGTTAAATGTATACCACCACTATAAACAGCAGCAAGGAGCAATGCCTCAGGATTCCTGGTGCTTGTTTTACCATGTCCACTTCAGCAGGAGGTTAATTTTTATGACAGACAAAAGCAAGGCTTCAGTTTAGCTACACCTTTGGGCCTCTAGCACAAAAATTTTTTGTCTTACAGTAGTTACTCAGTCATCCCCTGCTCTTATGCCAAATAAGCAATCCATCACATTCTCTAAAATCTCGATCCTCCCAGGAAAACTAACATTACATTTCATTTTGACAAATTACATACCAGTGCATTTCTTCTGGCAACTGATTCTATCCAGCACAACGGGTAATTTCACAGTGTGTATTTTTGTGTAAAAGTTGGGACTTCTACCAAATTATTTGCTTTCTTCTACTGTTACTAGAGAAATGTCCACCTTTGAATCAAAACCAGTGTACAGATCCACAGGAACAAAGAAACATACCCCATGTGCACCTATTTCAGGTTATGGCCTGCTATTTAAAATACAAAATGGCACACATGGAGAGTTAGTATCACATAAAACTGGCTTCTCAGTTAAATGGAAAATTTAACAGTAGAGAATTTGATTTTCAGCCTGGTTTCCTAGGAAACATTTCCATCTACTATTGGTGGAGGCTACAGGTTGACTGTCAAGCCCACGATTTCCTTTGTTCCCAGTCCATCTGTTTGATTTCTTTTATCATTTGGTCTTCCCTACTAAAAAACAGTTAATACAGGGAGAAAGGTTCCTAAATACATGCAAAATAATCAGTATTTCCCAAACAGCCTCCCTAAAAGAGAGACACAAAGTGATTAAAGAAGAATAAATGAAATTAAGTTATTTGAATTAATTTAAAACATTATATCCAGATTTGTATATGTTGTGTCTGCACAATGTTGATAAATATCTGCGAATCTACAATTTTACTATTTATCCCTGACAAACAGATGGGCTTCTGCACTGCCATTTACAAGAGTATAAACACATTCTGAAAACAAAAATGAAACAAAGAAGAATTTAGGAATATGCGCACTGGTTTTTAACCAAATGTGCCATTACTTAGGTGAGATTTTATAACCCTTTAGAACACATGCATTTTCTAAAATTAAAGCATTACAGACAACAAGGACTGCAGAAAATCTATCCCAAATGACACTGCTCTTTGATGACAAGAGACACAACACACTGGAGTATGTACAGGAGAGAAAACAGGTCCCACAGACAGGCACTGACCTGAGAACACTGCATTAGTCTGGAACCTTCCTGGCTTTGTTTCTCACCAAAAAAGTGATTGCCCCAAAGAAAGAGAAGGCAGCTGGATATTTTCAAGCATGCAGAAATGAAGCCTTGCTTGCAGTGCTTAATGAAATTATGCTGATTCAAAGATGTATTACTGCTTCTGCTGTCACTCACATTTCTGCTCGCTCTTTCTTTGTGTCTTGGCAGGGAAAAATACAGGCAACTGTGGTGCTTCCCTTCTTCCGTGGTGGAAGGAAATTGGATCCCTCCCTTCTTCCCAGGAAATTCACATGAGCTCAGACTGCAGTATTTTTGCAGCTCCTCTACCTGTTCCAAACCCACTGTAGTGGGAGAAGGCTGGTATGGCTCTTTTTAAGGACGCTATTAATAACATCCTTCAAACACCAGAAAAAATTCCCAGGAGCTATTCCTTTTATGCCCATGGAATGCCCAGTCTCCTTCCTCAGCTGTTTCAGTCATAAAAAATGGGCATACAAGCATATATTGTTTTTGTGGAGGTTCTTTTGTTTAACAGACAACATTTCTAGTGTCTTTCCATCATACTTTAGGTGACTCCTTCAGCTCATAAACCCAGTAACCATTAAGGCAATCAGGAGCAGAGATTAAAGACTGTGCTTGGGTGATGACCCAGGCCTAATAACTTCAAAACTGGAGCAAGACCTGCCCTGCTTGTGTAGAAAGCACAAACACCAATGCTGCTATGAGCTGAACCTGCCCTTGTGAAATGGTCTCCTTGATTCCCACAGGGCAACACTTACTCCATGAATTTTCCCTTTAGACATCCATAATTTAGCATCACAAGTATAAAGGTGAAATTTTTCCAATCATGTCATTGAAACAGGAATGCCAGAACACCATAAGGGCTCACCTTTCTCTCCTCAGCTAAACTACCTGAAGATATTACATCATTATGAAAAAACTGTGGGTAGCACAAGAGCAGTATAATTTTTTGGTACTAATCAACACTGAAATTGTTGGAGAAATAAAAAGCTGTCATTTCACTTTAAGCCTGCAGCAAAATTAGCCTAGTTGATAGTGAACATTACAAAGGTTAATTATTTTATGCATTTCCATTCTCAGCATGACACACCAAGGATGTGAAGGACGTGAATATATTTGCAGTGTACCTCAGGAGATAGAGTATATCCATCAACAAATTCCACTGTTATTTATAGTTTGTATTTTATAGCAATAAACATTATATATGTTTCCATTTGATTAGGTAACAATCTGAGGCAAACACTTTCCCTTTTGAGGCTCCCAGTAAAACAATAACCTTTGAAACACATCAGCTGCCTGAGTAGAAACTGAGAACTGTCTCCATCAAACAACTCAATAACTGATCTATATATTTATGACTACAACTTCTCATCATGGAGATACAGATATCCCCTAAACCACTCCAGTAAGACACAAGCAGATATGGGGTTAGCTCAGCATATCATGACACTGATATCAGGAAGTCCTGTTGGGAAGTCTTCCCAGCTAGACAAATCCCTAACCACAGAGGATTTTCCTGGTTGGTATCCACAGGCTGCATGGCTAATATTCCTGCAGTGCACTTCAGCTATGAAAAGAAAAGGAGAATAAATAGTTAATCCCATTCAGGGAAAGGACAGACACTCAGGAACAAGAGGCTTGTATTATGCGGAGAGGCAGCAGATATACAAAGGGGTATGGAATGAAGAACTTTGCTTCCTAAAGGGAGATGGTCTTTAAGATCACTTGGTTTAGTGAAAGGCATCTCAGCATGGCAGAGGGCTGGAATGACATGAGCTTGAAGTTCCTTCCAAACCAAACCATCCCATGATGTGAAGATGGGACTGAGCAGATCATGGCTCAAGGATCTGCAGATCATTTAACAGATATGAGCAGCAGAGTCACACACTGGATTTGGGGCAGAGCTGACTTGGAAAAGATGCAGCTAGAATTGCTGATGATTGAGTGATGTTCTGACCAAAACCTTCCCTGGAGATTTCTGGGGTTAGTGGAAAGTGGGGAAATGGATTGCTAGGCCCCAAGGCAGCAAATCTTGTCTGTCAGAAAGAAATGGAAGAAGTGATAGGGGAAGGGCAGAAAGAATTATCATCTTCCAAGCTTCAAAAGGAAGGGCGGAAGGGCAGAATTTTGGAAGGATGACAAAATTATTTACTGCTTCCATGCCCTATGGAAGCTCAAGGTCTCCATGCTGCTAAGAATGGTTACTGTCCTCTCACTCAACATACTGTGCACATAAAAAATCTGACAGGGAATAATCTAATTACCATTCCCTAAAGGCTCAGAGACTCTCCATTGACAAAACTCCATCAAAATCACACAGGCACTACATTAACAATTCTGAATTGCAGCAAACTTGATTTATCCTCTATTCCTTTCCTGTTCAGGCTGCAGCGCAGAGTCCTGATGCCCTTTGGACATCCCAACAGAACCCAGCCCATTGCCTTTGATCAGTTTGTATTTCTTCTCATCATGAAACAGAAACAAGCAAAATCAGTACTCGGGATTTGTGGAAAAAATAATCTTCTAAAGGATCAGGTTTAATGGGTTAAAATATTAGAATGAGACTCATATCTACATGCCACAATGTATTTTTACACATTTTTGTATTTAAGGCACATATAAGCCTTCACATACAAGAATTTTCCCCCCTCTGAAATTCCATGCTTTGATCTCTTGTGCATCCTTTCTTAGTGTAAATCCTTAAATAGATTAGATTTAAAGAACTACTTATTGATGCTAGGAAGAGATGCTAAAGCAATATTTTGGCAGGTGTTTATGAAGTGATTAAAATCTTCTATTTATTCTACACAGATATAAAAAAATGATGCTCATTTATTTTGCTAATTTTTATGAAATGGTAAGGACTAGAACTTTAAATTGGTAGAAAGACAGAAATCAGAACCTGATTGTCCTTTCTTCATCGGACAAAGCAAGAGCCCTATGCAGAGAAAATCCTGTCCTTGAGGAACCTGTATGGTGACAACATGAAGGAGATGGATGAATCAAAAAGGAGGAGAAGAAGAAGAGAGTCTAATCTCTCAGTCCTTTGAGCAAGCCTGTATTTTCCCTGTTTGTCTTTCTGGATAACTCCCAGTGATGTTATACCTCCCGCTCCAAATTCTTACCTACCATACAGGTTTTCTCTGCAGGCTATTTCATTGTTTCACCCCACTTATTATGACATTAATAGTTTAATGTACATTTATTCTTCTCTGCCCTTTCTGGAAAATAAAACCAAACAAAACTCCAAACAAACAAACCCATAACCCCCAAAACAAACCAACCAAACAAAACGCCCTGAACAAACCAACCAAACAAAAAACCCCAAACCTATCTCAGCTCTTCTACTACCTTGACACCTATAAAATAGCAAACCCTATTTTCACAAAAGGAAACCCTGAGTGTCTCAGAGAAGACATGTCATGGGTTTAGGCGTTACCTCTCAAAAAGATGCATCACTTTCCCAATACCACATATGTGGAGAGAATGTGACATGGGAGGCAGTCATGTGACAATGACATTTTATAAGGAGTTACAAGCCCCACCTCCATGTTCTTAGAAACTTGGGTGACTTGTATAGTGCACCTGGAAAGCTGAGTTGCACCTTGGGCATGAAGTTTGGTAGAGAAACCCGCTGGCAAGAGCATATTTGAACAACCAGCCACATGAATGAGCTCTCAAACACATCTCTGGCAGTGCAATGTGGAATTCTGTGGCTGTTTTAGAACTTCTACTCACAGCATGGGAATAGATTTCACAGCTTAGAACTCTAGCTAGGGAAGATGAACCCTGCTCTTACAGATCTTTGGATTAAAAAAAATCAGGACTCATGAGACACAAGCTCCTTTCTTGCCTTCTGCTGATACAGGTCAAATAAACCTTGCACCAGGAAAATGACTAAGTAGGTATTTTATTTAAAACACATTTGTTGAAATGGGAACTCACTAAAAATTTTGTATGAGCTTCTGCCACACTGCATCTGTAAGCTGCACATCTGGTTTATTCCACATTAAAAGAGGGAAAACAATTTTCATTAATTTGACGAAGGGGTAACTGATTAATCTAGATACCTAAACAGTTGTCTTGAAGGAAGAATATGAAGTTTTGATGTATCTCACATCTTCTCAAGTCCTTCTTCAGCTTTTTCATGGGCCACCTTTAGGCACTGGAAGGGCAATGTCCTTCCTAACCTGCTCCCTGGCTGGTTGAAATCCCCCATGAAGACCAGGGACTGTGAACATGAATATTAAGTGCTGTTAATGTCACTGTTTCTGTTTTAATCCCCTTGCTGTCAGCCACTCACTTGCTTCACTATCTCCAAGTGCAGTAATTCCTGTGACTTAAAACACCCCACCAGAACACGCTGAAGCAGCTGGAAGAACTTATCTCCCTAAGGTTTGTTTAGGGAGTGACCTCTGGAACACAGAAACTTCCTTTTAATGAACACTACCCAGCAGAGGCAGAACAGTGAAAGCCAAAGGATGTATAAAAAAGACTAGGAAAGCTACCAGCACTCAAGAGCTCAGAGATCCGGATCCTATTTCCCTTCTCTAGCTTCCTAAGTTAGATATGACTTCTGACAGCACTGCCAGTAACCAGCAGAGCCTGTAGCATAAAGAATGCACTACAACCTGGAGATTTTTTTACTTTTTAAGGTAATAAACACAGTAAGTTCCCAGACAAATCCTTAGGGAATTCTGCTTATAAGTGACCACCAGGCAAACCATGAACCATTAAACCCTTGCAGTCTGAATGTCCAGCCAGGTTTCTTTTCCTCACCTTGACTGTAACATCCTTATCTGCAGGCTGGCAATCTGATGGAGATAATGCTGAAAGCTTTGCCAGTGACCAGGTAAATGATGCCCATGGCTTTCCCTTCATCCACAGATTCAGTTATTTTATGCCAGGACTTGATTGGTCCAGCTAAGTGTACCAAGGGTAAATCATAAAATCATGGAAGGGTTTAGGTTGGAAGTGACTTTGAAGACCAGGGATTTAGGGGCAGCCATAGCTTCTCTGAACTTCCTGTGCCAGGGCCTCACTACCCTAAAAGGGAAGAATTTCTCCAGTCTAAATCTAATCTGTTTCAATTTGAAACCACTCCCCCTTCTCCTGTCACTCCAGGCCCTTGTCAATAGAGTCTCTCCATCTTTCTTGGAGGCTCTCTTCAGGTACTGGAAGGCTGCAATAAGGTCACCTCTTTTCCAAATCCATGCTGACCTTCAAGTTACCTCCTTTTCCTTCACGTACCCAGAAAGGTGTGAAGAAAATTCACACCATGATTTCCTTTTTCAGAGACAGGAGTGGAACTGCCTGGTCTGCAGCTGCCTGAATTGACCTTCTTGCCCCTTCTGACAAAAGGTGAAGCATTTGCCCTTTTTTTTTCAGCCATTAGCGCTCTCTAGAATGTAGAAGTCCTGAAGGCTTCTGAAATAAATGGAATACATAGTTCTTCATGCTCTCTTTAGTCCCCTGGCAAAGAAATTTGCTGCAAAACATACCCACACACAGAGTTCTTGTCAAGTCAGCTTCCTGGAGATCAGAGCAAGTGCAGCAGCTTGGGAACTGCCCACATCCAACAGGAAGTCAATCATAAGAGAGATAGTGTGCCTCTAGGCATGGATACAGCACAGTAAGGAGCACATCCACTTTCTGAACAGGTTATTGCCTTTCTGCAAGCAAATTCCCCAAGCAGAAATCTAGCCATTAAAATGTTTTTCCCTCCTCCACCATTGAGAATTTTGTCATGCTTTGTATGGAAATGCCCTTTCCAGCGCTGAAATTATCTGTGGGTGGATACTTCAGGTGGTTAATTCCTTGGGTGTGGGCACACATACAATGCTAGAAGCGGCACAGTTACATTCACTACGTCTTCTGAAACGTGAGCTTATCACTTGAAGAATGATAAGCCCTTTTCTTACCCTCCTGCATCCCTATTGTTGCATTCTCACAGTCTGCTTTATACCTGAACATCTTGAATAACGAGTGAGGTACTTCTAGAAAAGGTTTAAAGAGGTCAGACTGAGAGCTGTTACAGAAAGTATCATGAAACTTTTGAGTGGAGGTGTAATTACCCATACTTACAGTGTGTGTGTGTGTGTGTCTTAGCAGATTTTGATACATCTTTAATAAATAAAACATTAATATAAACTTCAGACAAGTACAGAGCTCTCTGGACACACTAATTTTTCAAGATGCATTCACTAAGAAAAAGAGAATCTAAATAACTTATTCTTGTTTCATCCAAAGGGGAAATTTTCAATGTCATGGAAAAAACTGGCCACTCACTAGAAATCTTTGCTGTAATTTAGAGCTCTAGTTCTGCAATTATAATAATAAAAAACGAAAGTAGTTAAAAAATAAATTGTTACTTTGGAAGAGTATTTTGGGGTTTGGGGATTTCTTTCCCCTCTTTTTAGGGCCCTGGGATTAGAGCTCTACCAAAGCAGTCACGGTACTTCAAGAAAAAAAGTCCATTTTGCTTCACCTTACCCATATTTTCTTTGCCAAAAAAACATATGGGAGGCATTTTTTTTCCCTCCCAACTAGGAAGGTACTGACTGTTCATCATAAACATTTTATTATAAAGATGAAGTACTCATAGTGTTATACACAACTGTAATCCCAGTAATGCCCAGCTTGGAGCCAGATCCAGGCTCCTGTTTTGCTGAGCTCAGCAGTAGATTGAAGGCTTGAAAACACATTTTAGTGTTTGGCAGATACAAAACCAAAATAAGAGACCTTTGTTCCTAAACTAAGCTATGAAATCCCACTTTTAGGATGAGATGGCAACACAAGGAGATAACTGGCAGAACACACAAGAAAGATGAGAAGAAATAAAATAATGGAGATCAAAAGTACACACACAGTCAGTTAGTATCAAAGGTTTGTTTGGTTCTTAAACAAGCCACAAGTCAGTGCTTTTGTTATTCATATTTGCTATTTCTACTGCAGCAGTGCCCAGAAGTTCCATCCAGACATCCCAGGCTCAGTCCCTGCTTTTAAATCTTGATGCAATCAGACACTGACTATCCCAAAGCTTCATGTATGAGGAGATCACTGTAAGTTTTCTGTCTCATCTAAATAATATAAATAATAAGCCACAACACTCGGCAAAACTCACCCAATTCAGACTGTAATAACACAAGGCAAGTTTCTGTTAACTCTTCAGTGGCACCCACTTCAACACAATCTCCTTCAATTTAGGATAAGCACAAGACTGATGCACCACTGAAGACACACCGAGCTTCTTCAGAGAAAACAAGTGAAAGCTTATAGTAACTGAACATATATAGGGTCAAAAACCAATCTAGTGATAATTTTCAACAGCGTGAATAAAGCATGCCTCAATTTTAAAAATAATCAGCTAGACTAGCAACCTTTTCCCTTCACCAACTCAAAATCAAACACAAATCAGGCCAGAACAGCAGGCTCTGGACAACCACCTCCACAGTCCAGAATGCAGCAGTGAATCATCCCTGTTCCCAGAATTAAGAGGGTTTCCTTCTGCAGAGTCAGACCAGCTCATTCTGGGAGTCTGGCTGCAGTAAGTTTATGCTGTTCACAGTCACACCATCAATCACATGTAACTACGAATTAAAGAGCTGTTTCATTTCAAGAAGCAAAATTAATTTACAACACTAATAATACTCTCGCTCCCAGCTCCCTTAAAAGAAAACAAAAGGCCTAATACAAGTCCCCAGAAAATTACCAAAGCCAAATTTTCAGGCTTGGGTTCCTTGGCGCAATTCAGACCTGTTGATTTATGTATGCAATGATGTGAGTCAGAACCTCAGTTTTTAAAAGCAGTCTCCTTAATATATTTGGCAGCTCTTATGGCTCTGGTAAATGTAATAAAAACAGCAGGCTGGCTTTGCCAGAGTAAACTGCAGTCAAAGGTGACCTCCAGACAACTTTTAAGCTGTGTGATCCTTTGGAGGATGGATTTTAGGATCAATTGTGGGACACCCAGAAGATCAAAAGCTCTGGATTGTGAATATCAAGATACATCCCTGTGTCACAAGCAGGAGCTCTCTCAGAGGCCCAAAGGATCAAAGTACTCCCCCCACTTCTCCCCAGTATTTCAACAACTTTTGTTTATCCATGTACTAGCCAGGGATAAGGTTTTGGAAGGGAAGTAAAAACAGAAGTTTAAAGATTCTGCCCCACTATCTTCAGGTTTTCTTCTTAAACTGCTGTGTTTTGTTGACAAAAGAATTTATTTCTTTGCAGGGTGTCTCACTCAACTCACTACACAGGGTCTTCTGACAAAATTGGTCTTAGGTTTCATTATTCAGTCACAGTCTGCTGCTACAGAAGAAAAACATACTGGTAAGGAAGGCCGGAGTTCAATTTAGGAAAACAGAAAAGCCTTCTTTAAGAAAAAAATGGAAGAAACAGCTGAGGATAGAATGGAATAAAATCAGACACAAAAGATAAAATTCAAGTTAATTTGAGTTAACTTCACATTCTGTTGAATGACCAAATAGCCAATTCTGTGCTCTTTGGGTGCTGACTGATGGCTCCATTGCTAATCCACTACAGAAGAAGATGAGCCTGTGCTCTTAGCTACAATTTGCAGGCCCTCAGAGGGTGTCTGAGGTCAGATGCCCTCATTCAGCTCCTATTCCAAGCAGAAAACCCATGCCCACAGATGAGCTGTGGTACATGAGCAGCTCCACTGGTGTCCACAGTGGTTCTGAAGTGCAACAGTCCAAAAAGGAATTGTGCCAACTCGCACACATCAAGAGCCAAGTCCCAGGCTCCAGCAAAATGACAAACATTGTTTAAAAACATGTTTGCTGAAGGCCTTGCTGGTGAACGGGTCACTTGGCAAAACTGTGAACACAAGGCATGCTGTGCAGCTGCCTAAAAGCTCAGCTCTCCTGTGTGCCTGAGCAAAGCACAGGATCCAGGAGAAATCAGCAGCTTACAAAGGATGCCCAACAGGACCTCTCTAATGATGTTGCTCCACAGCCTTGATGCCAGCAAAAGCTGCTGGGAAATGGCTCTTCTTTCTGCTACTGATGTAAAACTCTCAAGCTTGCATAGGAGAGCTTTTTCTCTTCAACGCTCTTTGCTCTTTTCCCTTCCTCTTTGAAAATGCCATGCTGAATTCCTCCATCCCTCTCAGCACACTCCCCCACTTCCTTGACTTTTTCCTTCAGGATATGTAGACAGCAATGGCAGTGATACTAGAAGTTTTCTCCTGGCAAGGAGACCTGGAAAGGTGAAACTTTCCAGATGGAGAGATCTCCAATTGGCATAAAAGTAAAGTTTGTGCATTAGAGAATCTAAAGCTTCCCTTTAGTAATATTAAAAAAATAAATTCTAACATTAGGACACTATTTCCATCTCCAACTTGACACACAAGGCTAAGTTCAGATGCAGTCACACGGGAAAAGAGGTGGATGAGAGCAGTACCAATAAAGGCGGATGGTTAGCACTACCAATAAAACAATTACTTCTTGGGTTTAGTAGCTTGCAAACCCAGAAACTGTCTAGCTTGCTTATGCTCCAAGGCTGCAATCAGACAATATTGGTTTCCCAGATTTAGAAGAGTGATGAACTGCATTTTCATCTTGGTACCAAACACTTTTCCCTGTGTTTAAGTCGCCATCATCTGAAGTTGAAATACTGGCAGGGAAATCAAACTCATACATGTAATTATCCAGAACGAAAAGAAAATCACCAGAATGCTACAGAATTAAAAGGACGGCTTGTAAACTACGTATTTGGGCCCATCACCTCTTTGAAATCTACCTATGGAGATATTAAACCAAAGCTAAATGAAGTTACCAAGAGAAGTTCCACTGATTCCAGGAACTGGGCCTTGGCTGCAAACCAGAAAGTACGCAGGCAGAAATGCAAATTCAGGCAATGTTATGAAGATCCTTTAAAGCTGTGACTCAACTGCAATCTTAGTTTGCTAACTTCCTTAAGAGAGTCCCTCTTTCTTCTGTATGACATCCTTGCACACTGAAGAAAAAATATTGTGAAGTTACAGGCTGTGTGTGTCTCAAAATATCACTGCTTATGGAGCACTTAAAATGCATTTCACTTTACAGATGGCAGCAAATGCAATTAACTGCAACCTCTATACTATTACTGGCAAGAAAAAAATCTTATTGTTGATGTTTTTTTAATTGCATCATTCTCAAGGTACTGCCTGCTCATTTGCTTCAAGGGCTGAACTTCTGTCATTTATCAGCTGGCGGAATCTTCATTGCAGAATCTTCACTAACACACAAATCCCTTGGGATACCCACCACTAAATAAAACAAAAATGGCTAGCTTGAAAGACAGTGCCCTTATGCATATGTGTGCATTTGTGTCTATATAAATGTGTATGTGTTAACTGGGCTGCAGAGGACAGTGCTTTTGGGCTGGCTGCATAAAAAGCTTGTCCGTATCATTCTTTGGACAAAATGAGATCTCTGACCAGAAGAGTTGTCAGACAGCAGCATACTATTAACCACAGTATCTTTAGAGATTTAGCGGAATAACTGAATATTAATATTTAAACATGTGCATGTCTCTTGTCAGATATCTTATGTGAAACTGAGAAAATTCTCCTTTGCTTTCAGCTTTTTTTTAACTTTACTGCATGAGCAGTGCATGCGTTAGCATACAGTTGGCTATAGGGATTTTTCTGGAATGCTTCTATTTGAGGCTCTGTATTGTCTTCTGGAGGTGTTGCTGTTTAAAAGATCACCATCTACTTGACATCACTAAGTGATTTTAAGGGGGAAAAAAACCCAGACAAACAAAAAACCCCTTCTGAAATCTGACTGATTTATCGTGATTCCAGTCCAGGCCACAAAAAAGTTGCATGAAACCAAGAAGTAAAGATAAAAGTGAGGGGCAGCTTTTACAGATTGCTCTGCAGGTGGTGGGTATGGGTGTAGAATGACATGAAGACAGAACCATTAACCCCGTTGCTGTAGCAGCTGAGCAAGTAGGCACAGAGAAAGCCGAGCTGTACAAAATGATCTTGCTTTACCCTTCATACAAGGCACATTTTCTGTACACACACCTTGTGAGGATCAAGACTCTGCTGAGCTGGCAGGTGCTGCCAGGCAGGTGGCCCCTAGCTGATGTTGGACTACCCTGATTCATGCTTCCAGGAGAAGATGAGGAAACTGATGTGCCAGGTTTTGACACCAAAACATTTTTCTTCATAGAATGATGAACACATTTGAAATGAACTGAGAAGCATTTTTGCTTTCAATGACTTACTAATTTCAGAGTAATCCACCTCATTCCTACAGTTTCATATCATACTGTGATCTTGTTTTTCATTTAGAATCTTATGTCATTTAAACATTCTTAATTCCTTTGTGATTTAATGTGTACCTTTGTACAACTGGAGGAAACTAAAAACTGCAGTCTATTTTAAAATAATTTACTTTACTACTGTGAATACCCACAGGAGTAGAAGGACCGAAGACAGTTTTCAAAGATGGAGCACTGTGACCTGTCCTTGACAGCAATAAAACAGGTTTGAATCCTGTACCATCTGGCAGAGCTTGTGACCTGGAGACAAATGGCATCCCCAAGGCTTCCTTGGTTTCAGCAGCATTGTTTCTTCTAATGAAAGACAATGTATGACACCATTAGGTCATAATCCTTCCTAGAGCTTCCAGTACTACAAGTTCTGCTTTTAAGGGACCAGATCAGCAGGAACCATGCTGGTAACACCACAGAACTGCATCTGTAAGTGATCAGAGACTGAAGTTTCAGGGAGAGAGTCATGCAGGAGTACAAGGAGAAGCTATGTAATATAAGGGACAGAGAGCTTCTTGCAGTTGGAGATGCCTTTGGGAAGGGTCTAGAGCACAAGTCTTAGGAGGAGTGGTGTAGAGAGCTGAGGTTGTTTAGCCTGGAAAAAAGCAGGCTCAGGGGGTACCTCATGGCTCTCTACAACTACCTAAAAGGAGGTTTTAACAAAATAGTGGCCAGTCTCTTCTCCCAGGTAACAAGTGACAGAATGAAAAGGCAACGGTCTCAAGTTGTGTCAGGGAAGGGTTAGATTTGATATCATGAAAAATTTTTTCACCAAAGGGTTACCAAGGACTGAAACAGGCTGGCAGTGGTTGAGTCACCATTCCTGGAGGTATTTAAAAGATGTGATACTTAAGAATATGGTTTAGTGGTGGACTTGGCAGTTCTGTGTTAACAGCTGGACTGATCACAAGAGCTTTCTGCCAAGATAACTGACTCTATGACTCTATGATTCTATTACTCATTTGTTCTTCAAACACTCAAAGATAAAAAAAAATATTATTTCAGTCTTGGCCTTGAACACTTCAAGGGATGAGGCACATACAGAATCAGAGAACCAGTTAGGTTGGAAAAGATCTCTGATATCACTGAGTCCAATCTATGACCTAAGAACACTGTGTTCCCTCAACCTAAAAACTTCATTAACTCTGATCCAAGTACCAGCCCCTCTACAGCGGTCACAGCAGATTTCAGGGATGCTGTTCCAGATGGAGTGACACTGCACTGGTTTGGCATGGAGAGCCTTTATTGCTTATGGTGATGAGTGAAGGGGCAAAGTCATAGGAGGTAGGGAAAGATAAATCTGGAATGATTTGCTGAAATTTACAGGGTCTTGCTGGATATTTACTGATAAACACAGCACACTTCATGAGGAAATACTGAAGAGACAAAGGTGTCTGACAGCACTGCCCAACCCAATGTGCAGCTCCAGACAAAGCTTTGCAAGAGAAGAGAAGGTCTGTCTCTAGCATACACTTTAACTAGAAGGGTTAACTGTGGTTAGATGACAGAAAAAAGCAGCAGCATTTTACAGTCACACCCAGTTCCCCATTTTCAGCAGCCTCATTCACAGCCTCTCCATTTTCTCTCTGAATTATCAGAGACATTAATAAGAGCCATTTCCACTCTCCACTTTGTCTGATCTTTCTAATTAGGAATACTGAACAAATATATCTGAAAAACAGCCTGGCAGCAGCAAGCAGCCTTGGTTCAATGCATGCAGGGCATGGAAAATGTTCTCCTCTCCCAGGGACAATGGGAAAGCTGCAATCAGTGACTCAGCATTAGACCAGTAACTGCTCTCCAGGGAATCCAAGACAACTCCTCCAAGCATTCCTGCTTATTTCTGTGCACAGAGGGATGAGACAGCAAAAAATGTTACTTGAAGCAATTCCCTACCTCTGATAAAGATATCTCTGCCATCAACTAACAATTATACAGCCCTGTCAAGCTTTGCCTCACGATCCACATCTCTGGCCACATGCAGGCAGCAGCCCATACTGAAATCTGGGGTTTTTTGTGGAACAGCTGTGCTCTGTGCAAGGCAGATGTGGAATTTCATTAAGCCAGAGTAATAGCTTGATTCCCATAGGGACTTGCTGCTGGAAAATAGAACATCTCCTTTCATAAATAGGCAAGGTCACCATGCTTGTTTTGGATCTGATGCTGAGATAATTGAGTATCTGTTCATTATACACTGAATATTAATGCACTAATGTACCTGCATGTAAAACTAATTTTACTAAGGAAAGCAGCCTTATATTAAATTTCAATGCCTATTCAGCTACAGAATGCAGTCAAAGAATTCTGATTTATGCCCAAATTATTTTCTGTATTTTACTTTCCATGTTGGATTTAGCAGTTGAAAAATTCCAAGTAACCAACTGTTGAAAAACACAAACTAAGTTATTTTGCCCGATCACACTGTATCACCCTTTTGTAACCCACAGCTTCTCTTCAACAGGAGTCATCTTCCAGCAGATTCACATGTACACACTGTGAGGAAGACAGGGCACAAATGTGACACCTCAGTGTTTAAACCCCTGTAGATATAATGATAAATGCCACACAAATTTCACAGAGATATATGAAAAGGGATCAAAATTCTAGGCAAGTTCTTTCAAAATATTTCTCAGTACTACCAAAAATCAGGAGTCCCCAGAGGACCTTACCTGAAGAACCTAAACATTATGCAACTAATTTTAACCAATCTGCTTCACTCTGATCTTACTCCATCCCAAATACTCATTTTATCTCTTTGCTTAGAATATTTAGAAGTTGGCAACCTGTATTTCTCTGTTCCTTTGGTTCCTGGAATACTTACTTTCTGGATGTGCAAACAAGAAAATCCAGAGGCCAATACTAGGTCAAAGCTAAATGTAAAAGAAGAAGGAGTTACTTGCAAAGTGAATGTAATGGGACAGTAGAGAAGACTACACAGGGGAGGATATGAAAGAAGAAATAAAGTATGTTCTCCTAAGCCTAGATACAAATACTATTCTGCATTAAATCAATAGTTTGTGGGGAAAAGGAATAATTATTCACTAGAGTTTAGAAATTATAAAGGTACACATAAATAAGAAAAAGGATTTTATTCTGAAGCTTCTTGTGCTTACTCCAATATATCTCATCAGAGACCGTGATCAGAAATTTCAAATGCGAATATTATCTGAAGATTTGGAACAAAGTTTTGCTGCATTTTTATTTATTATATATCTCAGGGATTTCCAAAACTGGAGCATGCAAACCAGAACAGTAAATGCAAGGGCAGTCTCTAGATTGTGATCAACTAGAAAAGATCTGCAAAAATGTTAAGATTAATGTTTCCTGCCCTCTTCGTCTGTCATTAAATTAACATCTAGTGGAATTAACAGTTTCATTTTTAGAAAAAAAATCTCCAAGGGTGTCAACATTTGTACATGACTAACACCTTTGAGGAGTAACGTTTCTGCCTTAGGCAAGGATTTTTGAGTAATTTTAAAATGATCAGCATCAGAAAGACACCTTCTTCCTTAAGAGGACCTGGATGACTTGTGAAAGTTTTTTTTCTTCCCAAGGTTGCAGCAGCCTAACTTAGAGCTCTGCCTTCTCCTTTTCTTCATTTGAAACACATTGAAGCAGGCTGCCAAAGGTTCAAGAAGAGGTTATCATGTCCTGTTTGCTGTTGGCAAGTCTGAAACTGCTGAAACATCCTAGGAAGAAAAACGGGTACATCTAATACAGCTGCAACAATAAAACAGCTACTAGGGAACCCTACCTAGAGCTAACAATACCTCCAAGCTGTGCTGTCCAACTGAAGAGATAAGCCAGCAGCATTTATACATAAAATGCAAACAGACCTTACAGAAGTCTTGATAAATACCTAAGTTTATCATTTCCTCAAGTGTTTTAAAACACAAAAGGCAAAAACACACCACACTTGGGATTTTTTCTCATTATCCACTGTGATGAAAGCTGGGGGTGGACTTGGCAGTGTGAGGTTAAGGGTTGGACTCAAAGACCTTGAGGGTCTTTTCCAACCTAAATCATTCTATGACAGACTTGCAAAAAGCAACTACTGTGACTGTTTCCTTTTATATTACTCACAATTTTTCCTGAATATGAAAACAATCTAGCCTCTGTTAAAAACACACCAAAAGCAAACTAACTCTGTTCTTGGACATACGTAAGGTTTTCCTAGCTTAATGCCTCAAAACATTAAAAGGAAAAAAGCATGTTTTCTGCCAGACCTACTTGTCTCAAACTCACCTATTTTACCTCTAAATTCGGCAGAAGGAGAAGGATTCTTCCAGTCAAGTCTTGTTCAAACTTTTAGACCAATACTCCATGAAGATATGTTGACATTTCTCAGATTAATTTCTAGTAATTCTTTGCCTGCTAGGGCCAGATCTTTCCCTTCCTGTCATTTCACATCAGCTATGTACAAATTCACACTAGCATTAGGCATGAGCTTGAACTCTGGCATTTATCTCAGCTGGAGGAGTCTGAGCAAGTTCACAACCTCACCACTGGCTTAAGATCCAGAGGATCTTGAGAATCTTCAGAGCCTCAGGCCAAGTCAGTGTCTCCTTACAAATGTTTATATTAAATACAGCAAAGATCTTTGACACCCTTCTTGCCACTACAGATTTTATCACTGGGATGGCAAACTAAACAGGATCAAGACACACAGGTGGAGGTCATGCAAAACAGGAAGTAAAAAGATTACATCGTTACAGCGTAAAATGCTGTGGCACCCATCAAAATCAGACATATACAGGTTTGTTCATGTACAATTCTTTTGGCTGTTTGACACAGGAAAAATACACAGCTGTTACAGCAGAAGTCAGCATTTTGCTCCTCATGAACTAAGTAAAACAGAAGCCCTTTGCTTCACCCAGCTAAATGGATTTCAGATTAGATTTCAGAATAAACCATATGAACTTACCTTACATTTCAACATGTTGGCCACTCTCTCTTGCATTGACTGTCCAGCCTTTGGCCTGACAAGAATATAAACTGCTTTCACTTCAGGGCTGGAGCGCAGAAGTTTTTCCACCAGTACTTTGCCCATGAAACCTGTAGCTCCTGTGATAAGTATGGTCTTCCCATTGTAATAAGCCGAGACTGAAGACATGGTGCTTTCTTGTTCTGTCCCTTCCTGCAGCAGGTATCTGAGAAAATACAGAAATAAAGCTTTAGAGGCTTTTGGGATAACCTTTTTAGTCACCTCAGTCAACTCAAATTAGTTCAGTCAATGGCAATTTTAAAAATTACTTTTTTAAAAAAGGCTTTATTGCGAAGATAAACCACAAAAATCTGAGAAGCTTAAAAAAAAATCAAGCTCAGCCTTATCCTCCACATGATACCACATCTGCACACGGAGGTCAAACACAGCTCATGCTGTCCAAGGCTCCAGCAGAAGATGCTCACTGCAGTGCTGAACAGTGTTTATCTGCTACTGTGAAGTGGCAGCCATGAAGATATGCAGCTATCCCCACAAGACAAAGGAGAAAGAAATTTCCTCACAAACACTGCCATGTTTTCCATTTCAATTCCACTGCGCCTACGGCATTCCTTTGTCAGCCATCACTCATCAACATGCTCAGTCTTTACCTGTTGCCTTGGCTTGGAATAACAGCATGAAGAAAGCTCTTGTTCATGGAAGACAGTGCAGTGACACTGCTGTGCACAACTGCAATACCACGAGCAGGTCACAACCCTTCATAAGCTGTTATGGCCAGAATTCATCCCAGTTCACTGTAAGGAGTGTAGACATGATAGGCTCCCCTTTGGAGATCCACTGACATGGACCAGGCTCCCACATGACGTGTCACAGTTTAATATTTTCATTAGACACAATGGTTTCAGGCCTGAATGTTCCCAGCCATCCTGATTTAAACTCTTAAGTTGATTAAATGCAAACAAAGCTGAACTGAATCCTCTTAGAAAAGCCCCTCTTCCCCTATTAGCCTAACAGAGGCAAAACAACCATCTCTGAAGTGGGGCAGACCACAGCAAGCACAAAACACACTGCAAGGAAAAGGCTCAAGAAAAATACTAGTAAATGTTTTGAAAAAAGCCTACTGAATTTGAAACAAAAAGAAACATGAATAGTAGAATGCTGCCAATTACGTATTCAAGAATCAGAACAATGATCTTCAAGTATCCCAAAAAAACTCCTCCAGCAGAAACTTCAGAGACACAAACTAGGG